>NC_138736.1:17960624-18560624 GCF_965113295.1 Leuciscus leuciscus | reverse complement strand
CGCCGTCTGAGAGAGAGCACCTTCAGCGGGACGAGTCACTGAAGTCGCTGGCCGCGCCACCTTCCTTGCCTTCCTGCTGCGCTTTCTGGCGCTTATATCCTTTCATTACTCTGTACTCTGTGTGTGTGTGTGTGTCGCCGATGCGACACACATTCTAAAAGAGCTAGTGTCTTTTTCAAGATGCCTTCCTGCGGCTCGTGCAGAGCCACACTCAGCGACGGGGACCGCCACGTTGTTTGCGTTTCCTGCCTGGATGAGGAACATGCAGTTCTCGCACTCGCTGACGGCGGCTGCCCTCACTGCGAGCTGATGACCATGGCGACTCTGAGGACTCGCCTGGCTTTCTTCGCCGAGACTGCTCCCCCGCCCACCGCGGTGTCGCGCCGTAAAAAGCGCCGTGCCCAGCGGGTCCCGGAACCTTCCCCCAGCCGCCAAAGCTCGCCGGTTCGCCCGCCTGCTTCACCGGCTTCGTCAGCTTCTCTTCCTGACGGACAGCAGCCGCTGTCTGCCGCCGCTTCCGTCGACATCGCTGACGAGGAAGCCCTGCTGGGAGAGGATGATTCCTGCTCTATCCTGGCGTCAGGCAGTGAGGATTGGGACTGGGGATTGGGACGCGTCCACCTCGGGATGGGGAGCGTTGCTCGAGGGCAGACCGTTCTTCGGCCAGTGGTCGGAACGGGAGAAGCTCCTGCACATAAACTGCCTCGAAATGCTGGCAGTGGACAACGCGCTGACGCGTTTTCGTCCCCAAATAAAAGGACGCCACGTCCTGGTCCGCTCGGACAACATGTCTGTGGTGTCCTACATAAATCGCCAGGGCGGCCTCATGTCCAGGAACCTGTACAGGCTAGCAGAACGCCTCCTGGTATGGGCTCAGCGCAACCTGCGCTCGCTCAGAGCAGCGCACGTGCCAGGGCTCCTAAATATAGGACCAGACAGACTGTCCAGGAACAATGTTCCGGCAGGCGAATGGTCTCTACACCCACAGACAGTCCAACTGCTGTGGAAGAAATTCGGCAGAGCGGAAGTAGACCTGTTCGCGTCTCAAGAAAACGCTCACTGTCAGGAATTTTTCTCCAAGAGCAGGGACGCCCTGGCTCATGTATGGCCCCGCCGCCCGCTCTATGCTTTTCCCCCCGTCTCTCTCCTGCCTCAGGTGATAGAGCGGATCAGGGAAGAAGGATGCTCAGTGTTGCTGGTAGCACCGTTCTGGGAAAACCAACCTTGGTTCCCAGTCGTGATGCAGTTAGCAAGCACCGCCCCTTGGCCAGTGCCAGTGAGGAGAGACCTCCTCTCTCAGGCCCACGGCTCGATCTGGCATCCTCACCCGGAATTGTGGTCCCTTCATGTCTGGGCCATCAACGGGTACATATTGAACTCCCTAAGGGAGTATTAAACACAATCACGCAGGCTAGAGCTCCGTCTACGAGACGGCTCTACTCCTCGAAATGGTCAGTGTTTTCGGGCTGGTGCACAGCCCGTGGCGCATCACCCACAGACTGTGGAGTGACGGAGGTACTTTCCTTCCTACAAGAGCTGTTGGATAAGGGCAGGACCCCTTCCACGCTCAAAGTTTATGTGGCGGCTATAGCAGCGTTCTCAGGAACAACGCTTGGTCAGTCAATAGGAAGGAACGATTTAGTCATCCGCTTCCTTAGAGGGGCTAAGAGACTGAATCCTCCCAGACCTCCCTCAGTCCCCGTATGGGACCTTTCTACGGTTCTGGAAGCCATGAAAGGTGGACCATTTGAGCCTTTACAGTCAATTGATCTGAAACATCTGTCTTTCAAGTGTGTTTCAACATCTGTGTTTCTGTTGGCTCTCGCTTCAGTGAAGCGCATAGGGGACTTACACGCGCTCTCTGTGAGCGCGACGTGCATGGAATTTGGGCCTAATGACTCAAAAGTTATACTCAAACCTAAGCACGGTTATGTTCCGAAATCCCTCAACACACCGTTTAGGGCGCAGGTTATCTCCCTGTCAGCCCTACCGGTCCCTGATGAGGAAAGAGACGCAGGCCTCCTTTGCCCAGTCAGGGCATTACGAGCTTACGTGTCTCGCTCGTCTGTTTTCAGACAGACGGAGCAGCTCTTTGTTTCGTTTAACGGGCGTTCTAAGGGACTAGCCGCGTCGAAACAGAGCCTATCCAGATGGATAGTTGATGCTATAGCGCTGGCATACGCCTCCAAGGGCATGCAGTGCCCGTTGGGTGTCAGAGCGCACTCCACGAGAGGCGTGGCCTCTTCATGGGCCTGGTCGAGTGGGATTGCCTTGCAAGATATTTGTACGGCGGCAGGCTGGGCCTCCCCGTCTACATTTATGTGGTTCTACAACCTAGAGGTTCCCGCCCTGCAGGCCAGGCTGCTGTCGGTCTAAGTTAACCAGTATTATCTGACCTGATGCTTTCAGCTCAGAGTGCTGCGTCTACTGAGCACAGCTCGATGATCGACAGTGAAAAGCAGTAGCACGAGATGTGCCTGGGCAAACTGTGTAAGACCCACATTTCCCCATCAGTTCAGGCCGTACCCCGCCCTGTCTGTATGCTGAAATTCGCGTCTAAGCGACGCTGCCATATGTGGAAGAGTGCGGCTTCGCCCCTCCCTCTTCCCGGACTCTCTGTGGGTTCCCTGGGTGATTGTGCACTATATGTACCCCGGGTTTTCGCCCTTGGGTCTTTGGTGTCAGATTTCAGCATGCACGGCGTTTTGCATTGGGTCCCCTAGCGTAAGATATCTTACGCAGTACGAGAGACCTCTCGTAAGAGAACGTACTCGGTTACTAACGTAACCTCGGTTCTCTCTAGAAGAGGGAACGAGTACTGCGTATCTTGCCGTGCATGCACACGCTCTGGTTGCGAACAGATAATAGCTGCCTGCGAGCGGTATTTATAGGCCTAGACCACGCCCGTTTCGGCGGGACGTGGCGCAGCGGGCGCGAAGCACCCTCATTGGGTCTGGCGTCACGCCAGGCCTCGCTCGATAGGCTGCTGCAGTTGCCGCAGAGCAGCCAATAGGCGCGCGAGCTGTCTCGCCTATGTCTGCATGCTGCCGCAACGCGTTTTGCATTATTACAAAATTAAGGTTAATTTTTGGCTTCAATATCTCGCGGAAAAAGGATTTTCCCCTAGCGTAAGATATCTTACGCAGTACTCGTTCCCTCTTCTAGAGAGAACCGAGGTTACGTTAGTAACCGAGTACGTTTTCTACTAATACAAAGCTTAATGCTAAATCCTGAAGTATCCCTTTAAGCAGTAAAAGACCACTCATAAGATGTAGTATAAATATCAGGAAACACGATTCCAGGCTGCATGCCAATATACATGGCCTGGTGCAAATAGAGGTTTTGGTCTATATAGCTAAATTTGCCCTTCATGACAACTGTGAAGGGGATGATTTTAAACTCATCCGTTTAAATCATATTGAGCCTTAAAGTTCTGCATAATTAAGGGCGTGGCCACTTGAGTGACAGCTGGATTGCCTCTGCTGTCACTACTAACTGTTTGTCTGCTGTCTGTTAGCCGTCACGTCACCTCAGCTAATCCCGCCTTTTTGCCCATTTTCGTTTATCCAGGAGTGACGCACTACCAAGATGGCGACGGCTGGCTCCGCCCACTTTGGGCTTCAAAAATGCTCTTCAGAAACCCATGGGTGACGTCACGGACTCTACGTCCATATTTTCTATGTCTATAGTTTGAACTGATAATAGTTTGTTTTACTCGCGTTTTCGCAGTTTCCCCTATTAAATACAGTCATGCAGTAGGATGTTTTGCCGCTCAGTATGGCTGAGTATAATTGTACTCTTATTAAAAGTTATAACCACAAATAGGTAAGTATAGAGGGTATGCACGTGACGTCACAGTCGGCCGTAGTGACTGCGGTAATGCCCATTGAGTGGCAAAAAGACTGACTGGCAGCATTGGTTTTCTGCATGAATGCCGTGATTCATTGACTGGCCGCTAGAATGCTGTGTTTTCCGCCGAAAAGTGACAACAATGCATATCCTCTATTATAATGTATTGTAACTGTTGTTATGATTATTTATCAGATGTTACATTATTATAAGGTTGTAGAAAATATCTCAACCAGGGGTTTCATAAAAAGTTTTAACAAACATATTTACAGGTTGTGATCCACAAACAACTGATTGTTCCGACAAAGTGAGAATTGCTCCGTCTTTTGTGGGCAGCCAGCATTGTACTCTCTTAGGTCTCAAAGCTGTCCTCCATAAAATGTGCAGCACACAGATCAATTTTGGGGTTATAATGTTCAGGAACAGTGTAAAAAAATTCTACGTTTTCTAAGTTCGCCCACCTTAGGGAGGCCAAAGAAAAGGGTTTTGGAACCGGGGTGGAAAAAACAGCATCTATTCGACATGGAAAAAACACTCTACTAAAGCAGGTCTTCTTCTTTGTCTTTTATAGCGCAAGCTCAACAGGCCTTTCGTCTTTTTCTGTATATTCCGTGGGTGGGGATTATTTAAATGAGTGGCATTGTGACATTGAGAGACAGGTGACAATACTGGATTTGTTTTCTTAAAACAATTTTGAGAAGCAGGAGACATAAACAAAACTCCCCTTTTAGTCTTAAACTGCTATATAGGAGAAACAACTGAGATATTAAAAATATATTTCTTTACTATGGATCTATAGTTTTTAATATCTTCTGAAGCATTAACTTAATGCTCCAGTAAACTGTTAACCATTACAATGCTACTGGGTTTTGGCTTTCATTTGTTTATACAGTGAATATTGCTGTCCACACTTTAACAAGCAGATTAATTAGAAACCCCCTCCAGCCTCAACATGCGGCAGCACAGTAAACCGATCCATCAAGAATGCAGACCTGCTCTGCTGTCCTCTGTTGAGCACCATCTCAGGGGTCCAACGCTCATGCCACCAACATCCTCTGCCCGCCCACAGGTCTCTCAGATGCAGCCGTTACCAATGGCAACGTTTTTAATTGCTTTGCCAAGACGGTTAGTAACAATCAAGATCTGTGCAGCTAATGTGAGATTTACTGGAGCATGTGAGCATAGTCTATCTGTTATCAAAGGTACTGCCTGCTTGAACAGGCTAATATATATCAATACCTAAAACAGTTTATGAATACATATGTTTCTCATTGGCAGGGGTTATTAAACTAATTGAATTTGATCCGCCACAGCTATTTATCATCCACTGTAGCTATGTGCTGGATTCAGCGGGAATCATTGCACCATACAACATAAAACAGAATTAGTTGCTCCCAGTACAACATTAAGCCTCTAAAATTCCCTTTGAGGGAGATTACTGACTCCAGCTGGTCCAACAGTGGTTGTACTATTATAATGGAAAAGTACCACATTGAATGACCATATATTCAAAAAGAGTGAATGAATTGATAAAACCAAAAAAACCTAAAAAACAATTAACAGCAACATTATTATTATTAAAGGGGTGGTATAATGCCCTTTTCACAAGATGTAAAATAAATCTCTGATGTCCCCAGAGAGTGAATGTGACGTTTTAGCTCAAAATACCCCACAGATACTTTTATATAACATGTTAAAGTTGTCACTTTTTGAGGGTGAGCAAAAATGCAAGTTTTTTGTGTCTGTCCCTTTAAATGCAAAAGTGCTATTTATTTTATACAACAGTTAAATTAACAATAAAGTTAACATTGTGAGTTACTTTTTGGACACAATATTGTCAATTTTCACTTTATATCGCCGACAATAATTTCATAATGAAGCCGTGGTCCAACAGACAGCGATGATTTTTTTTTTTTTTTTTTTTTTACTGAAATCCGCGTTTTGAACGAATCATTTTAACGATTCAATGAACAATCACTTGTTTTTCTGAATGAACCAGCCGTTTGAACAAATCGGTTGAATAAATGACTCCAACAACTCTCTTATTAAGACAGTGGGTGTTTCTCAATATGCGTTCTTCAGCGATCTTACGTCCTTGTGTTCTCGTTTTATGTCATCATTAACCGTCGAAGTTCAGACCCAATTCTCAAGAACGCAAGTACAGAGGACGCATGAAAGAACCCGGATGTGTTCTTGATACCGAGGATGCATCGAATGCAGACTTGAGCTAGTACTCGCCTGGTGTCCCAGAAGTCATTGCGGCCGGTTCCGAGTTCGTTCTTCCAAGGCAGCTTGGCAAGACCGGTCTCCACGAGAACACAAGTCCGTTCTCTGCTTTCTTGGAATTGAGAAACAGCCAGTGACTTGCCGCCACCTACTGGTGGGTTTAGTTTCATATTTAAAGTATCCTTTAATTAAAACGTTAAAATTATAAATCATTTAATATTTAAATATTGAATAGCTTTATTTATGCAATTGTAAATGAAGTGTAAATATAGTAGGCTAATGCCAGTTTTGATGCCGCTTCTGTGTCACCTCTGCACTGTAAGGATGGATTTTAATTTAATGATTTATTTTGACATTGATACTGTGTTATTGTAATATAATTTAATTTGAATGTTAGAATTTGACATAAAAGGTGATGCATACCTCTAAATACGTTTAGAAACAATGTCCATATATAGGTGAAAATGCCCCTGGAAATCAATGTAAGGTGGCAAATATTGCCCCTTAATAAAAATGTTAATTTCGGTCACTACTGTGAACTGACCACTGCATAGAATATAAAAAATATGAATATCTTCGTGGGTCTGCTGTCAACAACAGGCCTAAACCAGCCAGGGTACCAATACAAAAACACAATCAGTAAAATATCATCTAATTATTATCAACAAAACTTTGAAAATATCTAGACATATTTTTGTCAATATTGCGCACCCCTAATGTACGGTATTAATTTTGATTTCTTCAGGTCTTAAAAAGGTCTTAAAAAGCCTTAAATTTGACTTTAAAAATTGTGCAGATACCCTGGGGAGGAAGCTCCTTGTAGTCCCTACCAGCCGTTTGTTGCAGTCCTTAAAGGGGCTATATGCTTTTTTCTGAAATTTAAACTCGCGACTGACACCTGTGGCCAAAAAACAGAACTGCTCTTCCTTTCTGCTCGCTCTCGCAGCGCACGCTCGTACGTGCACACTTCACAAGTCATCTGCTGCAAGGAGGTCAACATTATGTTTACTGAGGTAAGAATTATTTATCTGAAATTAGTGATCTGAAACGTTTAACATGAACGCGCTTGACGTCACATCCGCAGACAGCGCGGGAAAAATCAGACCCGACAGAAAATAGGAAAAATAGGATACAGGCTTATAGGTGCACCCACTGTGAGCGGACAAGGTGTCAGTATGCTCATCAGGAGATGTTTGAGTCATAAATGGTAAAATAAAAAGGCTATTGTTATGTTTATTTTGGGGAAAAAGATGCATAGCCCCTTTAAATGAGTGTTGTAACTTTGCAGATATTGTTTATGCTCAAACAGCAACATTACACACAAACTAAAGTTAGAAACCTCTTTAAGGATTTAAAATCTAATGTGTAATGTGCAATAACAATTTTCTAAACAATCTTTTTTTTTTCATTGAAACATTTTAAATTAACAAGTGAAACAACTGAAGTAAAACAATTTTTTTTTTAAATTAACAAGTCTTCATGTTTTATTTTTATCTAGTATGAATTGTCTTGTTTTCAGAATGTTTAGATATTGTCTGTTCATTCTCTGATTATTATACAATTTTGATTTGTAAGTTAAACCCTTATTGTTTAAATAGCCATAGCTATTTATATTTTCTGCTGTCAATTTGAAGACAAATTAACGTGTGATGTAAGTTATGCAATTAATGTAAGTGTGATTGCCAAAAGGAACAATTTCCATAATTAATTTTTATCATTGTTTAAAACCTTGAACACATTATGATTATTCTGTTACAGACATGGCCTGTATGCAACCAGTTGTATTTATTTCTCATAAAAATGGAATAAAGCAGGTGCAGGGATTATTCCTATGGTTTTAACCACGCAAACTAAGCAGTGTCTGATTAAAGCATTAGTTCTGTCTGCTCAAAGTTTTGTAAAGTGTAGCAATTTCCTTTTTAAGAAGTTTTCTCTTTTTTTTGCAGCTATATTAAGGATTGTCTAACCCTTGAAGAGGCAGCTATCAACACCAGTTCATTAGCTGGTCTGCACTGATTCAAACTGAACAGAAGTATAGCCTTTCTGCATATGCTGCAAGAAGACTCAGAGAGTTGTGTTATAATGAGGACGACCGAGAAGACAAAGTGTTAGTCGAGGAAAGAACTTCATGTATGAATCCCAATTATCTGCTGCACACATTAGAAATGCTGTAGCGTAGCCAACACTTTGTTCACATTTGCTAGTTGCAGTGCATCACATATTTTTGGCATGTCCTATGCAAACAACAGCCCATGTATGCAGTGGTGGAAAAATATGAATCCTGTACCTGAATTAAAGTACCCCATGAAATATTACTTCAGTTCAAGTCAAAGTACTCTTTTTACATTTCTACTGGTTATAGTCTGATATGCATTGTCAACAAGCCAGCAATGGTTAGTTAGAAAAAAATAAATAATAATTGTTTTGGTGTTTGTAGCCTAATTCGTTTTTCGGTAACACTTGTCAGGGAGGAGGTGAACAGAGACTAAATGAAGATAGTTTGTGAGACTTGAACACATTGGAAAAAGCAACCTCCAAAGTGAAGTGACAAACATTAGCAGATATTGAAAAATATGGGAGCTCCAGAGCTGTCCGTACACCCACCAACGGACCAACACCCGAGATGCAGCACCTAATGGGATGGAGAACGAGACAAGACAGAGGAACGGCGAGAGAACGACCGGCTGTCACTTCTCTTCTAAGCATTCTGGGCACAGCAGCAAACACAGTTAAGGCACAGTTCTACCAGAAAGACTCGGAAGGCAAGATTATATCACAATGACATTTATTAATTAGTAGACCAGAAAATGAAAACAACAATATTGGATGGTAAAGATCTATGGCGCAGGCCCTGTCCGTAGTTCACATTTGGAGGGTAGAAGACTCTTCATATCCTGCCTGAAGATGAAGGCAGGGGCGCAGCCGAGCCCCCCAGGGAGTCATGGACAGGGACCATCCTGGTGGTGGTGGGGAGGATGGAGGTGAATGTTTGCGTCATCATCTGCAAACTCAAATATGTGTAAGTAACAATCTTTTATACTCCAAGTATTAGATAGTGATTGGATAGATCAGAAAGTAATGAGTGATGTAATATTTGAGTCTTCCTGGCAGAACTTTACGCTAGAGCTTTCATATAACACACAGAAAAGTTACACGAACACACAAGACGAAGCACAAATGATCTACAGGGGTAAACACAGCAGAGAATATAAGGGAAACGGGAACAAGCAACAGGTGAGAGCAATCAGCTTGTGATCCACACGCACCCGCGCTGCAGTCAACACTGTTTACTCAGGTCACGAGCTGCAGAAAATGACAGGACAATGACATACAACAAGTGAAGCCGATGTATGCTGATGAAGCACTAATATACATTAATTCATGCTTAACTAATGCACAGATAATCACGAGTTAATGTATGACTGATGTATGACTAATGTGTGAGTCATGTATAAATAAATAAATAAATAATTGATTAATGATTACTGCATCCGCAATTAATAAAGATAATATATCGTCGCTGTCGGGCGGAATCCTCGTATCTCCAAAACCATTATTTTTCAGGAAATTAAAAAAACTGCATATTTTTTGAGTTATTAAACATTGTATCGTTAAAGTTGGTATTATACCTTATATTGCTATCATATACTGTTGTATACCAACATTAACACATCATTTCCCTAAAATCATGTTTAATCGGAGATACGAGATTTATGACTTGGGAGCGGGGAGATACGAGGTTACGCTGTCATTGATTAGAATGGAACGGACACAGACGTCGCTGCTGCCAGCAGTGTTTATCAAAGTCTGCGGTCGCGTTCAGCCTTTTGATAAGAGATAAGGCTTTAAGAGCTATTCAAATCTAATGATTGTGGTTACATACATCTTCCTAAACTCCATTTTAAACGTTTAAGAGATATGAGTGATGCCAGTGGGTCGAATTGAGGGGGGGCTGGGGGGATCCGGGACCCCCCATAAGGTATTAGGGACCCCCCATAAGAAGTATAAAATAGAATTAGGGGGGTCCCTCGGATATTTTTATTTTAGTAAAAATAATAATGACAAATCAAAATAAATGCATGCAAAGGATACAGTAAATATCATGAATTGATTATTTACAATAATTTATTTTAAGTGTGTTTATATAGGCTAGTTGTCATGTCTCTTTAAAATGTAAACGCCCCGCCTAAAGAGCGCTGTGCACGCGCATGACATCGACGTCGACTGACAGGACTGTTTGTTTGGCGCCGCTCCGGTGAAGCTAATTTAGCTTTTAAAATATGGAGAAAAATAAACCTCCACTCGCAGTCGGGAAGAGAAAGCTTCTTACTGACTTTTTTGAGGGGTAATTGTCTCTCGCTATATATCTTTCTACTTTATATCTAACAGTTATCCACTCCATGTCGGGGCTTTTATATTCCTAGCATATATTGGAAACATTTGGCTTACGTTACTATTTTTTTCATAATTAACAGTCCTGGTTCTACAGGAGTGCTAGTGCTAGAGATCTCGATGAAGATGGATAACAGATTTTTAGTAATTATAAAGGGAGCGCTCGTTGTGCGCTTTCTAATATCCATTCAGAATTTGTATTTATTTGTATATGACTTGTTTTTCATGCTGCTAGGACCAAAGGCTGTATAAACACGGCAAAGTTTTGGGAATTACATACGCATTTATGCGGGATTCACTCTTGAAATAGCAATGATTTATTTTGATTGCCATAGTATTGTTTGTTTATGAATAAAGCAGCCTTTTTCACTGAAATGGTTGAATAGTCTGCTGACTCACTCACTCATGACAGTGCTTTGCCGCCACCTACTGGACGTAACTATTTAAAAATCGTATGTGCTGAAATAGTTGAAAAATCCCAACCAACACACAGGCTGACAGCCTGTTTTGCCACAATTTATAATAAACAAGTTTCATGCATTTAATCAAGTCTTTTGGAACAAACATTATCACAGTGTCACATCAATCATCCAGTTGTTTTTAGGGTAAATACTACATTGGTAAATAAAGCTAGAATCATTCTGTTGGATGTACACTATTCAAAAATTCAAGAGTCTCTTCTGTTCACCAAGCCTGCATTGATTTGATCCAAAATACAGTAAAAACAGTAATATTATGAAATATTATTACAATGTAAAATAATAATACAATAAAATATAATTTATTTCTGTGATCAAAGCTGAATTTTCACCATCGTTACTCCAAGTGTTCATCACATGATCCTTCAGAAATCCTAATATGATGATTTGATGCTAGCAACATTGTTTCAGCTCAGATCCGGCCCAGATCTGGCAAACAGGAGCGGTCCACCCAAGTGTCAGATGTGGGCCAGATCTGGGCTAAAAACAATGTTGCAATCTGAGCAGATACGTTTTCTACATTTCTATGTAACACATTATATATATAGTTATGTTCAGTTCTCCATTTCAGTTGTGGGAAAAGAGACTGAGTTTATATATGTATATATATATATATATATATATATATATATATATATATATATATACATATATATTTGTTTGAGAGGTCATTTCTCATTTGAGATTTTCGTTATCCCTGTTTCTGAAGAAATTTGTCTTTGAAAAAAGTTTATGTCTTCACCCACTGGTTCCTGAAATAATTTTGATGTCTGTTATGGATGAATGCTGAGTTGACTTTTGAGAATCTCCTGGACATCCCTATGTTAAACTTATAAACTATTCCAAAGACTGTATCCTGTTTGCCCAGTTGCCCTGCACTCTTTGAGTAAAACTCCCGCACCTGGGTTCATACTACATCATTACAGCCTGATAGTATTTTTCCATTCTTTTGCTACTGTTTAAGTAATAAAAAAGTTGTGAAGATAGATATCCTTTTGAAGTTACTGACTGCTCTCTTTTATCACTGTTTTCGGAGACATTATGAAATAATTATCCCTGTGCCACTGTTGAATCTGACAGTGATACCATCCAGTGAGTCTGGAAGTCATCTGATTATTTTCTACTGTTTTTGAGACATTTCAATGTATTTTGAAGTCACTTGCTTTTACGGGTGTTCAAGTGCCTTATATGTAGTGCCCTGGTATATTTGCCATAGCTGCTCTTTTGGGTCTGCTGCTTTGTCACCCTCTAAATCCATATTACTCAAGTAAGTAATTTAAAAGAAGATATATATATATATATATGTATGTGAATTCAAGCGTTTTTAATAAATAGTATATATTTATGCATATTATGATCAAATATATTGTATATTTTGTATAAAGTGTATATTGCGAGACTAACCAACCCCCCGCCCAAAAAAACTTGGGGACCCCCCATAAGACTTGACTCAATTCGAGCACTGAGTGATGCAATACCAAAATATTAGGCTGTCTAAAATAGGCGGAAATTAATCTGCACGCAAACAAAATCGGCGGTCGCGTTGAGCCTTTTGACAAGAGAAAAGGCTTCAAAAGTTAATCAAAGCTAACGACCGTGGTTCCATACATCTTCCTAAACTCCATTTTAAAGGTTTAAGAGCTATAAGTGAAGCAGAACAAAAAATGATGAGCTGACTAACGTTGTCTAATAGGTGGAAATTTGCCTAATCTGCACGCAAACTTACCTCCGTGGCTCACGGGCTTCCTTCTGCACCAAAGCATTAAAGCTATCGATTTTTAACAAAACAAGCCAACTCAAATGTATCTAACCTAACTATTTTCACTCGTTATTGTCTAAAAAACAGACAGAGTTATGCAAAAATAGGCTCAACTTACTGGCACCAGTAGACAGACCCTTTTTCTCCCATAAATAAAACCTGCTACTTGGGGTATTTTACATGCACAGTGCCAACTTCGAGTCAGTAAAATAATAATAAAAACAATCATTTAAAGCTGGTATCCAAAACATTTAATTCAATTCAAGTATTAGGCTATATTAGATACATTTTAAAACTTCAATGCACAAGTATAATAAGCCTAATAATAAGCCTAGTAATACGTAGACATTTAAAATGCATCAATAACTGATATCATAGTTTAACACAGATAAAATCAGAGTTAAGGCTTGCTTTACGTGTTGCTCGACGAGGGTTTCTTAATCGTTGCGAGTTTCAATCCTGAGGAGACAAAATGCCGCGAGGCTCCCGCCCGCCGCGGAGTGAAGAAGAGGTGGAGTTACGAGGATTCTCAGACAGTTGAAGTGTCCAATGGAGTTACGAGATTTGCTCTCAAGCTATTTTCAACACTTTAGATTGGTTAATAATTTGTAAAAATAACAGAACCACGTGGGGACTGACCAATAGCATCGATTTGTGAAAAAATATGAAATTGACCAAATTTGGACATACGAGGTTTCCGCCCGACAGCGACGATATGATTCATAGATTAAGTAATAAATTAATTGTTATTAATTAAATGTCATAATGTAATAATTCCTTGACAACATATAGTATTAACTAATAGTGTAAATTAATGTGTTAATTGCCACAATGGGTCAAAGCCATGCAACTTCTAGTTGTCTGTTTTAATTAATCATTATCTAATGATTTGTAAAGCTATCATTATGTTATGACTTGTTGAGGAGCATATGGAGACTATTAACTAATTGTTAAAGGTGCGCTAAGCGATGTCACACGTTTTTTAGGCTGAAATTTTTTTTTGTCACATACAGCAAACATCTCCTCACTATCCGCTAGCTGCCTGTCCCCTGAACACACTGTAAAAACAATGTGGTCTCTGTAGACAGCCCAGGCTCCACCAATAGCAACAAAAACAAACTGGGCCAACCTGCACCACAAAACATAAACAGTATTCCAGCCAATAACCGACAAGAATGATTTGGGGATGGGGGTTGGGGGGTTAGAGCGCGTGCACATGAAGGGGGGTGTGGGGAGTGGAGGAGAGAGAAGCATGAAGAGGGAAGTTAGCTAGAGGAGAGATTTCCTAGACAACGACAACGACTTGTCCAAAGCAAGGGCCAAACAAGCAAAGTCTGACAAGACGCCTTGATAGGGCAATACCCTAATGATGATGGCCTGGCTCGTGCAGAGGCCATCTCAATCATATGGAAAGGATGTGCACCTGCAGCGCAGGGACTTCTTAGTTATAAAATCTGGCGAAGGTACTGTAGACGGCGAGGACCAGCCGGCCTCCGTGCATATATCGCCAATGGATACTCCACTAGACCATGCCCAGGAGGAGGCTACGCCTCTAGTGAAGTGAGCTCTGACACCTATGGGGCATTCCTGGCCCATAGAAGCGTATGCTAGATCGATATCGTCCACCAGCCATCTGGATAATCTTTGCTTTGTGACCGGAAGCCCTTTGGTGCTCAGTTCTCAGAGCCCAAAACGGGTAGAGTAGGTGTAATTGTTGCTCATCTTCTGATGTGAGAAGAGCAGAAAGTGTAATTACCTGTGCTTCGAACGGAGTTGAACGCAGCCGTGTCTTGGTTTGAGGATGCCCTCCCGAAAACAGCGCAGGTTGTTTTTTGCCCATAAGATGAGACTTCTGGCACGTTCGTACAGATGTCTCGACCTGAGCCTGCCCTGGCGGTTTATATAGGGTGTTGTCCGTCTGGACCAGGACGTGGTGACCTGCCAGGTGTGGTAGGAAGGTTTTGAGCGCCAGCAAAACCGCCAGCATTTCTAGGCAGTTTACATGCAACCCGTCCCTATGTGCTTGTCCAAGAGTCAAGTTTAACCATAAGTGGTACTTCTGGGTCTGGTTCAGACTCGTCCATTGACCGGAGGAGCTTGGCTTAGAACACCTAGAGGACTGCCATCGAATGGAGGGCGGAGCCTGCCTGGCCAGAGGACGTGTAAGCCCTGCCAGTGAGGGATGAAGTTGTCCTGCAGGGCTTGGATGGATGAGCCACCTTTGATTTCCATCCAATAGCTGTGGGTGGGCAAAGGTGCGCAGCCACGGATTCCTCTAGGAGGGGCAGCATCTCATAGCCCTTTTCCTCAGCACCATCAATGCTCGAGAGCACGGCTGAGGTAGAGACTCGTAGGCAGGCTGAGTGGGGGGCACGCCACGACTTTGTCAGTTGTTTGTGAACCTCAGGGAAGAACAGTGCAGATCTCTGGCGAGGGGCCTCTTGGCGCCCCAGCAAGAACCATTCATCCAGGCGGCTGCGTGTGGGCTCCTCAGGCCCAGTCAAGTTCGAGCTCCTCGACCGCTTTGGATAGATTGCGGAAAGGTTCGCCGTCCAGTCCAGCTCTGGAGAATGTAGAGGGGCTCTGCATTTACCACAGCCGTGGCGCGACATTTAAATCAACGGCGCTGCTCTTTTAGAAAAAATACCACCTTAAATCAGCTCGTCGGAGAGCGCAGGGAAACAGCACATCAGCTCGCTGTGATGATCCGCCGGCTGATTGAGCGTGCTGGATCTGTATACAGTCTGCTGGCTTGCTCGCTGTTCCGCTGCTTGCCTCTACTGTTCACAGCAAAGAAGGCGAAGGCTTGTAGTTGAGCAGTTCTGCGAGGTCCATAGATCGTCGCTGAAGGAGATAAATCTGAATCTATGGCGAAATCGAGCGTCTTTTATAGACGGATATTCTGCCTATTATGGCGGGCTCTGCGCTCAGCTCGGTGGGCTTTGCACCGATTGGTTCGCGCAGTTATGCTGCTCTGCCATAGGTTCATGCAGTTACCACTGACCAGCCAATAGCGTGCGAGTAGTCTCTGCACTGTTATGGCTGTGCAGTAGCACATTATTATACAAAAGGCTTCAGTATTCGGAGAAGGAGTTTTCCCCATAGCATATAGCTACGCAATACAACTGACCATTCAAAAGGGAAACAGTATTTGCAAATAATTAGCTATTGATTAATTAAAGCAGACAACTGGAAGATGAAGTAATTTGACCAATTGTGGTAATTATCGCATTAATTTACACTATTAGTTAATATAATATGTTATTAAGGAATTAATGATGACACATTTAATTAATAGCAACTCATATATTACTTAATCTATTAATCATATAAACTCTTTATTAGTTGCTGATGCAGTTATCCTTATTTAATAGTTTTTTTCTTCATGAGTGATGCATTAACACGTGATTATCTGTGCATTAGTTAAAGGCCAACTGAAGGACCTTAGAACGCGTAGCTTTGTATGATGTGTTGACAAGCTAAGGCGGGACATATTGAATGGCTCCTCCCCGTTTTCAAATAGCCAATAGCGTTTAGTTTACCTGCAAGTCTTACTTGACAGTACCATGGAAGCGAATCCGAGCTCTGATGATAGTTGGATTCAATAGCAGATGTGTGAATAAATTCCAGCCATTTCGTTCTTAACCAACGTACAGTTGGAAAACGGAAACTCTGTGTATATTGCTCCGTTATGTGTCAACGGTCGCTTTGGCCAGGTGGTATTTATAGCATAGGGACCAGTACGCTTTAGATTCTAGAGAGATTTGATTGGACAAAAGATGTGATATTAATCTGAAGTCCGCAGTGATGCCATACAAATCTGTGATCCTTTTTAGCGGAAGTGAGAGACTGTATGTTTTGAATGCTTAGCTATATCTCCTAAATGCAAATGTTGTCATTGATTTGGAACACACCAGCTTATTAATAACCTTAGGGCTAACATATTCATACTAAAAGCTAAAACAAATAAAAAAAAAAAATTGTAGGTGGCCTTTAAGCATGAATTAATGCATATTAGTGCACCCGTATTGTAAAGCGTTGCCAGTTTTTCTTGCATTTGGGAGCTTGATATCACTTACCCTGACTGACCACTAAAAAAAAACTAAAAAACATATTTAACAATTAATGGCTACTATTCTATTAAAATGTCACATGATCATTCAGAAATCATTCTAAAATGCTGATTTGGTGCTCAAGAAACATTTTGTTTTTAATTATTATTATTATTAGTAGTAGTAGTAGTTGAAAATGGTTGTGCTACCTAATGAAGTGTGGAATGTCCTTTTTTATTTTTTTTACTGTTTAAGAGTTTTTTTTTAATTTATTTTTTTTAATCAGTTTAATACATCCTAGCTGAATAAAAGTATCAATATCTTTAAAAAAAAAATGCATTACTGACCCTAGTAATTTTTAATGATGTTGTAATTAGAGCTGCACAATTAATCGCAATTTACATGAAATCACTCATAAACCGATTTGGCGTATAGCAACACACGTCAACATCTTTCCAAACATGAGAAGCATTTATGAACCAAAGAAGACAACATTTAATAACATGCTTTTACTCCAAACTCACTTCATAATGACAGTTGAGCATCCTTCTGTGAGATGATGTGGCTTCTTACACAGAATAAGGCAGTCATGTGTTTATTAGTCAAGTTTCAATCTTCTGTTTATTAAGCTACAGTGATGATGCCCATAGGGATTTCCTGGAAGATGTGCGTTATCGTACTTCTGCAGCGGGACATATTTGGAGTGTCTGCATGAGAGCGCCCTCTGGCATTCAGATGTAGCAGCATTTACTACCGATAAGACGTGCTGCACTGACAAGCTGCACATAAAATAATCGCAGCATTCGCCAAATCGCGTGCAGTTTAGTTGAGATTAATCGTGCAGCCCTAGTTGTAACACATTCCCTGTTTTGTGTTCCTTGTGTTATCTGGACTTGTAGTTTGCATTTTGCCCAGTTCTATTCCTGTTTCTTGTGCCAGGTTTTATAGTCCCTTTGTTGATTGGTTTTCCTTGATTGTCTCCCAGGCATTCCTTTGTTTTCTTGTTACCATTGTTAGCCCTGTGTGTGTGTATATATATATACCTTGTATTTTCTTTGTTCTCGTCAGTTGTTGTATGTAGGTTGCTTGTGTTCCTGTTTGCTTTGCTCTCTGTGTTCCTGGTTGTCATATTGTTCTCCATATTAAAACTCCAGCAATTAGATCCACTTGCCTTCCCTTGCTCCCCGCATTACAGAACAACTGACCATTAAGGATCTAGCAGGTATTCACCAGGTATGTGATTGTTCCCTCAAGGACCACACTCAAGAGTTTCTAGACCTTGCCTACTATACTCACTTCCCTGACGTATAATACGATAATTACTTTTTACTGGTCTGGACTTAATGAACACCTCAAAACACAACTTCTCTCTGGTGGTCCTCAAAGGACCTTTTGCGAGTGTATGGAACGTGCCATTCTGCTGAGTGGTTCCCCCTTCATTGTGGCAGAAGTTGAGGAGGATCCCACTGGTACCACTATTAAATCTCCTAAAAAAATTTTTGTTGGTAGGGCATTATGTCTAAAGCTCCTAAGGCCACAGAGCTTGATCTTCCACGGATCTCACCAGCCATGGTCGTCCTGGTCTCAAACTCCCAAGTCCAGTGGTCTGTAATGTCTGTGCTGCCTGTGATGGCTACAGCCATCTAGTGTGCTGGCAGGGGTCACTTGTGCTTTTAGGGGGCACACTTTTAACATCTATCTTAACCTACTTTCAGTATTATTTTCAGTTTATTAACTTTCAGTTATTAACGTAATTTCGGGAGGAGTACGCCCATCTAATCTTCTAATTAATACCAAGGTATAAAAACCAGCCTCTTACCTCTTCTCGTCGTTAGTTCTTTCGGCATACCTCATCCTCCCCTACTCCTCCTTTTGTACCATATTTTGCCTGTGTAATAGGGGGCAATCAGAGCTTGAGTAGAATATCCTCTCTGAGCCCCTCTATAGCAGACAGCAAGCCAAATCCGTTTACCACTTACGCTAAGATTATATGGGCTCGTGAACTGATGTATTTCATGCCACAAATCCTCAATATTTGAGCTATACATTCTACCCAAAGAAAAGAGGACATCCTCTTTGAGATATACTGGGCTAAGCTAAGTGCTATCAAAGTGTCACCGTGCGCCAGAGCGATTAAGTGCACGCACTGAGATGAGAGAGGTATGTATCAACTCGTCTTAGTTAAGGGAATAACATAGTTTAATATGAAAAAACGGTGGAGTATCCCTTTAAACCAAAAATATTTACGGAAAAACCAAAAGAGCTAAAGGTGAGTATTCTCATCTCAATCAGCCTAAACATTTCTATAGACAAATGGCCTATATTGATTGACAATTTTAAGCTCCATGACAAACCTGACGGTTCAGACGAATTGCTTGTAGATGCACAAGGCTCCTCTGTATTTCCTATGTGTTTCTGACTCTGCATCTTCTCTCGCCAGTCTTGACTGAAAAACTACATGAAAAGAGAAGCTCACTCAAAAATCCAATCATTATTTACAAGGCATTTCAAACCCATTCGACTTTCTGTAGATATAATGAAAGGAAAAATAAAATAAAAGGAAATAGTGATTCTGACTGTGATGGACTGTCAGGCTCAATTTGTTTTAGA
Organism: Leuciscus leuciscus; assembly: GCF_965113295.1. Classification (NCBI taxonomy): domain Eukaryota; kingdom Metazoa; phylum Chordata; class Actinopteri; order Cypriniformes; family Leuciscidae; genus Leuciscus; species Leuciscus leuciscus. The sequence continues at coordinate 18,541,257 of NC_138736.1, read as the reverse complement.
ACTTATGGCAGCTGTCAATCCAAAATCTCCCACACAAGAAGCCTGTGGAGATTAATGAGATGTGTCAGATAGACATCAGTGTTCACATAAGGAAGAGATTAAATGTTGCACTATGAAGCCCCTGCATAACAAGTGACCTCTATGAGATGCTCAGATGATCAGGTCTCCTCATTCATGGCTAAATGTGGATGATGGCCACAGCACCAATTACCAATGAACAGATATTCAAAAAACTGCAAGAAAATAATTTACATGGATTGTGTTAGTTGTGGAATAGAAGATGAAGAAAATAGCAAAAGGTATAGGCGGATGGTGAATCAACTCTAGGGTAAGGCTAGATGCGATTCCTTCTTAAAAACACATTTAAATAGAATGTCATGAAATAGTTAGCTATGTTTCGCCTATCAACAACCTACACATCCCAGCATAAACGCTCTTGTTATTAATAATCAATAAGCTGTCACTCATCTTAAAGGAACCGTATGTAAGAAATGTATTTCAATTAATCATAAAATGGCCCTGATATGTCACTAGACATTAAGAAATCATGTTAATTTCAAATACTTATATCACTGACAACAGTAGTCCGGCCAGGGTATTGTCATCTAAAAGTGAAGTTGCAGCCCTCAACCGATGTTGATGTTGTCATGTTGTGTTTTGGCCTGATGCTTCACCCTCCACCTATCTACCAATCACGAAGTCAGTAATGTTTCGGCATCCGGGTTGCCAGCTCTGCTCTAGTTACCACAGCTGCAGCTACAAACGTGTCGAATAAAAAATGCCAGCCTATCTGGCAACCTCGAGTCAGGGGGGAGGGGGAGGGGATACACCGTTCTACAGTAATTTGGAAGGGATTGCAATACCAGTTTTGGCCAGAATCTTACATACGGTTCCTTTAATTCATTGTGATCTCACAAAGTTCTGCTAATCAATTAAGCTGACTGTGTAATGGATATCTTATTTAGCCTACATAATGTCTACACTTTTTTTTGTTCAATTTTAATGAGATGATTTGAGTGTGCAGATCTCAGGACTGGACAAAAACTCAGACACTTTTCATTTTCACTTTATTACTAGATTTTGTTTAAATGTGCAGGTGCATTTTTGGCCCAAGCCACCGTTAATTTTTGACATGTGGCTAAGCCTTTCCCAGCCTTTTACATGTACCGCCAATGGCAAAAGGAATGCATAAATTGTGTTACGATAGATCCAACATGAATGTGTAAGATAATGAAGAGCTGGTTGATGGTACCTCTGAAAAAGGGAAATTAGTCATTTGCATGCTTTTTTCATGCACACTGTCACTGAATCAGTAAAGTATGTAATCAGTGACACTGATTGTACAATACATTGAGGATTTTTGTAACGAGGTCCACTGGAGGCAAGCTTAGAGAACCAAAAATGCAGTTTATTATTTCCTAACATCAACAGATACAAAGTAAACAAAGACTTGGCTTGACATGATACATGAACTGAACTGGAATGGACTGGACTGGACTGGACTGGACTGGACTTGACTTGACTTGAGCATGAACATGAACATGAACATGAACATGAACATGAACATGAACCAAAACTCACCATCAGCAGTTACAGGTAATAATACTTGATCAGGACGTCATGGCAAACATGAGGGCTTAAATACATATGAGGACTAATGACTAACAAGACACCTGAAAGCAATGAACACAAATAACCAATGAGAACATAGGACACCTGACAAGGGGAGCACATGGCAGGATCACATGAGGGCAAGGGAATCACATGACAAGACAGGAAACATGACTAACATGAAACATGAACCAAAACAACCCATGAAATATCCACCCCCTCTGGCTCTGGCTCTGGTGTAGTGGCCATGATGTGGAGAGGCTCTGGCTCGGCGGCCAGCTCTGTGGCCATCTCGGACGAAGTCTCTAGCTTGGCAGGCTCATGGGCTGCAGACGATGTGTGTGCTGCCCATACACCAAATATGGCCACGATGATCAGTGCTGCATCGTCCAGAGTTGACTCAGGCATAGCGGCCATCTTGGTTGAGGGCTCTGGAGCGGCAGGCAGGATGTGAGGAGGCTCTGGAGCGGCAGGCGGGATGTGAGGAGGCTCTGGAGCGGCAGGCGGGATGTGAGGAGACTCTGGAGCGGCATGCGGGACGTGAGGAGGCTCTGGAGCGGCAGGCGGGACGTGAGGAGGCTCTGGAGCAGCAGGCGGGACGTTGAGGAGGCTCTGGACCGGCAGGTGGGATGTGAGGAAGCTCTGGAACGGCAGGAGTCAATTCTTTGCTGACTTTTTACTGCAAACAGCAGCAGCAGGACCAACACAATCTCATGGCAATTCAGAAATATGTTAAATTTTTGCCCCAGTGATGAGGTAAATCCACATCTATTTTATTTGTGCATGCACCAGCAGGAGGCTCACGTGAGTCATGACTGGCAACGGAAAACAAAGGAAACAGAATAAATATAGAAAGAAATATAAGAAACAGAAAAACAAGAACGAACTAAACTGAACATAACTCTTACACTTACATCTCTGAGCCATCTGTCTCCCCTTTTACAGCCAAGGAGGCTGTCTCTGAACTCTCTTTCTGCCCATTACTTCAAAAGCATGTAAAATTAGACTTTTCATGTCATGACCCTTTTACTGTTTTTTTTTTATGATCACTATGACAATTTTTTTCAATACTCTTAACACAGTTAGCACATTGTTGCTTTGACACAAAATGCATACATTTAACACAAATTTAAAATGGTCAGAATGAGAAAAAATAAAATAAAATTGCGAATAGATACATTTTTTTTTTGAGCAAAAAACTTTATTAACAGTACAAGTGAATCCCAAAGAACATATTAAAATAATTTTAACAATCCATGTTGTGTCCCCTTTAACAGATTACTGATGGTAAATAATAATAATAATAATAATATAAAAAAAACAAGGGGTCAAGAGACCTGCAGAGGTTTTCAGAGATGTAAAGGTTACTAAGCTTCATCCTCACTGATCACAGGACTGTTTCATTAAGATCCTGTCAGGTAGTTCACATCCCAAGAGTAAAGTTCATCCCAGTCTATTCCCTGTCAAGCCATGGAGAATTATATGAATGAGCCAATTGGTTTAGGTTTTATTCTGCCATTTATTTGTATGATAAAACCTTTAGCATATTTTAATTTTCATGTTTTTTTGTTTTGTTTTTTGTTTTTAATGTTGTCTCAATCACTTTGTATGATAGACATAGCTAAATTTAAGTTAATATTTACTTTCAGCTCAAATCAATTGATCAATTCATGTTTACTCATGGTCAAATGAAATATGGTGGCATGCAGAGGTGTTAAGTAACGCATTACAAATACTCACGTTACTGTAATTAAAGTCCCTCTAAAGTCAAAATTAAGTATGTGTTCTGAGTTTGTCACACCACAGAAAAAATGTGTTATTAGCCACCCAGCCAAATTTGAATGATAAAAAAAAGCAGCCAAGTAAATAAAATAAGCGATCAAAATCTTGAAAAAATTAGCAGTCGTCTCTGCTCTCAAACGCTGGCTGCGCTGAAACCACGCCCACTCGCGGGAAAGTTGACTCACGGGCACACACTGCCGATGATGGCACCAGTTGTCGGCGCGACGGGAGGATCAAGGCCGAGGCAGGAGATAGCCGGTTCGGCCCCATTCTCCAGTAACAGCGGATTATCAGTGAATTCCAGTTGTCTCCGACAAAAGTTTTTAAAACTATCCTGTGTAAAATGATCACTACAGAGGCGGGTGTTGGTGGTGATTCTCAGCTGTCCATCAAGGCGGCTTTTCACAAAATGAATCCACCTCTTGTTGATATGATCGTTGATCGGAAATTTAAATAAGGACACCGATCTGTTTTGTAAGTGATCGCATCCAGGTAATACGCATTTCCGTGACGAAGGCATAGCTAGCTAGCAAACTGTAGGCTGTAGTAAATAATACTGACTGTAACTCGCGACTGAGCGGCGAACTGATAGGGGAGGGGCCAGTCTCAGGGGCTCCAGTGCATCATCAAGTAGGGGCGTGTCCAGGAGCTCAGGGGCTCCAGTGTTTTAGCCCCGCCCAAAAAATCCGGAACACAGCAATGGTGAAAAACTGTTTAACTGTCTAACTCCACAGTTCAGCTCTTCACAGTCTTTGTAATATGTTTTAGCAATACATTTCTAACATTATAATGTGTTTAGAACTTTTTTTTTTTTAATTGCCTTTACAGGGACTTTTAGTTTTTTTTTTTTAAATTGCACTTTGAGTAGTTAAAAAATTGTGTAATTTTTCTTTTACTTGAGTACTTTTTAAGTGATGTATCCAGGCATACATGATGCGGAGCCAGACGATGTAAACATTCGGGGCTTAGCCCAAACCTAGGGGGGGTCCAGGGGCATACTCCCCCGGGGAGATTTGTTTTCCCATTTACGTCAGCTAAATGCACTATTTTTCAGGCTGTTTGAGATAATAGAATGCCTAAAAATCTATACACTATCTGAGAAAAATGATGATAGTTACTCAGTAAAAAAAAAAAATATATATCACCCAGTAGAGCCTACAACCTATTTTGTATTTAATTGTTCTCCAGCTGTAGTGAATCTAAAACACCAACAATGTTAAGGATGACTCATTTTTACCCCTGGCAACTAAAAAGAGGGAACCATTATCTGACTATTTTTAAGTTAGCCTACATAGGTAAAATTGGAATTTGGTGTAAACATCATTACTAATCTTAAGAGTTCAGTTCTGTTTAGTTTGTGCTTAGCTTGTTATGAGGTTGAAGGATGAACCCAATAGCAGACAGTTTGCAGGACACACAAGGTTTATTATATACAAAAAAGGAAAACAAAACCCACGAGGGGGCAAAACAAGACAGGATTGACTGTATAAGACTAAACTAAGACTCAGACAGATAACTAAACAATTAACTAACAGCTACGACAGGAACAAACGCTACTTTCAACAGGTACTCACAGTAGGTTTCACATAGATTAGCAATGAACCGACACAGGACAGCAAACACAAGGGGATTAAATAGGGAACAAATGAAAACACAACAGGTGACACAGGTGAAGCAATAATGACAAAACGAGGATAACAAGGGGGCGGAGCAAGGTGACGAGACAATACAAGCACATGGTCCAAACACAAAACCATGTGCTTGCACATAAAACATGGGTCTGTCTGATCCTGCCTCAAGAATTAAAGAACATCAAGGACTAGATGGCAGGATCATGACATAGCTGACAAATTTGCTACATCAGAATCCATGCCATAATAATTTAGGCTGCTCTACTAGCAAACAGCAAATGCTGCAGTGCCAAGTAAATGTGCTCTTCAATACTCTGAATCGAATATCAGGACAACAGAAGAACATTTACTAAAATTATATTATATTTCTTTGGAAAATAGCACAGTATGATAAACAACATGACCATATGTTACGGTACTTTATTTGTTTGACTACTGGTCACTTTTCTCCTACCTCTTTTTGTCCTAACTTCTCTTACTCATACTCCACTCATCTCTGGAAATTTCTTCCACTGAAAAAAAGAAAGTATAAACCAAAGAAAGTATAAGTGTTTCTGATCACAAACTTAAGATGCAAAAAAGATTAAATGCAAATCTTATTCTCTTACATTTACTTCTGGCATCTGTGCTCCCCTTTTCTCATCTGCTCTTCACTCCTTACTGCTAAACTCATTTTCATCTCTTGTCCCTCTTCCAATTCACCTGCTTTCATATTTCATTTATTTTCATCTCTATTTTCTTTGCTTTCTCCCTAACTCATCCCTCTCTTCTCCACTCCTCAAATCCAGACTTCCACTTGTCCTCTTCTCTCCTATTTCTCCACTCCTCATCACACATTTTTCTCCTCTCTCCTTCTCTTAACTTCTGCTTTTCACTTCTTTCTCACTCCCCTCATCATCTCTCCTCCTCTTGTCCTCCAGCCTCTCCTGATCCACAGGTGTATTCGTGTCCTTGCCTCTTCTCTCACTTATTTTTCCTCCTTGCTCATTTTCAGACTTATCTCCTTTCTCCGAATTTAATAAATATATACATGTAAAAGCTATTAACCATACAGAAATTCTGTATCTAACCTATTTAGTAACTAGCATATTAAGCATCTCCATTCTTTTGCTCCTTTTTCACTCTTCATTCTTTTCCTCCTACACACTTTCTTCTATTTCTTCTTTGCATTCCTTTCCAACTGCCGTGCCTCCATTCTTTCTCTCGCAAACCCTCTAAATCTTTGCTCTCCTATTGTTGTCTTGATCAAGCATTTTTTGTCATCTTCTATTTCTGTTGCGGCAACATAAGGCTGTATCGACGTGGCTATTATTGAGCGAATCTGTCAATAACGCTGTCAGGGTTCATGTCATTCAAATTGTCCTTTTCAATTGACATGATGGCCAAGTCATTGAGTCTGTCTTGACCCATGGTGTTCCTTAACCGTGTATGAAGGCGGCGCAAGGCACTGAAGGAGCGTTCACAGCTGCAGCTGCTTACTGGAATCGTCAGGGCAACTTGGAAGAGAGCCTTCAGGGTGGGAAACATGTCTTCATCAAGCAGTTGGAACACAGTGGAAGTGTCAGGAACTGTCTCTTTCTCCATCCTTCTATTGATGAAACTTTTAGCTACTAGGAGTTCTTCTGGCTTCAACTGAATCTTATAATGGGAAGCAAGGCTTTTGAGGGCTTCTTCAGAGAGAAATGTCTCTGTGGTTGGGTTGCAAGCATGAATACCTGACATACGTGCTTATCCCAGACCTGGAAACCGATGGGTGAGTTCCTCTACCATCCTGTCCAGGCATGGATAAAAAAGCTGTTGTCTGAATTCATCTGAGGTGGTCAGATTGACCCACAGGCTGACTCCACCACAAAACCATCATATCTTTTTTTTTGTTTTTGCCTGGGACCAACTGGGAGCTGGATTTCATTTGCCTCACATAAGGCCATGACCCTCCTGAACACATCTTCACCACCAGAGTCTGTGCAGAGCTCTGTCAAAGTTTGAAGGACTGCCGTCTTGTACTGAACTGCTTTGTCCAAGTCCAAACTTTCCCCCTGCAGGTACCGGTGTAGACCTTCAGCTATGCCGAGGAGATTGGAAAACTTCACAAGCATGTAGAGTGTCTTTGTCTTGCAGAGCTTTGACCGGATCCCTAGGGCCATGGATGTGTTCATGTTGCTGAGACACGCTAAAATGGCAGGAAGGTTGTTCAAGACAGCATTGACAGACCTCACCTGGCACGCCCATCTTGTTGTAGAGCTGCACAGATGGCCTTAATCCAAGTTGTTTCTGGATTTCTATGAACTTGTTGTGGTTCACAAGTGAGTTGCTGAAAAATGTGTACACATTCTCCAGCAGTTCAAAGAATACGGTATAGCTTTGCATGTGTAGCACAGAACAAGGTTGAGTTCGTGTGCATAGCAGTGCACATACACTGCTTCAGGGTGTCGCTCTCTGAAGCGGGCTTGGACACCGCCCACTGCTCCACTCATGACAGATGCCCCATCATAGGCTTGTGCAAGGCTAGGTCACAGTAGGTCACCCAAGTTGTGCGACTGTAACATTGCCTCTATCTCATCTGCAATGGACTTAGCATCAAAGCCCTGTAACTTCCAAAGCCCAAGAAAACACTCTCGCACTACACCCTTTTGCGTAACAAAACGCACACAGACTGCAAGCTGCTCTGTGCATCTGTCTCTGGCCTCGTCTGCCATCACAGAGTACATCTTTGCAATCTTCATTTGCTTGATGATGCTTTCTGTGATTTCTTGTGAAATGCTGGTTATTTCATTTTGGGAAAAATGAGAGAGGTAAGTGGTATGAGAAGGGCGAGTATATTCTTGTAGAAATGGGTCAAATTGTTTAAGGAGCTTCATACATTCAATAAAGTTGCCTTGATTCTGGCTATATTCCTGCTCATCATGCCCCCGGGGATGCCTTGTTTTCCTAAAAAAGTTGGTTGCTGCCACAATACGATGAAGGTACTGGCGCCTCTCTGAGATTTCTGCTGCACTAGCAGTTTTCAGCTGCTCAATTACATCCCCATGAGTTTTTGTGCTTTTGAAACTCTGCCAGCATGTCATGGTGGAAATGTGGAGGGCACTTCTTTCATGCTCCCGGAAGGATTCCAAAGCCCTCTTCCAATTTGAAAACCCAGAGCAACTGAGTGCATCTTTATTAGCGCGAATGTTTTGCCTTCCGTACAGGCGACATGAAAAACAAAAGGTGCAGTTTCTGGTTACAGAGTACTCCAGCCATTTAAATTGCTCAAACCATGTTTTGTTAAATGCTCTTTGTTGAGCTCCAAACTGGCTGAGGGGGTACTGTGGGAGATGAACCTGCTTTGGGCCACTTTCCGGAGTCCCTAGATCACTAACTGCAGTTAATCCAGCTGCTGTCCCTTGCTGTGATGCCTGTCCTTCCTCTTCCCTAGCTGACTCATCTGTGTGACAAAATAGTCCCTCAAACACAGTAAAATCAGAAAACATTAGCTAGCGAGTAGTGATGGGTGGATGAAGCATTATGAAGCTTTGGGACTTTTTTTTTTCAATTTGTGCCGAAAAAGAGTGGAAGCTTGGGGGGCTTCAAACTCGGCAAACACAGTGGTGTCACAGTGTCTGGGTTTGTTCCCTGGGTCACCACTAGATGTCCTCCTTCCCCACGGTGTCTGTCACAATTGAACTACATTCCCCACGATCCTTGTCTCTTCATTGCACTCAGCTGTCCCTTGTCACTCATTATTACACTCAGCCAATTCCCCATTAGCATTGTCATTCACCTGTGTATTTATACCCTGTCTGTTTAGTATGTGTTACGGAGTCCTTGTTGTATGTCACTGCACTTTTGAAATCTGTTTTCCTGGCCTGTTCTTGTATTAGTTCTCGTGTTTGGATTGGAATATATGGATTTTGACCCCCTGCTTGGATGACTACGAGATTGGATTACATTTAATAAACTACTGCTATTGGATCCTCCTGTTCCCCGTGTGTGTTCGTGACAGAAGGACTCCGTCACAAACAGGATCCAGCGGTATGTTTCTCAATATCTCTTCCCCAACCACCGAGCGGGAGAGAGGACAGTTTTTTGAGGGGACCCGGTTGGTCAAGTTTCGCGGGACCCGTGGAGGCCGCAGTGGAGGAGGTGGTCGAGAGGAATCCCGACACCATTTTCCACTCTGGCCCCTCTTCGACCCTGGGCTGGTGATGTCCAGCCCAGAGCTCCATCTGCCGCTGATTTCGCCCAGCCCAGAGCCTGCACATCGCTATCGGAGGAGGAGAAGGAAGACCTCCTCCGTGACTGTTCCGGTGGTCCAGAATCCAATGGTCCCAGTTACGGTGGTCCCAGTTCCAGTGGTTCCGAGTCCGGTGGTCCCAGTTCCGGTGGTCTCGAGTTCGGTGGTCTGGAGGCGGAGGAGGAGGAAGACCTCCAACCTCCCCAAAGAACCGGAGGCCGTACTCGTGCAGCCCATGCAGCCCGCAGTCGTCCCCGAGCAGACCGCTGTCATCTCAGAGGTCATGCCCGTGCAGCCAGCTGCCATCCCAGAGGCCGTCCTCGTGCAGCATGCTGTCGTCCCGGAGGCCGTTTCCGAGCAGCCCGCTATTGGCATAGCGGCGGAAAGCTTGTTGGATTATTTTGATATGCTATTTAAGATCCTAGAAAGTACCAAGACTGTCCACGGCACGTCTGCCGAGCCTGTGTTTTCGGACAGGATGGCTGCCACCGAGCCTGTTCACGTCACGTCTGCCGAGCCTGTGTCTTCGGACAAGATGGCCGCCGCCGAGTCGGTGTTTCCGGACAAGATGGTCGCCGCCGAGCCTGTGTTTCAGGACAAGATGGTAGCCGCCGAGCCTGTGTCTCAGGACAAGATGGCCACCGCCGAGCCTGTGTCTCAGGACAAGATGGCCGTCGTCGAGCCTGTGTCTCCGGACAAGATGGCCGCCGCCGAGCCTGTGTCTCCGGACAAGATGGCCGCCGCCAAGCCTGTGTCTCCGGACAAGATGGCCGCCGCCAAGCCTGTGTCTCCGGACAAGATGGCCCCCGCCGAGCCTGTGTCTCCGGACAAGATGGCCGCCGCCGAGCCGGTGTCTGTTCCTGAGCCGATGGTGTCTGTTCCTGAGCCGGTGGTGTCTGTTCCTGAACCTGAGCCGGTGGTGTCTGTTCCTGAACCTGAGCCGGAGCCGGTGCCTGTGTCTGTTCCTGAACCTGAGCCGGTGCCGGTGGAGTCTGTTCCAGTCCCTGAGCCGGTGGAGTCTTTTCCAGTCCCTGAGCCGGTGGAGTCTTTTCCAGTCCCTGAGCCGGTGGAGTCTGTTCCAGTCCCTGAGCCGGTGGAGTCTGTTCCAGTCCCTGAGCCGGTGGAGTCTGTTCCAGTCCCTGAGTTGGGTGGAGTCTGTTCCAGTTCCTGAGCTGGTATCTGTTCCAGTTCCTGAGCCGGTATGTGTTCCTATGCCTTGGCCGCCCGAGGGGTCGTCTCCGCCCTGGCCGCCCGATGAACTGGCCGCTCCACCCTGGCCGCCTGAGGGAAAGTCTCCGCCCTGGCCGCCAGATGGACTGTCCGTTCCGCCCTGGTCGCCCGAGGGAGAGTCTCCGCCCTGGCCGCCCGATGAACTGTCGTCTCCGACCTGGCTGCCAGATGGACTGTCACTCCCTGTCCCCGTTTCCCTCCATGGACCTGGCCCCCCATCCCTCCCCCTGATCCTCCACCAGTCCACCTCCCGCCTGAACTTTTGTTTTGTCTGTCACGTCTTGGAGCGTCTGGTAGCCGCTCCGTAGAGGGGGGGTTATGTCACAGTTTCTGGGTTTGTTCCCTGGGTCACCACTAGATGTCCTCCTTCCCCACGGTGTCTGTCACAATTGAACTACATTCCCCACGATCCTTGTCTCTTCATTGCACTCAGCTGTCCCTTGTCACTCATTATTACACTCAGCCAATTCCCCATTAGCATTGTCATTCACCTGTGTATTTATACCCTGTCTGTTTAGTATGTGTTACGGAGTCCTTGTTGTATGTCACTGCACTTTTGAAGTCTGTTTTCCTTGCCTGTTCTTGTATTAGTTCTCGTGTTTGGATTGGAATATATGGATTTTGACCCCCTGCTTGGATGACTACGAGATTGGATTACATTTAATAAACTACTGCTATTGGATCCTCCTGTTCCCCGTGTGTGTTCGTGACAAGTGGTATCTGGTGGCGTGTAAAACTTATAACAGCCCTTTTAGACTGGGGCCAAAACGCCACCATAACTCGCTGATAATAATTTAAGTCTCATGAGTGCAATAAAAGTTCCAAAGACCTGTGTCTTATTAAATATGTATACTTTTTGTTCAGAATTGCTGCATTAAATCTAGATGATATTGTGTAATATGTTACAGAAAAATAATGATGCGTTGTCCAAAAAGCTTACATATAAAATTGTGGACAGTGACATTAATTTAATTAGCAATACTCTGCTGCTACTATTTATTCATTATTACTGTTCACCATAACAATTCCTTTAATTATGTAAATACTAATACGTTTATTACATTATTACAGGCGCATCTCACATTTTTTTAATATTGTGGAAAAGGTCATTGTGCTGCACCACCAGAACAAGAATGACAGATTAAATTCTCAGGAAACCTTTGCAGGTGTTTTGAGATGATTAGCTGATTAGAGATCTTGTCAGGTCGTATAAAAAAATTATTTGTTCTAAAATTCTAATACATTTTGAGATAGGCGTACTGGAGTTTTGATTTAAGACTAAGGGCTCTGACAGAGTCAACGCGAGCAACGTGAGCGACGCTGCCTTTCATAGTCTACACGTCGTGCGCAAGCAACTTGCAGTATCGCCCCCACCAACAACGCATAGTATTGCATGCAACGGTGCGTCGCGTATCAAAAACTGGGACGACACATTTTGCTACGCATAGACGCATAATGGCGGCCGAAGCGTAGCGATGCATAGCCTTGCAGGCGCGTATGCGTATCGATGCGTTTACTCTGTAAGAGCCCTAAGATTTAAGACTAAGACAAGATTAAAACAATAAAAGGCTTGAAATATTTTACTTTTTATTTAATGAATGTAGAATATAGTAAAGATTTACTTTTTAAATTAAAGTATGGGGGAAAACAATTACTTTTCCACGATATTGATGCATCTGTACTTGGAATTGTTGTCATCAGGAGGAGGAAATATACTTTCTCATGTCTTTCTAATCTTCTTTATCACTATATTTCTCAATTAGTCTCTCTTCTTATCCCACTAATGTGCCGAGATTAGCTGTAAAACATGCCCTGAGATAACTTAGCATTTGATACAAGCTGTGTGTTTCGGTTTTACGAGACAAATCATCAGACAAATCATCCACCCATCTCTATTAGCAACTAATTTCTCTTAATAACACCTAACGTTAACTCGCTAGCTAGCCAGCGATACAATATACAGCAATACAGCGACCCCACCACCCCTACCAGTTGCCCTGGGAGTACTCAGAAAATTATAATTAACAGGGGCTGTATAATTCATCAACATTTAACCATGTCTCAGTCACAAAAACAAAGTCCAACTCACGAGAGGAAATAAAATCATTAATTTAAAAAGTCTTGTTTGCAACAGACCTAGCATTTATCAAGACCATATTTAAAATATTAAAAATTGTTGTAACAGACGAACACATGAACTGGGCAAACAAACACTGGACGTAAACAACAGCGATTAGGCGACGGCTTGCCCAGCACACAGGCGCCATCTTTCCGGCCACAGCCATGTTCCATTCATACTGAGAGAGTTAAGAAATGCATTGGATAAGTGTAAGAATTCAGCTCCTAGTAAAGATGAAATTTGTTATAGCATGTTAAGACGTTTTAGTGATAAGGGAATTCAGAAGGTTTAAAATGTATTTAATAAAGTCTGGGAGGAATGAAAGATTCCTGCAGGATGGAAGGAGGTAGTTATTGTTCCAATAAGAAAACCGGGAAAAGATGCTAGTAATCCAGCAAATCATAGGCCAATAGCTCTAACTTCTCACTTAGGTAAGTTAATGGAAGGGTTGGTGAATGGAAGGCTAATGCACTTTATTGAAGAAAGGGGGTTGATGGCTGGCTGTCATAGAGGCTTTAGAAAGGGGAGAAGTACTAATGATTCAACCATATGTATTGAGGATGAAATAAGAAAAGCACAGATAAAGAAAGAGATTGTTGTGGCAATATTCTTAGACGTGGAAAAAGCATATGACATGCTATGGGTAGAGGGTCTTTTAATTAAAATGCATATGCTAGGAATTGGGGAAAATATGTTTAACTGGGTAATGGACTTTTTAAATAATTAGTATTCAGGTGAAAATAGGGATAGAGACATCTAGAAGGTGTTTGGTAGAAAATGGGACACCACAAGGTAGTGTTATTAGTCCATTGCTGTTCAACATAATGATTGATGATGTCTTTTGTAATGTTCAGCCAGGAATTGGAAAGTCACTATTGCAGACGATGGTAGCCTATGGAAAAGGGGGGAAAATGTGAAGTCTACTCTGAAGAAGGTACAGGAAGCTCAAACCCTAGTGGAGGATTGGGGAAGGAAATGGGGTTTTAGATTCTCTATTGAAAAGACTAAGTTTATGTTTTTTACTAGGAAGAAAATAGATGAAAGAATAAAACTGGAGCTGTATAGTAGGAATTTGGAAAGGGTCAAACGTTTTACATTTCTTGGTGTGTTATTTGACACAAGACTTACATGGAGGGATCATGTATCAAACGTAGTAGACAAATGTAAAAGGGTAATGCATTTAATGAGATGTCTTGCTGGAACAGAATGAGGAGCAGATATAACTTCTTTGAAGCAAATTTATATATATATATATATATATATATATATATATATATATAATTAATTAGAGCAATAATTGAATATGGGTGTTTGGTTTATGGATCTGCAGCCAAGTCAGTTTTAGCTGGATTATATACACTGTTAGACTTTTCAAGGTTTTTTTACAGTAACTTACTGGCAACACTGTTGCCAGTAAGTTACTGTAATTAAGAGTTACAGTACCAAACCGTATTTCAGTTTTACAGTGCATCACTGTAAAAACGAAGCTAATCAGTACACTACTGTAATTATTTTTATTTGTACTAAATATAAATTAGATTTTATAATTTTGATATATGATTAATTTTATTTGTATCCTACATAAGTACTACTGACATACAAACCAATTAGACAAAGTTATCACAAAATACAATTTTTTTATTTAAAACATTTCATATATATCACAAAATAAATATGCCAATGCTGGAAATGATGTGTGAAATTTTTACACATTAATGGGTGAGTTCAGGGATAACATTTTTTGTGTTAATTTTAACTCATTCATTGTGTTAATGATTTGAACAAAGTAAATATGTCAGAAAGATTAGCACAAAGATGAAACGTGTTAAATTAACACATTATGTGCTGTCCTTCACTGCGCACATTTTTAAAAAATATACATAAAACCATAAACAAAACATTAGCACAATACATGACACATAACCCCACCTTCAAAATAATTTCACTTATTTACAAAAATGTGTTGATTCATGTACACTGGTGGCCAAAAGAAGTATTTAAGTGTCTTAATGTTTTTGAAAGAAGTCTCTTTGATGCTCAAGAAACATTTCTTATTATTATCAATGTCTGACTGTCTACTCCTCCATCTTTTCTACAGCATAGGAGTAAAAGTCATCATCAAAATAATCTTTAAAAAGCCAACACAATGTTTTTGTCCACCTTTGCGAATAAATGAACTTCTCCAAAGATTGGTTCCTGTTCAGAACTTGATTGACAACATCAGAATGTTCCCTGGTCTGCATGCGTGTCCACAAACACTAATGTACTCAGTCCTTCAGAGGAGATCCCGGTTCCAACACTATATGAGAGAGAGAGAGAGAGAGAGAGAGAGAGAGAGAGAGAATATTAGTGTCACATTATTTTTAACCTCCTTTTTTGTTAATTTTTATTATTATTTTCACAAAAACTTAAGAATATATATTTGTAAACAGCTTTTGTCAATAAATAGCATACAAAAGAACTAAATTAAATGATGCCAGATTACATTTTAATACTTACAAATCCTAAATTCTGTCCAAAAATGCTGAGATCCATAGAAAGAAAGACTGAAATCGATGATTTTAGCCCATTTCAGCTTGTCTGCAGTGAAGGGGTTCCTGTTTGAGACAAATACACAGTAAGAAACATGCAAGAAATCACTGTGTGATGATTGTTCTCCTTCCTACAGTAGTTAACCCACCTGTGCGCTGATATTAGGACCTTCCTGGTCAGGTGGGACTGCAATGGTAGAGTCTTCTGCCTAATAAAATATCAAAATAATGCAAAAATATAAACTTAAGTTGTTTAGAATGCTAGATTTGGTATGAATGAATTAGTGAGAGTTTTACTGCAGTGCTTACCTGGATACATTTAATCTGGCGAGACAGAACAAAGACAATGGCCCATCTTCTGATTGGTTAATTTGCTGTGTAATAAATATAAAGTTAGACATGATGCAAAGGTCACTTATTTGATATAAAGTTAGCCAATTTTATAGAGATTTTATAAGATATTGTAAGCTACCTAGTCTGCACCTGTGGCTCCAAAGCAATTTTCACATATTGCTAATCATTTCAGCAAACTTATCTCAAAATATATCACAAATGGCCTAACGTTACCTCTGGAATCTTGCTTAAAAAAAACTATAGCCTAATATGTTATAGTTTGCAAACTAATGCTAAAACTATAAAGGTTCTCATCAGTAGGCCAACATTATCTACAACCAAAACATAATTTCACATTAGTTTATTCACATTTATTGTTAATGTAAACGTGTTACTCGTTGGCATATTTTAACTCGACATTTCAATAATCTAACAAAGTGTGTAAAATGAAACGTTAGCTCAGTTTACCGTGGTAAAGTTCGTTACCGCCATGTTAACGACGTTAGGCTAACGTTAACATACTTTAAACTGGGCACAATCCTGTCAACACACACAGAATGTTTTTTTTTTTTTTTTTTTTTTTTTTTTTACCTTGGTTGCTGATCTCTCTCTCGGTGAAGTGCATTCCGTCTCTTCCCCGGGCCAGACAGGAACGGCGCGATCCAACAAAAGACAGACCCCACTGATATTACACTGGATGCTCTGGCGCGACACGAGTCACGACAAATCCCAGACAGTGTAGTAATGCTCCGCGGCCGTTATATTTCTGACGTACGGTACTCCGAGTCCAAGCGCTCGCGCAATTTCTGACAAGGGACAAACAGGTTTGCATTTTGTATTAAAGGTCCGGTTGCTTCAATGTGTCCAATATAGACAGCCTCTGGCTATTATAGCGTTGTAGACACGCTGTGTAAGGCAAAAATTAGGAAATAAAAAGCACGATGGAATGGTGGCAGCCAGAGAGGCTGTTACGTCAAATACAGTAGTATACAGCAAATGTAAAAAATACAGTAAGTCTCTGTATGTGGTGTTAGACGTAACAGAAAATTCCCATGATGCAATGGGAATCACAGTTATTTACTGTAAAGAGAAATAGCAGTATAATACTGGGGGATTTAAAGTAAATAACTGTAGAAATTACAGAAAAGTCTAACAGTGTATAATCCAATCTAAGGCACTGAGAATATGTACAGGAGCTGTGCAATCTTCTCCAGTGTGTTCATTGCAGGTAGAAACAGGAGAAATGCCACTCTGTTTGCGAAGAAAGCAGCTTCAGGCTAACTATTGGGTCAATTTGATGGATCAAAGGTGTGATCACCCAGTTAAAATAACAATTCAGGCAAGCTGGGAGAGAGAGGTGGCAAGACGTCCAAGTTTTGGATGGACAGGGGAGGCATTGGCACAGGAAATGTCTAGGAGTACTGTGGCCATCAGTTCCTTTAAGGCAATTGGAGGTCCCAAAGACTGATTTAGAGATACTTGGGATTAAGTCAGATAATCCTGAGTCAAATTTGGTCCATGAATTCCAGTGTTATATAAGAGAAAGATATCAGGAACATATATAAATTTTTACTGATGGTTCAAAGGATCAAGAAACCTCTAGTTGTTCAGAGGTGGGATGTCCAAGCTTTTAAGAGAACATCAAATTTCCTAAGTGTGTTCACAGTGGAATTATATGCAATCCCGATGGCAGTACAATGGACTGAGCAGTTTCAGAACCATAAAGTGTTGATATGTAGTGACTCAGTGTCAGCTATCAATAGTATTGGGTAAGGGTCATCAAAGAGTTGACAAGACCTTGTATATGATATTATTCTGGCAATTAGAGATGTGAAAAGGAGAGGGGTAGAAATATAATTTGTATGGGTCCCAGCTCATGTAGGTATTGCAACAAATGAAAAAGTTGATAAGTTGGCAAAGGAAGCTGCTCAAAAGGAAACCATAGATGTAAACATAAATCTATCCAAGGCGGAGGGTAAAAGTATTTTGTGGCAGGGAACAATATTAAAATGGCAACAGCTCTGGGAGCTTTATTTATTTTAGGAAAACACCAGAGTTGCTTGTGTTCATGTCTGGAACCTGAGACAGTACAACATGTTTTGATTTCTTGTAGAAATTATGACCGCCAAAGACAAGATCTACTCAGAGAATTGCAAGAGGGGAAAACGCTGTTTTTTCAAATTTTTAATAGACACTGGACTGTATAGCAGGATATAGTGCACTAAGGTGCTAGTTCCATAGATGGCAGCAATTCAACTTATTGGATGCCGGCTGCCATAAAACCCAGAAGAAGAAGAAGAAGATGATCTGTGCACTACTGTCTCTCCCTCGAGCTCGACATGCAGGAGTCAATTGGAGAAGTCAGCAGCTCGTTGTGTGTGATGCGCGCTGTGAAGGTGTGTTGGGGACACTCTAAAACTGTGGAAAAACACCTTCTGTACTGAAATTGGAGGACCAGATTCAGTATGCAGTGCACCTTATGAACTACGGCATTAACTTGAACTGCATTTATGTCAGTGCGACTTTTTTGATTGATCCATTTCATACAACGCCTTCATTTAGCAAGTGAAGAAACATTTTTCGAGTTCAACATTTGTTGTTGTTGTTGTTGTTGTTGTTGTGGATGCTGCTGATAAAACAGTTTCGCCGAGACTACAAAGAGATATGCATTTGTTTGTGTGCGTTTCTTTTGTAAAAGTTTCCCTGGATTTACTTCCCTATTTAATGCACAATTTTCCTTAAAAATTATATTATCAGCATTACAATTTGAGTAAATGTAGCTGTGTAAAATATAAGGAATGATGCCACCCTTCCAGAACAATGTGCAATTACGTTTAAATTGTAACATATTTAATGGCATGGAATTACAGTGTAATTAGTGTTAGCTCACTATCTTAGCCTTTTTCAGTGTGGTAAACTGATCATATTAGTGATTCTCATTTCTTTATCAGAACACAAAAAACTGGTACCGTTTTGGAGAGAAATTGGGTATTTTTTAATCTCTCTATTTAACCCATCTCATGGTGTGTGATGCTGAACTATCATGTGAGTTTCTAAAGTTTTTTTTAAATCTTTGCACAGTTATGACTTTTTTTTTTTATGTGCAACAAGCATGCTCAACAAGTGGCCTTACGCCTAATTTTAAATGTGTGTTTTTTTTTTTTTTTACAACAATATGATTTAAATGGTGATGAGTGTATTGTTTTGATGCATTTTAAAAAGATGGATGATATATTCTTCAATCTTTCTGACAGAGAACAAAAGATAATGTGAATTACAGTATGTTTTTTTTTTACTTTATTATTTGTAGTGCACAGTGTTTATTATAAGGGGGTAGAATCCGCAACTCAGTACTCACTACTCACTACTCATGAGTACCTTTAAATAAGCTACTTTTTTTACTCTTACTCAAGTAGTTTTTTGGACAAGTACTTTTTACTCTACTCACACTACATTTTTTTTGGAATGTAATGGTACTTTTACTTGAGTATGTTTTTTCAGTATTCTTTCCACCACGTCAACATGTCTTATTCTACAAATTAGTGTAAATGGGAGGGTGTTCTTCAGAAAAATTGTCTGCACAAGCACAAACAAATGAGTATCCATCGATCATAGCAAGTGCTCACTGATGAGAACTCATTTTTCATGAATATGGGCCTGTCTAACTCCTGAGAGATAAGTTCTCTTTGAGCCAAACTACCCGCTGGCTCTCTTTGAGGTTGCGTTCCCCAACATCCTTGCTCGCTTTCAGATGTTGTGTGATATGCATGTGTATGTGCCAGTTTGGGAGTGTGGCATATTTTGTCTTGGTCTCACTCACAGCATCTCCTTATCCCTGTTAGACAGAAGCTCAACATTTCTTCCTTTCAACCTTTCATCCTCCCTTTCTCCCTAGTGTCATAGCAGCTGCGTGACCCTCATTAATGATGCATACTGCATTATTCTGATAAGGGACCTGTTGTGGATCCAGGAGTGTGAACATGGCAAAGTAAAAACACCTATATCTTCATTAGAAGAAGCAGCTTTCATGTTTCTTGTTTCCATTCCTTGTTAGCTTTGGGGTTGAAATATTAATGTACATGGTTATTAATTAGGCTTATAATCATAGGCCTATACAAATTCAATGGCAGTGTATTTGGGAAGTTAATGTTTGATATCTGTTATCATATTAGGTATGTTACTGTTATGCATTACCTTTTAAAGATTTTTAAGCCCCTATCACGACAGTATAGAATGGACAGGAAGCGAGGTGGGAGAGAGAGAGAGAGAGAGAGTGGGATGGAATCGGGAAAGGTCTGTGAGCTGGGACCCGAAATCAGGCCGTCCAGAAGCACAATGGTGCCACACACCAGCGCGCCACCCCCAAGGCCATCGGCGCCGACATGCATTACCTTTTAAACAGTAATTTAATGTTTGTGATTTATAATTTAAGGAAATATTTCTATAAAAGGGTATAGATGATTTTGAGATATGTCAAAGAAAGAAAGAAAAATAAAAAAACATCCCAGATTTCATCCAATCCACAATCAGAATCAGAATGAGCTTTATTGCCAAGTATGTTTACACATAATATGATGAATTTGTCTTGGTGACAAGCTTCCACAGCGCAGACAGAATGACAGCAAAAAGGCTAACAAATAATACAAATATATAATACGCAATATACAAAATAGACAATGTGTGCTCCCTGTTTGACTGCTGGTGGGGCTCGCCCTGCCGATGCTGAAGGCTGAATGAGCCTTCCCGGTCACGCGACAAGGCTCCCCGCAAACACTATTTTGCCAAATAGTTAATTTGGTTAGTTAATAAATTCCCTGCTGCTGTCCCAAATTCATTGGCTTTTTTGGGGAGTACTCTGGGATGGGGCCACACTCCGAGCTAGGAGCCCTTCGTCGGACAGCACGCCAAATATGCATACTCTTTTACTCTATCTAATCATTTTTAAGTGTGAACATGACAATGGTGTTTTATCAAAAAAGTTTGGGAGGAGCACGTTAAAATGATCTACCCAATCAGCATCAGCTGTGCGATATGACGATATATATTGTATGGGCGATTTAAAAAGTCTATTGTTTCATATTATGCTCTATCGTTTATATCGTGGGGTCGCAAAAAACATTGTTTATGACAAAACTTTTTCATCATTTGGATGACTGCAATCTTACATGCCAACCATGGGGATGCAGGCAGAAATGTGAATAACATGGCGAGTGAAGTGGAGAAAGAACCGGGTTGCTCCGAGCAGGAGAAGAACCAGTCAAGACAAACCGAGGAGATCGTTCCTAAACGAGGGGCTACCTCTGTGGCATGGACATGGTTTGGTTAACTTTCTATATGTTTGGTTGACTATTTTATTTTGATAATGAACATGCTGCGATGTCAATTTAGCAATGCTAGAACGTGTGCACGTGTGAGGCGTCGGCGCAATCACAGGAATTTTTGTCCTTCTGAGGAAACTGTTACTCCGCAATTTATCGTCATACGGATAGAAGCAAAAAAATATTCAAAACTGTAAAACTTTGGTAAAATACAGAAAACAAGCACGATGCCGTTTTCTGCCGTCCTGGAGTGCGTTTCCCGAACAACGACGTAACTCGCTGCTTCACTACCATAGTACGATGCATCGTTGAAGAAATCAACTAGCTAGTCACGACTGTTTCCTGAAACCGTACTGTCGCAAAGTGGTCGTTCAACCACGTTGGTTTATGACATCACGCATGTGTTGGAGTAATAAATACTTTCAATGAATCTGTTTGAGATCGAATTAACACTAGATGTTTTGCTATAAATTACAGACATGGCATCTGAGGACTATTTCAAATTTTTCTCAGTTATTTTGCTTTATTTCCAGATTCAATCACAGACTCGTTCTTACACACTAAGACTCGTTCTTCTTCGCACATGCGCACTCTTCAAAAACGGTGCTTTAAATCTCTTGACAAACTAAAAGTCGTAAATGACATTTGTATGTATTCTAAATAAAAGACACAGTTCTCTTACGAGAGGTCTCTCGTACTGCGTAAGATATCTTACGCTAGGGGAAAATCCTTTTCCGCGAGATATTGAAGCCAAAAATTATCCTTAATTTTGTAATAATGCAAAACGCGTTGCAGCAGCAATGCAGACATAGGCGAGACAGCTCGCGCGCCTATTGGCTGCTCTGCGGCAACTGCAGCAGCCTATCGAGCGAGGCCTGGCGTGACGTCAGACCCAATCAGGGCACTTCGCGCCCGCTGCGTCACGTCCCGCCGAAATGGGCGTGGTCTAGGCCTATAAATATCGCTCGCAGGCAGCTATTATCTGATTTTTCATCCTTCAAGCGAAGCACACGCATCGCTGGAGCTGGATTAGAAGCCGCGCCGTCGAGAGAGAGCACCTTCAGCGGGACGAGTCACTGAAGTCGCTGGCCGCGCCGCCTTCCTTGCCTTCCTGCTGCGCTTTCCGGCATTATATCCTTTCTCTGCTACTGTGTTTATGTATGTGTGTGTGCTCGCCGCCGCGACACACACTCCCATTGCACTAAAAGAGCTGGGCGTCTTTTTCAAGACGCCCCTTTTCCTGATCACGCAGCTCTCGCACTCGCTGACGGCGACTGCCCTCACTGCGAGTTAGGTACTGCCTATGGTGACTCTGAGGACTCACCTGGCATCCTTCTCCGAGACTGCTCCTCCGCCCCCCCCCCCAACCCGCAAAGCTTGCCGGTTCGCCCGCTTGCCTTGCCTGCTTGGGGGACGATACCTGTTCTCCCTCTGTTCGAGCCGCGCACACCGCGCCGCTCACAGAGGATGTCAGGAGCGGGCGGTCACGGGGCTAGCTTTCTCTCTCCCTCTGTTCAAGCCGCGCAAACTGCGCCGCTCACAAGGGAGGCTGGAAGCGGACGGTCGGGGTTAGTTTTTCTTTACGTTATAAGAAAGCTACCCTGCCTTCTGCGCCCCATTCATGCGTCACTCACCGGCGAAAGGAGAAAGATGTGTTTTTTAGTCCCTCCGAGGATGGACTAACCTTCAATTTCTCATACATATTCCCAGTTCCCTGATCATGCGACTGGAAATATCAATATTGCAGCAGGCGAGCCTGTTTTAATACAAGCGCGCCTGCAAGCATACGCCGAAGAAAGCATGTGACGCTCTTATATGCTCGTGCATCCAAAAACCTTTGCGTTCCCCCCCTGTGGCTCAGTGGCGGAATCATTGGTTTTTCCCACGAGAGACCGGAGTTCGAATCCCGGTCTAGCGGCAGTTAAAATTATGCCGCCAATGCTTCGCTCTGTCAGTTCCCTGAAAAGCGACTGCAGACGTGCATTTTGCAGCCAACGAGCGCGTTGCACAACCCGCTCGCCTGTACCCAAACACCGTTTCTATGGTTTCCGTGCGTCACTGGCGAAAGGAGAAAAGAGCGTTTTCTGGTCCCCCCGCGGATGGACCGACCTCGTCTTTCTCGTACATTTCTCATTCCCCTCTGAAGTTCGGGCGACTGGAAATGTCTGTATTGCAGTGAGCAAGCCTGTTGTAATACACGCATGCCTGCAAACAAACGCCAGCACGTTGACGGTCTCTTATAATACTCGCGCTAACTGAGTTACAATGTGTCTCCCCCTGTGGCCCAGTGGCAGACTCTCAGGTTTTTGCACGCGAGAGACCCGCGTTCGATCCCCGGGTCTACCGGCAGATAAAATTATGCCGTCAATGCTCGCTCTGTCAGTTCCCTGAAAAGGCGACTGCAGATGTGTATTTTGCAGCCAACGAGCGCGTTGTACAACCCGCTCGCCTGCACCCAAACACCGTTTCTATGGTGTTCCGTGCGTCACTGGCGTAAGGAAAAAAGGGAGTTTTTCTGGTCCCGCTGCGGACGGACCAACCTCCTTTTTCCTATACATTTCCCATTCCCCTCTGGAATTCAGGCGACTGGAAATGTCAATATTGCAGTGAACAAGCCTGTTGTAATGCACGCAGGCCTGCAATAAACGCCAGCATGTTGACGCTCTCTGTTTCTATGGCAACTTCTCGCTCGTTCAGTTCCAGTAAATGTGACTGTTCCAGTGTATCCTGCAGTAAACAAGTCGGTTCTGTCACCCGCTTGCCTGCACACAAACGCCGTTTTTACGGCTACCCAGATAAATCCCATAAGTGTGAATTTTTTCTGGTGTCCCGGCCACGGCCGATGGTGCTTTATGTGTAAGAAGAATGCCCACTGCCCAGTGCCCATCTCTACACACAAGCACAGCCCGTCACACAGGGCTCGCGCACATGAATCGGCTCAGACCGATTGCGCTTCAAACATGGTGAATGTGCCCACTAACACCACGTTATGCATGTCTCACGGTTTCTGTAAAAACGAAACCAACGTGCACTCGCTTCACGCAAGCGAACGATGCTTTCGGTGTGATAAATGTGCCCGCTGTCCCGCGCCCACATCCACACATAGACATGACAGTTCCCACGGGAACCGCCCAGCCCTCCCCCTCGCGGTTAACCACCGCAGAGGAGTCGAGCGCGGGCAATCTGCCCGCTGTCATCAGCGCGCCCCATGCCTCAAATGTCACGAGCGACACGCTTGTGTTACAGCACACCGAAGCTTCTCCATCGCTGAGCGAGCGGAGCGCGCTTCGTATTCGACCCCTAGCTATCCATGCAGACGCATGGGCAAAGCTACCCGGGGTTTCGAAGTGGGTGCTGAACATTATAGAAAGAGGCTATTCGCTGCAGTTTCGCCGACGCCCTCGCCGCTATGTGGCGCGCGTCGAGACCACGGTAAAAGCAGAAGTAGCACATCTACTTCGAGCCGAGGTGACGAAACTATTGAGCAAAGGGGCCATAGAACCTCTCTCTCAAGATCAGAGCGAGGGAGGGCTATACAGCAGATACTTCCTGGTACCGAAAAAAGACGGGGGTCTCAGACCCATACTAGATCTAAGGCAACTGAACAAAGTGCTTGTGAAGCGACAGTTCAGGATGCTCACGACCAGGCAAATCCTTGTGCAGATTCGCCAAGGAGATTGGTTTGTGTCAATAGATCTGAAAGACGCGTGTTTTCAAATACAGATAGCGTCACGTCACAGGCGATATTTGAGATTCGCCTTCGAGGGCCAGGCATATCAGTACACAGTCCTGCCGTTCGGTTTGTCCCTAGCACCCCGTACGTTTACGAAGTGCATGGATGCGGCGCTCGCACCCCTCAGAATGAGAGGCATGCGAGTGCTGAACTATTTGGACGATTGGCTGATTCTAGCGCAATCTCGCGCAGTGCTCATAGAACACACGACCATTTTACTCGATCACCTCGAGGATTTGGGTCTGAGTGTCAATTGGGCGAAGAGCTCCCTGTCTCCCAGTCAGAAAATATCTTTCCTGGGCACAGAACTGGACTCACTATCCATGATAGCGCGACTATCACAACAGCGCGCGGTAGACATTCGACGCACAGCGAACTCTTTTCGCTGCGGCGCGTCTGTCCCGCTCAAGAGATTTTCAGAAGATGCTAGGTCTCATGGCCTCAGCATCGTCAGTGCTCCAGCTGGGTCTGCTCCGCATGCGCCCGCTGCAGTTTTGGCTGAAAGCGCGAGTCCCACGCGAAGCGTGGGCACCCGGTTTGCTTCGCCTCAGGGTCAATCAGAAATGCGTTACAGCTCTGAAACCCTGGAAAGCGAACGACTGGTACCAATCAGGTGTAAGCCTGGGGACTTCCTCGAGGGTGAAAGTGGTGTCCACGGACGCGTCCACCTCGGGATGGGGAGCGCTGCTCGAGGGCAGACCGTTCTTCGGCCAGTGGTCAGAACGGGAGAAGCTCCTGCACATAAACTGCCTCGAAATGCTGGCAGTAGACAACGCACTGACGCGTTTTTGTCCCCAAATAAAAGGTCACCACGTCTTGGTCCGTTCGGACAACATGTCTGTGGTGTCCTACATAAATCGCCAGGGCGGCATCAGATCCGAGAAACTGTACAGGCTGGCAGAACGCCTCCTGGTATGGGCTCAGTGCAACCTGCGCTCGCTCAGAGCAGCGCACGTGCCAGGGATCATGAATATAGGACCAGACAGACTGTCCAGGAACAATGTTCCGGCAGGCGAATGGTCTCTACACCCACAGACAGTCCAACTGCTGTGGAAGAAATTCGGCAGAGCGGAAGTGGACCTGTTTGCGTCTCAAGAAAACGCTCACTGTCAAGAATTTTTCTCCAAGAGCAGGAGCGCGCTGGCCCATGTGTGGCCCCGCCGCCCGCTCTATGCTTTTCCCCCCGTCTCTCTCCTGCCTCAGGTGATAGAACGGATCAGGGAAGAAGGATGCTCAGTACTGCTGGTAGCACCGTTCTGGAAAAACCAACCTTGGTTCCCAGCCGTGATGCAGTTAGCAAGTACTGCCCCGTGGCCAGTACCAGTGAGGAGAGATCTCCTCTCACAGGCCCGCGGCTCGATCTGGCATCCTCACCCGGAACTATGGTCCCTTCATGTCTGGGCCATCAACGGGTACATGTTGGACTCCCTAAAGGAGTATTAAACACGATCACGCAGGCTAGAGCTCCGTCTACAAGACGACTCTATTCTTCGAAATGGTCAGTGTTTTCGGGCTGGTGCACAGCCCGTGGTGTGTCACCCACAAACTGTGATGTGACGGAGGTGCTTTCCTTCCTACAAGAGCTGTTGGATGGGGGCAGGGCCCCCTCCACGCTCAAAGTTTATGTGGCGGCTATAGCAGCGTTCTCAGAAACAACGCTTGGTCAGTCAATAGGAAGGAACGATTTAGTCATCCGCTTCCTTAGAGGAGCTAAGAGACTGAATCCTCCCAGACCTCCCTCAGTCCCCGTATGGGACCTTTCTACGGTTCTGGAAGCCATGAAAGGTGCGCCATTTGAGCCTTTACAGTCAATCGATTTGAAACACCTGTCTTTCAAAACGGTGTTTTTGCTGGCTCTCGCTTCAGTGAAGCGCATAGGGGGCGTGCATGGAGTTTGGGCCCAATGACTCAAAAGTTATACTCAAACCTAAGCACGGTTATGTTCCAAAATCCCTCAACACACCGTTTAGGGCGCAGATTATCTCTCTGTCAGCCCTACCGGTCCCTGATGAGGAAAGAGACGCGAGCCTCCTTTGCCCAGTCAGGGCATTACGAGCTTATGTGTCTCGCTCGTCTGTTTTCAGACAGACGGAACAGCTCTTTGTTTCGTTTAGCGGACGTTCTAAGGGACTAGCCGCATCGAAACAGAGCCTATCCAGATGGATAGTTGATGCTATAGCGCTGGCTTACGCCTCCAAGGGCATGCAGTGCCCTTTGGGTGTCAGAGCGCATTCCACGAGAGGCATGGCCTCTACGTGGGCCTGGTCACAGGCCAGGCTGCTGTCGGTCTAAACTACCAGTATTATCTGACCTGATGCGTTCAGCTCAGAATGCTGCGTTTACTGAGCACAGCTCAATTTTCGACAGTTTAAAGCTGGGCAAACTGTGTAAGACCCACATTTTTTCCCATCAGTTCAGGCCGTACCCCGCCCTGTCTGTATGATGAAATTTGCGTCCCTTCGACGCTACTTTATGTGGAAAAGTGAGGCTGCACCCCTCCTTCTTCCCGGACTCTCTGTGAGTTCACTGAGTGATTGTGCACTATATGTACCCCGGGCTTTCGCCCTTGGGTCTTTGGTGTCAGATCTCAGCATGCACGGCGTTTTACACTGGGTCCCCTAGCGTAAGATATCTTACGCAGTACGAGAGACCTCTCGTAAGAGAACGTACTCGGTTACTAACGTAACCTCGGTTCTCTCTAGAAGAGGGAACGAGTACTGCGTATCTTGCCGTGCATGCACACGCTCTGGTTGCTTCGATGATGAAAAACCAGATAATAGCTGCCTGCGAGCGATATTTATAGGCCTAGACCACGCCCATTTCGGCGGGACGTGACGCAGCGGGCGCGAAGTGCCCTGATTGGGTCTGACGTCACGCCAGGCCTCGCTCGATAGGCTGCTGCAGTTGCCGCAGAGCAGCCAATAGGCGCGCGAGCTGTCTCGCCTATGTCTGCATTGCTGCTGCAACGCGTTTTGCATTATTACAAAATTAAGGATAATTTTTGGCTTCAATATCTCGCGGAAAAGGATTTTCCCCTAGCGTAAGATATCTTACGCAGTACTCGTTCCCTCTTCTAGAGAGAACCGAGGTTACGTTAGTAACCGAGTACGGTTGTACTGAATGTCAGTTTGATTATTTTGCTCAAGATAAGGATTTATTGAGTCCACATGTCATGCAAACTATAAACTATGCTTCTAACCACAGGTCGAGAGCTGTCGTTCCAACTACACAACTTATTATAAAAAAAATATTGATAATGTGTTATTTTGACATGCAATTTCAGTTTTGTGTAATGTGATCATCGTGGATTATTATGTGTAAAATAGCAAAAATATCATTCATTCATGCATGACCACGGTTTAAACCTAATTCACTTCAATAAAGATAACTATACATCATGAGCATCAAGGTGTGGTGGCGCTGCAGTGCAAATTCCACTTATGTTTAGTACATGTGTTAACTCAAAGATTCTTAGAAAAAATATAAACGTTGGAGGCCATTGATCTGCGCGTGAAGTCCTTGAAATCCATTCTGCAGTTAGCATATACAGTAGCACCACTTCTTGGATTTCTGGACAAACAGCAAAGGAAGCTGACCCCAGGCCTCTGTGGTCGATTCTGTGTTAAGGTAAGGCATGTTATTCCCAATTATGTGTTGTGGCTGGGTTTTTATAGGTCTGCATGTCTCTCGATGTCTTATGCCTAATTGAATGGAGGAATTATGGTATTCTTCTGTAGCCTGACAAGTAATTTAACCGTTGTTCATGTGAACTGAAAGACAGCCTATTTATAGACTATTTGTGGGTGGCTGTTGGCTGTTTGACCTATCAATTCGTATCAATAAAGTATAATAGGTATCCTGTATAGTGATTTATCCTATATAGTGCTTGCATAAAGCAAGTAGTGCATACACTTGTAGCTGTTATGTATCTTTGTAAGTCATTGTAAGTACTGTTTTGAGGCACGCGCAAGCGCACAAAGGTTGTAAAGACCGGGACATTCCTTATCATGGAGCATAAAAGCTTGGATAATGGCCAAGGGAATATCACCACTTGACAGCCCCAATGACTCTTAAGATGTATTCTGAATAATTGATGCATCTGACTCCAACTAAGTCGGTAGAGTCAATTTATGCTATGCCCATTATGGTTGTGCATAGTCACAGCTAATGAGGCAGGCATTCCATCAGCATGGTGGAGTGGGTATTAGTCAAGACCAAGATTGTCACTAAATGTTCACACCTCAAACATGAACACACACACAGATTAAAGCTCTGTTTGTTTTGTTATGCGAAGCAACATTTCAATATACTCATCATGTCACAAGAGAACGCAAAAGCATTGAAATATAGTAAGCATTGTGATATATTCTTTTTAGAAGTGTCCTCTTTACTCTTTAAGAATATTGTCCTGTTAATGCAGAGGTAGAAAATAGAAGAATAAATGTATTGTTTCTGTTGTTTTCTGACCTAGTCATTAAGTTCAGTGGAGTTAATGCACTTTATTTTACTAAACACTTAGTTTTACTAAACACAATAAGGTCTTTGTTTTTTTTCCAGCCCCAAAATGAATCCTTTGTACAAGGGGAAAAAAATCAACAACATATTGTATGGTTAAATACAGTACTTAGTAACTGCATTTACTTAATTTTTAACAAAAAACCTTCTATAGTTCAGTTAAGTGGATATTCTTTTCAATAACTGCTGAATATGTGAAAATACATTATATAGCTAAAAAAAACTCACTTGTTAGAGCATTTAGTCCCTAGTAAAATATACATCTAACATTGTTGCACCAAAATATACGTTTGTGTATATCAATATTTAAAGGGATAGTTCACTTTGAAAAATTTTTTTGGTATGTTTTAGCTTACCTCAAGGGCATCCAAGATGTAGGTGTCTTTTTTTCCGCAGTAGTTTCAATTTTTATATTTTTAGGTCAAACCGTTCTTGTCTGTCAGTCATAATGCAGGTCTATGGTCATTATCTCAAAACACATGCACAGAGACCAAATTAAAACAATTCCCCGTCGTCCAAATTAAACAATTCCCCATCGTAAGTACACATTGATGGCCTAAGACACGAAACGAGCGGTTTGTGTGAGAAAACGAACAGTATTTATATCGTTTTTACAACTTATACGCAGCCATGTCGAAGTGATCTGATCTGACGTGTGCGCAGACTGGTGCATAGATATATACACACTAGATGTCGCCTTGTCTACGGCAGTTCATTGGAACGAATGTCTTTAAGGCGACATCTAGTGTATATATCTATGCACCAGTCTGCGCACACGTCAGATCAGATCACTTCGACATGGCTGCGTATAAGTTGTAAAAACGATATAAATACTGTTCGTTTTCTCACACAAACCGCTCGTTTCGTGTCTTAGGCCATCAATGTGTACTTACGATGGGGAATTGTTTAATTTGGACGACGGGGAATTGTTTTAATTTGGACTCTGTGCTTGTGTTTTGAGATAATGACCATAGACCTGCATTATATGACTGACAGACAAGAACGGTTTGACCTAAAAATATAAAAATTGAAACTACTGCGGAAAAAAAGACACCTACATCTTGGATGCCCTTGAGGTAAGCTAAAACATACCAAAAATTAATTTCAAAGTAAACTATCCCTTTAATAAAAACAGCTATTCATTTTTCACTTTAGCTCTTTTGCATCCAACAATATAGGTGTAGTATACACAAATTCCTTACATGCAATATTTGTGTTTTACTACAAATACTGGTAGAGCAAAAACGATTTTCAGCACATGATGTCAAATCAGCCATTGAGTGTTTGTGTACTGAAGCTCTGAATATAGCAGCTCTAATGCAGACTGTTATGGACTGTGGATCTTGGAAGCAAAAGCACTTAATGGAGCAAGCCTCATCACTAAGAGGGCTTGGGGTCAAGGGAATGAACTAAGTCATTTTCCTGTTCAGTTCTGTAGCCTCAGTGGATTTGTGGGCTCAAGCCCCTGCCCTTTAAAAAAAAAAAAAAAAGAACCAAAAGTGCCCCTCTCAACAATTATCAACAATAATATTGTGGTCAATGAAATAAAAAGCATTTGACTTATAAATAAAATGACAACGTGTACAAAATATCAACTTTTCATTTACCCCCTTACTGCATATCCCCCATTTTGGCAAGTGGGGCATAAATGACATACCCAAAATAAAAAGGTTGCTGCTCATAAGTCATTCTGGATAGACACACAAGAAAGATGACACTTGGGAGTTCAAGACTCAGAATTACTCAGACTGTTATTAATATGGAGATATACTGTAGGAGAAGGCTAATAAAAATGCTAATGAAATTATTTATGGCCCCTATAACACCCTTGTACTCTCTAATGTCTGGCACGGAGAACTGCCCATTATTCTTTTGTTTTCATTCAGCCATAATTAGCCTTTTCTGGCATTACATGGCTTGCCCATCAACACCACTTTCATCACAGATTCGTTAATCCACCTATTACCTAAAGTCTTAAAAAAAGAAAGAAAAAAAAGAAAGAAAAGAAAAGGCATTCTCTTGGGACCTTATGTGAACTCTGTGAATGCTCCTGACGTGACAGGTGCATTAGAGCTACAAATGACATGACATACAATTTAAATGATTAACATTACGCTTTTACTCACAACTCACTTTAAACCACCAATGAGTGTTTGTAATAACTTCTGATTGTGATCTAAGATGGATTTTGGTCATATAATGTTGTTGAAATATGTCATATTTAGCATTTTATATGGAGCTAAGTGCTACATGTACTGTACACCTGCTTAGCATGTATACTGAAAACATTCTTTATTCATATGAATATACTCCAAATAGCATGAAAATCACACCCAAACCATATTATATCATAATCGTGTGTTTATTCTCTTCATTTTTGACGTGTAGAACGTTTCTTTGGCATTGTTTTTAACGGAGCTGCGAAGGATGAAGTGTACACTGGACGTGGTCATACAGAAGGGTAGGAATAATGCACACAAGATGATTGACAGCATGCAGTCAGTGCAAGTTGAGTCATAACTGATGCAAAACACAGAAAAGAACAGACAGAGCGTGCTCTAAAAGCTCTTTTAGCTCTTCAGATTGCATAATTCAGTGGGAAATGAATATAAATGGTATTCTGTATGACAAAATATTTCCACTTTTGAATAATAAACAATATCAAGTCTATAAAACTCCACAAAGCACAACAAGCAAATCGGTGATAACACTCATTTGAACATACGTAACCGGACACTTGACTGCCCATCACATTTTTGACATTATTGATACTGCTTGCAATTATTATGCAACGGACCTGTCTATAGTACATAAAGTAAACCTCTAAATAAAAGGGTTATTGAGCTGTTTACGCTGTCATTTACAATAAATGATCCTGCACAGCAACAGGACATAGAAATGAACACAAAAAAAGTGCCTAGTGCCTACCTTTCACTACACCGATTGTGGATTTGCACTCCAGAAGTGTGAAAGGTACCAGAGCTTAACACCAGCACAACACTAGCTCATGCCACCTGTGGAGGTTGTTCTCTGATGACTGCTGTTATGACTGTTTATGACTTTTTCTCTTGTGTATTCATAGATACAGTTGCATTACAGATAATGGAAGGAAACTAATAAATGTAGCTATTAGTTTATTTCATTCTATATGTGCACTGTCCATTGTCTGTTGTTTTACTACACTGTTTTTATTGCATGGCTATCTGGGAAACTCAGATCGGATTTGTCAGTAGCAGCACTAAAAGCTCCGCTATGTTTTTTTTTAACCCACACACATTGGAATACAAACCTGTGGTGACATTTCTACAAAATAAAATTGCGTTGCTTCTTGCTCATTTCGTGAAACTTTCAATGTGAAATGTCCAGAGAGTGGCACTAAAAACACGGTTTTATCCGAGACAGATGAATGTAAATCTGGCAAAGTTTATTGCGGTGGTTGGAAATGTTTGGAAATTAAATACATTTTGTACAAGGATCTTTGTATAATGCTTAACAGTATATTTTATATTTGTCCATGTCAACATACAAGTGTAACTTCCTGTCTTTCTCTTTTCATAGCAATTCAAGTTAGAATGGTTAGTCAGTGCCATCTTGCAACTGTAATAAAAATGTCATCAAACGGAAAAAAATACATATTTTAAGTGAACATAACTTTTTGTTAACAAACCTTCCAGAAACCCTTCTTTGTAGGAAGAACGATGAACTGGTAAAAGACACAATGACCTAATTAGAGAGAACTTAAGATAGAGGCAAAATCTGAAGTTCTCTCTCATCCAGGTCATTGCTACATTGTAACTAAATAAAAGGTAAGGTAACACTTTATTTTACAGTGTCTGTTACACGTTACATGTGCTTACTGTAGTAATAACAGTACATTATGCATAATTGGGCAAATACACTAACCCTAAATCAAACCTTAATCCTAACCCTATAGTAAGTACATGTTAATTAATATTAATCAGTACTTAAATGCATAATTACAGTATAACAAGGACACCTTAAAATAAAGTGTAACAAAAAGTAGTCTGCAGTAATAGTATCTATAAATTAATATTGTGATATTATAAAAAAAAAAATCATGTTGTTTCTTTAAGGATTGTTGTAATGGACTATGTTTCTTAGCAGAAGCTTAATGCAAAAATAAATAAATAAGCTAAACACAAATCATTATTGTAACCTGTATATTCTGTTATGTTCAGTTTGAGCCTTGTTTGCTTTGCCTTCTCAGTTCCCGCTTATGCGTCGTGGCGCTCTCGTGAACTCACATCAGAGGTCCACATGGAAGAAAATGAATAGTTGAATAAAGTCGTTATTTTGGTTTGTTTTTTGAACACAAAAAGTATTCTCGTCGCTTGATAAACTTAAGGTTGAGCCACTGTAGTCGCTTGGACTATTTTAACAATGTCTTTACTAACTTGTCTGGGCCGGCAGATGCAATTACCTAGCAGCCTATGAAGGAGTGAGCCAGCTCTCAGATTTCATCAAAAATATCTTAATTTGTCTAAAACGAAAGTCATACGGGGTTGGAATAACATAAAGGGGTGAGTAATTACTGACAGAATTTTCATTTTTGGGTGAACTAACCCTTTAAGCCCTGAGTTCTGTGCCCAGACTGTGGAGATCAGCCTGCCGCAATGGACAAGCCCTCACCTGCAAGGAGGACGGGAAAAGACATCGCCCCGGAGCCTGAGCCATTGGGAGAGTCTGACCAGGTGTGTGAGCCCACAACACCATGCGTCACCTAGGGAGTGCTTGTGGGGTTCGAAGTCTTGCCAGATCAGCCAGTTTCTCAGCCCCGCCTCCGTTGGTTCCCTTCAGCCCTCTGCGTCTCCAACGCCTTTTTCTGAGGAACTGCCTAGGAGCTTCAGTCCTCCAGCTCCTCCCAGTAGGGAGGTTCCCCTGGCTCCGCTTCCAGCCTACGAGCCCGTCAATCCATCGCAGCTTGTTGAACTGTCAGCTCCACCTTGGCGCCTCTTTCCCTCTGATTCACCAGAAACCATCATCCTGATGGCTCCACTGGGCTCTCTCGACCCACTGGCTTGGCCTTGGTCAGATGTCGTCCTGCCTGCAAACGGAGCTGTCGGCTCTGCCTTCCCCCCGGCCCCGCCTTCATCCTTAGTCCCACCAGCTCCGCCTCAGTCTTCAGGCTTCCTGATTCCACCTTGGACGCCAGTTGCCACGGATCCACCTCTGTCTCCAGTGCCAGCAATGTCGCGTGGGCTCTTTGGCTCTTCAACTCCACCTGGGTCTCCATCTCCATCGATCGTCCCCAGGGTGTCCTCAGCCAAGGCTCCTCCCTCCCTCGACTCCACCTTGGGGCTTCATCCTGGCTGGTATCTGGGTGACCATTTGGCTCCTCCTGCTCCTGTTTCCCCTCATGGCTCCTCCCACCTTTCACTGTTTGTACTGTTGACGGCCATAGTTATATTACACCCCTCTTCAGCTCCACCCTCCATTGTTGGACTGTTTTCTTTGTTTGTTTGTTTGTTTGTTTGTTCCATGTATGTAAGCCCTGTGATCTTCTTATTTCTTTGTCTGTTCTCGTTTGTGTTAGATGTGTTGTATGTATCCATGTTCTCCTGTGTTTGTTATTAAAGACTGTTTATTTTGATTCTCCTTTGTCGTGCGATTTATATACACAACCATCACATAACACTTATTTTATTCAGTGTGTTTATTTGCTAAGTAGCTGTCTAAGTGGCATAATACACATTCAGGCAGTCATTATCACACAGTAAATCTGACGAGGTAATTGAGATCCTTAATGTGAAGCCAAGGCAGGGTCTTTGTCTGGGTTTATTTCATGTTAGCTGACTACATCTCTTTAAATTCTGAGTAGCTTGTATCACTATAAACGATACATTTTCAAAGGCGCTTCCTCAACTCTGTAAAGGATATTGGTCAGTATTTGCAGGGACTATTTAACAAAGGACGACTTATTTAATGTGTTGCATCTGCAACTCAGTGTTAATGATATATTCCTTTTTTTTTACTTTTGTCTTTGTCTAGCCTTCCCTGCTTATTTACAGCTGAGTCTCGACTGGTTCTTTCATTTGTTCATAAACTTTAAATAAAAATTATAATTTTATTATCTATATTTCATCATAAGGATGTCTAATTTACATTCTCTTAAAGATGTGTCCTTTCTTGGATCAATGAGACATGTTTTGTGAAGTGTTTCTGGATTATGAACATAGCTGCATGTTGCTAATGATGCTATTCATTAGGCGGCATGTTGAGCTCATTTATCTTCACTGTGATTTCTGCAGTTAGAATGGCCTTGCCATTCAATAGAATGAGGTGATATATGACTATTCCCAGAATGAATGACCTCTTACACTTTGATGTGCACATTTTGCTTACTATTTCCAACATGTGCTCTGTTCATTTGGATGATGCTTATGTTATTGTATATGTGGTTGTTTTGTCAAGAGACTTGTTGTTTAAAGATAATGTTCGGTGTTTCTTGAATTCATTCAGCTAAATCCTTTGTGTAAACAACCCTAATTTATATTAGGGTGTCCTCTACCAAATAGAGGAAAGGCCTAATTAACAGCCACTTTAAAGTGATACAAGAAAGTAGCCCTCTCAATTAAAAAAGAAGCACTTCAACTATTGCAAAGATCCAATCCTGTCTTTCACCAGTGTCATTTTGAAAAGAGCCACCTGTTATGTGTTTTGATTTGATCATAGCATACAACAACTACAACAAAAAGGAAATGACAGCACCCCCATGAAACATTTTAGTTGGACATTCATCTAAAATTCAATTTTTTTAAATGTTAATATTTGTTTCGGAATGTTCAGAGAACAATCAAAAGTAATTATCCCATAATGTTTGCAAAATGCTAAAATGAAATGTTCCCTTATATTCACATTACCAAGAAAAAATAAATAAAATAAAATAAAAATAAATAATTTAAAACATAAAAAACTGGACGTTTTGAACGTTCAGAGAACATTTGTAACATTTGTTATCTGGGATATAATTAGTCATAACAACTTACACTCTGAAGCAGGAGCAAATAAGAAATGTTTGGGTTAATCACCCGAGTTCATTTATTTCTGTAGTCAATGATTTACACAGAAAGCCTTATTGAAATAGTTACCAATTATCAATTATTAGCATATGCTTTTATTCGATTGAATATTATCTTTTCAAAGATTTACAGTATAAGCAGCTGTGCAAGCTAATGAGAAATTGTACAATTATGCCCTACAGACTGACGCAATTATACACTGAGAACTGCATCACGACCAGTCTAGAGATATGCAAACAACATAAATATACCTTCTGTTCTGCCACATAAACAACCAGCAAAGATAACAGGAAGCAGACTCTTTGCTATCTTTTGATCAATAATAAATAATAATGAAAAAACAACAACAACAACAACAACAACAACAACAACAACTTTGCAGATCGTTCCACAAAAGCTAAAAAGTATCTTATCCATAATTGAACAAACTCAGAAATAAGACTGAATATTCTGATAACTGGCATTGTGTAAAGACAAATTAGGGCTTTTCACTCTGTGCTTAACCCTGGGTTATTGTTGTTCCAAACCCTGGGTAAAGTAATGTTTCACACTTGTAATTTAGAAGCGGGGTTAGCACCCTGGGTTGTAAAACCCTTCTCCTGAGCAGTTTTAGTGCTGCTTTTGCACTGTTAACCAGCATTGACATGCCAAACACCTACTGTGTAAACCGATGCAGTGTAAGAATGTTACATGATGCTTAGCAAACAACAACCAATCTTGGGTCATGAATCGTGTGTTGAATGGAGAAAAAAAGCCAAGTAGTGACAGAAAATGCATCAATTGGAGTGAAGAAGAGACCATTTTATTCTTATCTGTATAGTCCAAAAAATATATTTTTTTTAATAAATCTTGACAGTACAGTTGGCAAAGCATAATATGAGCACAATGCCATAGCTTTTATATTAACATATTGCGTGCTGCATTTGTCCAGTCAATAAGACTGTCACTGCATATAAGGACGTTAAACCAGGGTTTAGGAATGTACAGTGTGAAACTTCAGTTTATGAATACCCAGGATTAATTGTTAACCCCGGGTAAATTATGAACAATGTGAAACGTGAAGCAAGATAACCCAGACTTCAGTTTACCTTGGGTTTAGAATGACCCAGGGTTAACTATTTCAAGAGTGAGAAGCTCCATGAAGTCAAGTATCATTTCAAATACATCACCATTTCATTACTCTTCCAATACAGATTATGCTGTCTTTATGGTTTTATGGTGAGAGTATAGATGTGTTCAGTTTGTAGTCAAAAAGAATAAATTTAGCATTGAATTTTGATACATACATATCAACTTGAAACATAATGCTTCACGAAATATGACTGCGGAACATTTTTTGTAGTACAAAACATGCACATCTTTTCTGGTAATGTTAACTACAAACATACAAATGAATGCCTGAACAGGTCTATTGGCAGTTTAAGACCAAATTAAATTTAACATCATGTACAAAACAGATTATCCTGCAGAGGTTTACAATCTTCTTTAAAAATAAAATAAAAATCATTATTCTTAAAAATGCAACACAGACACTAAAAAATGCAACAATTTCACTAACATCACTTATCATCAACAAAATTACAGCTCAGTACAATTATCAGTATAATAAGAGTAAAACAAAAATCAAGACTCAGTGAGCTAGTACAACTAGAAAATATCCAGAGGCAAGTGGCGCTTTTCCACTGCATGGTACGGTACGGCTCGGTTCGGTACGGCACGCTTTGGCGCTTTTCCACTGCATGGTACGGTACGGCTCACTTATGACGCGTTTCCACTGCATGGTACGGTACGTTACGGCTCGCTTCGGCTCGCTTTAAATGGTACCACCTCTGTTGAGGTTCCAAGCGTACCGTACCGATACTAAAATGTGACGTGAAAACACTGCAGATCACTGATTGGTCAGACATAATCATCACTACCAGCGTTATTGTATTTACAACACGAGACACTAAACCCGCTAGATTTAAATAGCCAGTAGACAACAGCCAACGCTGTACTGCCTGTTTTAAAAGTATTTGCTTCAAAAAAATTGTATAAACTTCAAAAAAAGAAATGGCTGAATCGTGGTCAGTGGACGAGGTGCAGACGTTCCTCTCGTTGGTTGCCGAGGAGCGGATGGGGAAACACGGAATGAAAAATTCGCATTTAATATGATGATGTCATGGCAGTAGAGACGGCAACTATAACGATCAGTCCCACCCACTTTGAAGCGGTACTAACTGCAAAAACTGGAAAAGCAACCGAGCTAAAGCGAACCGAACCGTGCCGTACCGAGCCGAGTCGTACCACGCAGTGGAAAAGCGAAGCGAGCCGAACCGTTCCGCGCCGAGTAGAACCGTACCGAGCCGAACCGAGCCGTACCATGCAGTGGAAAAGCGCCAAAGGCTTCAAAAACACTTAGTCTTGAGTTGTGAGTCATCTAGTAGGCCTATGTTATTTTTGGTAAAGATCAAACTCAATCAATTTAGTCGACTAAATTACTAGGATGTATTGTGATTCAAATTCACCAAGCATTTATGTTCAATTAAAATGGCTGAACCATTTTTTGAAATATTGAATGGAAATGAACTAAAATGAACACACATTGCTAACAACAATGAAAGATCCAAAATAACAGAATGTACTTATCTATGCACATTCTCTTTTACTACACTTTTGACTTGACTGTACAGTGATTATAAAAAGCACTTTCAGCTTCTAAAGGAATATAAGCCATAACACTGATCAAATTGCTCATTGCATTCATTACACGTCAAAATGAAGACATTCAAAAATGATTGTAGGGTCCAATGGCTATGTCATGTTCCACTAATACTCAAAAAAGTCAGTAATATACTTAATGTATATCAGGAACTCCAGTGAAAAACAATACTTGCTTTGTGGACACAATAAATATTTAAAAGTGAAGCCAAGCCAATCTAATGGAGTTTTTGGCGTGACATTTAATGGATGATTTCTTTCAACAGTCTAAATGGTAATTTAGAGTTTCTCTTTAGTTTGGTTTACTCTTCGTTTAAAGTGTAAATTGCAGGTTAAATTTTTCACGAAGATAATGCAATGTGTTTATTAAACATAAAGATAAGAACCGCCCACCATTGTTTTTTATACCAAAATGCTGAATATAATATGAAAAGTTGGCACTTTTAACAGTGGTTTTAACCGCTCCCGCTCCCTTCCACTAGATGGGGCGTGACGTCATAAGAGGAACTCACTAGTAGAGTTACCGGCTTAGTCATAGCTATAGATGCCTTACATAACTACAGAAAAGTTGGTTGTATGTTTTATTTGATAAAAAAATTATGGATAAAATAACTCAGCTGTAAACATACTCGTGTGTGCTGACTTCAAGGGGACCGTGATCCTGCCTGAAATGAGAATAAGCTATTCGCAAAACAAACGGGTTCAGGCACGTCAGATCAGCCGGTCGCAGGTCGAGCTGTTCCACTAAACTCCAAAACGCGTTCACCTCACGGCAGCACATACTCTCCACTGCTGATTCAATTGGGTGGCATAGCCCACACAAACACAGTGATGGGGACATCGAGACATATTGTCTTTTCTGTCAATAAACATCGCTAATTAAATCGTGAGAAATAGCGTGGATTGAGGAAGGGTATTAGGCGATTGAGGCGTTTGAGGCGTCGATGAGACTAGCGATTGGTGCCTGTGCAGTGTGTGCATCTCTACAGCTCTGATTTGGACTGACACCATGTAAGTAAATAATGTCTTCAGTCGTTGTCCCTCCTTGCTATTCTACATGACGGCAAACTTTTGAAAAGACTGGCTTGTTCCCTTATATTATCCGGGTTAAGTTTGCACCAGGCTAGCCTAGACTAGCTCTAACGTAGCTACTCACCAGGACACCTGGCCAACCCTCCACTCATTCTCCTCACACCAAGCATTAATAAAATTGTAGGGCTGTGGTCCATAAATAATTTGATGGTTTCCCACATCCTCAGTCGTTCTCCAAATAGCCATAATACAGTAAGAATCTAGCAGAGTATGGGTTGCGAGTTCCTCTTATGACGTCATCACCAGTTACTGAAAAAACACGCTACCTTTGAAGAAACCCCAATAAATGTTATTTTAACGCATTTTAAGACAGAAATAATTAAATATATACATATAGAGCACTTTGATTTACACATTAATTGGCTGTGGTGGTTAACCTGCAACTTACACTTTAAGTAAACTTTATTGGAAATGTCCAGGAAACTGAAGAAATTTGCTATGTACACCCCTTTACTGTAAATAAAAAAAATGAATGACAAGTTTTGAAAATAAGTTTGTCTGAAGATGTGTTCATGGACAAAAGGAGTAAGTTGGAGAGTTGATGCAGAGTATCACAAGGTGGTCTTCAGCAATAATGGCTAATAATCGTTCAATATTATGTCCATCATTTATTTGTCCATATCACTATGAACAGGTTAAGACCATATACTCTCTGGTCTGCATGTCATATTTCTCAACCTTTCTCCATTCTGCTCCAATCTGACAGCTGTCTATTCTGGGGCAAGACATATTTTCCCATCATTTCTCCAGAGTTTCACTGGGGGCTAACAGACATTTGAGGAGAGTTTTACATCTATGTCCAATGTTTGTTTTATTTATTTTTTCCCCAAGGGTCTACAGTCCAATATCTCTGAAAGGTAGAGACAATGAAATATATAATCAACTGCTGAAAATACCTTTTCTTTTCAGCCAGGGTCCTCCAATTGGACCTCATCTCCACTGTTTGCTTTTGTAGGTTTCAGGTTTCATTTCTTGATGTGTCAGCAATTTATTTTCAGTCACAGAGAGTTTATTCATCTGTTGTTTACAGACTCCATTTCAACGCTTGGTCGTTCATTCACATTTGGGTCATGTTCTCAGTACCAGTGTGATTTCAGACCCTGAAGGTCCACCAGACTCTGAAAGTCTGATAATACTGATGTAATTTACCCTGTTTTGGACATAACATTGGGCTCAGAAGAGGCTCTGCATTGTGTATGCTAGTTATTTATTCCAAATAATACTGGAGCCAATCCACAATACAAAGTAATAAATGGTGCAGGAGAAGAGCTGCTCGACTCAGTCTCTCTGGTTACGTATTCTTCCCAGGGTGTAGGAAATTCTGTTGCTAGAATTCAGTAGTGGAGATTTGGGTGACCTCTGATTGAAGGTCCTGCTGAACTCTTCTGGACTGGGACCCCCGTGGGATCCTCTCCAGGCCTAGTCATACTGGCTTCTTTCCTGCTTCCGAAGGTGCACAAACTGACACTGGCTCCCTTGTAGCATTTCTTGCTCGGTTAAGACTATTCTGGGCAGCTCTGGTTCGGAAGGGTGGGCAAAAGTCTCGGAAGCATCTCTTGAAATTCTCATCCAAGAAAGCATAGAGGACAGGATTGAGGCTGCTGTTAGTATAGCCAAGTGCGATACACAGGTGCCAGCTGGCAATCACATAGGGGTTCTTTTGGTTGATGTCTACAAGTGTTTTGACAATGATGAAGATGTGGATGGGTGTCCAGCAGATAATGAAGGCAGCCACCACTACCAAAACCATTCGAGTGATTCGACGCATGTTTCTGTCCTTCTCCTTTGAGCCTGAGAGAATTCGTACACTTTTCAAACGTAGGATCATCAGACCATAGCAGATTGTGATGACTAGCACTGGTACCACAAATGCGAAGATAAACACACAAATCTTTGTCACTGTGTCCCAGTACCAGTCTGGATCAGGGAACTTCAGCATGCAGACAGTTGCACCTGTTATGGAATAAATGTAAACAGTTTTAATCAGATCTAGAAAGAAGGTGAACTTTGATTTTCTTGGTTATATCAAGACACATCATCCAGCAATTGTTTTGATATATAAATACATGCTGACCTTGGTTTGTCACTTTGGTAACTGCCATGATCATGATTGGCACTCCTACAGCGGAGGAGAGAATCCAGATGCACACGTTGATGATTTTGGCCTTGACCGGGGTACGAAACTCCAGTGCTCTCACAGGGTGGCACACGGCAATGTAACGGTCCACACTCATCATAGTGAGGGTGAAGATACTGGTAAACATGTTATAGTAGTCAATGGCTATGACCACTTTACATAGAAGCTCACCAAAGGGCCAGGTGTTCATTAGATACTTGGCGCTCTGGAATGGAAGTGTACTAGTGGCCAGTGCATCTGCCAGGGCCAAATTGAAGATGTAGATGTTGGTGGCAGTTTTTAGTTTGGTGTATCTGCAGAGACAGAATCGACAGAGCAGTTTGTTAGAAAACATTTATGGGTTGACTAATGTGGTCCTATACTTTTTGTCTATGTGGTTTATGTAAAGTGGCTAAAGGTGGTAGTTTTTTTCTAAAGTGTAGAACTTTAGAGGAATTTGATTAGAAATTTGGAAAATGTATTTAAGTGTCCTGTCCCCAAAACATTCATTCTTATTCTGCAAGACCTGCTGTTTTGAAACATCAGATCCCCTTTGGCCTTGATGACCATCTTAACTATACTAAGATGAACGAGATTAAAAGATCCATCAGGTGTACCTACAGGACTGAGGTGAGTGCACACTACAGGGAAAAGCTTCTACAAATAATGTTAAGGAAGTGTGGAGAGTAAAGAGAACCATCACTGGCCTGACTTTAAGTACCGGTAGACTTGGAGAGGGTGCTAATGAGCTCAGCTGATATATAAAAAAAAAAAATTCCTTCAGCAGATTTGTCCCTTTGATATCTGATCAGTTTTCCATGCACTACCTCTTCTTCTTCCTGTGATTCGATACCTGGAAACATCAACCATGCAACATCCAATCCCATCCCACTATTCATCATGTCTGTAATTGCCAGCTAGAAGAAAAGAGAGCTGAGTAAGTCCCACACATGCTAGAACAGTATTTTCAACACTGCCCCTGAAGGAACACCAATCATACACATTTTGGATTTCTCCCTTATCTGATCCATTAATTTCAGGTCTTGGGGAGTCCCTACTAATGAGCTAATGAGTTGAATAAGGTATGTCTGATTAGGATTCAAAAATATGTACTGTCAGTGTACTTCCAGGAACAGGGTTGGGAAATAGTAGGCTATGTTGTGTGGATGATGTGCTATCTAGCTCCATGGAGTACTGCATCATCTGTTTACTTTTTTATACCATGTAAAGTGCTCCAGCTATGAAAACTTTTG
Source organism: Leuciscus leuciscus (assembly GCF_965113295.1). NCBI lineage: Eukaryota > Metazoa > Chordata > Actinopteri > Cypriniformes > Leuciscidae > Leuciscus > Leuciscus leuciscus. Next base: position 18,498,040 of record NC_138736.1, on the reverse strand, counting down.
GTCCCAATGCCAAAGCTGAGGTGTCCCAGAAACCAGTTGCCCTAACTTCGCACATCATGAAGATGTTTGAGAGACTGCTTGTCAAATAACTCCGACCATTGGTTGCACACAGTGGTTAAAGTGGGATTTGGCAGGTGGAGGAACCCTCACATTTTGTGTAGGTGCAACAGGGAAGAATTACTCACTGTGGGACAATATATTGAGTATAGCAATACTTTATGGGACAAGAGTGTCACTGTGGCACCAACTATCAAAATACTTATTTTCTTGATATTTTAATGGTTTTATTTTGATACATCTACATCTAGCTACACTGATATGATGATGACGATACTATGTTAAAATTTACTGGGCTGAAAATGGACTGGGACAAAAATTCAGCCCTGGCACTGTAGCCACACCAGCCCACATTACCATCCACAGCCCACCATCCGGCCACAGACACGGGCATTCAAATGTGAGGTAGTTAGGGGTGTTCGGGGGCATTAAAGAAATAGCTTTAAAACCATGTCAGTGGGCATTAGATTATTTGTCAATAGGCTACTTGCTCTCTCCTCATCTTCATCTTTCTTTTTCTCTGTCTCCTTATCCTGCCCTATTTCTTCCCCTCCTAAAGCTGAACTTTGACTGATAGTCTTTTAATTGTCGTCTGTGTCAGTGAAGAAAGTAAACATATAGGCTCAACTGATATTTATATGTTTTTATGAATCATTTTCTTAGACAAGTTAATTTACTCAAGGCTAAGTCAGTATTGCCAAAAGGAACCTTCTACAAGCTTTGGAATTTGAAAACGTCTGTTAAATGTTAAAAGTAATTTTAAATAATACAAATTAAAGGCTACGTTTACCGAAGTTGGCAGACGTTCCCTTAAGCATTGTGCGCTGTGGAAACGCGTCAAAACATTCTCATGTATAAATATGCAGCATTAACGCACGTAGGGGATTTTGAATTAATATTTAATGTCGATATACAATGGTTACATAATGTTAAAACTAATCCTGCTATTGATATCTTTGTAAGACTGCCGACCCTATAGAACAGTGGAAAGGGCAAACAAATGTCCGGCGAACATCGACCCTAAAACTGACTTTACCGCGCTCAACCACCGTGAGTGCATTTCACGCATAATCACTGGCGTTCAGCGGGGAGGAGAGGAAGGACTTTGTCTGCATGCGTGAACCGGCGTAGATGCACTCAAATCAGACAGGAGAACCATGACTGAGAACATAACGTCGGGAAGCGTGTTTGCCTACCATCAATAGCCTACCATTGCGCTATCATTGATATTAATGAATCTATTTATTTATTCATTTATCTGAGGTGCCGTAACGCAGTTCCGGACCGTTCCGGCCCACTTTAACCCCTGGTTGCACACCATCTGAATGATGTTATAATCTTTTTGACTTGTTTGACCTTTAAGTGTTTTTAGCACTATCACACCCCACTGAATTGAAAACCCCAACAGATTCCCAGATCATCTACCTAGATCATTTCAGTAATATGCAAGACTGTGTCACCGATCCTGTCTCCAGTTTTGTTTACCCTTTCAGAGCTCGAAATTAACTTTTTTACTTGGTAGCACTGGTGCTCCCAACTTCAAAAAGTTAGGAGCACCAGCAAAAATGTAGGAGCACCTACTAAATTTGACGTTTAGCTCTGCCAGTAGAGCGGAACGACCGGCAGCATCCTGGCAATTAAAAACCTCAATAATCGAACCTGATGAACCTGATTTGTTTGCCACACACTTGTCCATGCATTTTTTTGTGCTTGGCACTCTCTCCGTGTTTAACCAAGCTCTCGCGCTTATAATGTATTGATTCAGTTTCGAATGCTGTGTTACCTGCAAAACTCTGTCCCACAGGCTTTACAGTGAACGCAATGCATTGAACCATCACCATTGCAGAGCCACTCGAAATCTTTTAGCCACTCTCTCCGAAAGCTGTACGATTTCTTTTCAGCTGGTGGCTCCACATTAACCACATCACCAACTCCAGGATTATTTGTGACTTCAAAAATCTCGGAATGCTCCACGTGAAACTTCAGTCTTCTGACCTTTTACCATCGTGTCAATTCTCAATTGATTTCGATTAATATGCGCGAGGGAGGGAGAGCAAGACAGTTTGAAGACGGTGAGAAGTACGCGCTCTCTCTCTCTCTCTCTCTCTCTCTCTCTCTCTCTCTCTCTCTCTTCGTTCTTTCAGTAACAACACCCCCTGTCACAAGCGCAGCAGTCAGTCATCTATCACTCACCGATCATATAAGACTTTGGCGGCGGGATCAAAATTTGCTTTGGTGGCCGCCAAAAAAAAATTCAATAGAATGATGGTCCGGCCACCGCGTATCAGCGCACAAAAGGTACACACTGTGCAGTCATTTGTAGAGAAATGAAAACAGCCATCGCACCACAACCATTATTTGCACTTGCACAAATGCTCCCAAATATATTTTTAGGTTGCACAGATTAAATTTCGGGAGCGCAATTTCGAGCCTTGTCTTTACACATCAGACTTGTACTATGACAGCAGTCCATACCGGTGTTACAGTTTAACTGGTGACCATGTTAAGTTGTGACTTTACACCAGATGTTTCTTATTACATGATGTTGGTATCATTGTAAAGATAAACCATAAGTGATGTAATTACCTGTAATGGTAGAAGTATGTTTAACAACAACAACAACAAAACAAAACACTTATAAAGTCATCCTTGTTTCGGGATTCAAAATCGTCCGTCAAAATACAATCAACGCATTGTTGGAGCATCCTATTGAGTTCAGAAATGGATCTTGATCTTCAAATAAGCTTTCCTGTAGCCTAATTTTCATGATGCTGATGTGTCCATGTTATAGTTTTTCACAATTGCTAAGACAGATTTCTTGAAACCTTCACCCATTTTCTCACAACATTAACCTATTCCACTCTAACGCCCGTTTCACACATACTCCGTGTGTAGTGCTTATGCGGTGCATGTTGCGGTGCGTATGCGGTGCAGGAGCAGCACGCGCTATAGTGCTTTCACATATTCTGCGTTTGCAGTGCGTAACTGATCCGCGGCTGTACCACAAACACATACTCACTATTTGTATTTCAAATCCAGAAGTTATCAGCAACTATTATTTAAAAAAAGTTTTGTCAGCATTGCGATTCTCTTTGTACACATATACACTCTTTAATAGACGTATTCACGTTTAAACACAATTTAAACAACGTATTATTCAATGCATTACTTATATATAATTATATATTAAGTAGATCAAGCAAGTGGTCAAATATTTAACCATGTACTTATATTAAAATCGCAAACATTTTAAATTAAAACTTAAAATTGACAAAAACAGCCGACTCTCATGCCTTTTCTTTTGCATTTAAATTTGAATACAATAAATATTGCATGTCACAAAGAATTGTTTTTCCACCTCCACGAATGAGACAAGTGTTGTTCATTATGTCGCCTTGTTGAGGTAAATTGTAGTTTTCCTTGCTTTACCTCGGTCTTAAAGGAGAAGTTCACTTTTAAAAAAACTTTTGCTGATAATTTACTCACCCCCATGTCATCCAAGATGTCCATGTCTTTCTTTCTTCAGTCGAAAAGAAATTAAGGTTTTTGATGAAAACATTCCAGGATTTTTTCACATATTATGGATTCCATTGGGACCCAAACGGTTCAAGGTCCAAATGACAGTTTCATTGCCGCTTCAAAGGGCTTTAAACGATACCAGACGATGAATAAGGGTCTTATCTAGCGAAACGATCGGTCATTTCAAAAATAAAATAAAAAGTTGACGTTTTATAAGCACAAATGTTCGGCTTGCTCTGTTCTGTGATGCGCGTTCGTGACGTCACGTAATACGCAATTACGTTGAAAAGGTCACGCTTGAAAAATTGAAGAAAATGTTCTTTTTGGCTTTTTAATATTAAAACACTCAGGATGCGCACACGAAATGGGCATTTTAAACGATAAACTGACACAAATACATTTGAAAATGTTTATATGGTCCTCCTTCCGCACATTTGTAAACACATCAAACTTGACCTTTTCAACGTAATTGCGTATTACGTGACGTCACGAACGCGCATCACAGAACAGAGCAAGGCGAACATTTGTGCTTATAAAACGTCAACTTTTTATTTTATTTTTGAAATGACCGATCGTTTCGCTAGATAAGACCCTTATTCATCGTCTGGTATCGTTTAAAGCCCTTTGAAGCGGCAATGAAACTGTCATTTGGACCTTGAACCGTTTGGGTCCCAATGGAATCCATAATATGTGGAAAAATCCTGGAATGTTTTCATCAAAAACCTTAATTTCTTTTCGACTGAAGAAAGAAAGACATGGACATCTTGGATGACATGGGGGTGAGTAAATTATCAGCAAAAGTTTTTTCAAAAGTGAACTTCTCCTTTAAAGTAAAAAAGATGAAAAAAAAATAGTACTTAATTAAATACATTTATGGTGAGATTACTACATTTTATTTAATTAAACGCATTTATGGTGAAATTACTACATTTTCAGGTCAATCTGTGTTCATTTTTACCACGAAACATGCGCTGTCACTTTAATTCAGCGTTTGCAGCACAGCAAAAATAGACTCGGTGCGGAAACGATCGCTGCACTGCTGTATACACACCGCAACTGGAACGGATCGACGGACTGCAACCGCGTGCAGTGTGAAGGCTCTAACCTGTAAACATGGGTACAGATAAAAATACGAACCACATACGCACTGCAAACGGAGTATGTGTGAAACGGGCGTAAGGCATATTTTGGAATTCCGCCTGAATTTAACACACCCAAGTTTAAATATTCACCCTACACACATACAGTCTATGAAATTTAAAAAAACTGGTGTCATTGTACAGAAAACCCTTCAAATGTACTAATTCAGATTGCAAAACTTCATAAATAGCATTGTATGTGTTTAAAATATTACGCTAAACCAAAAAAATAGGCAATTTTTATACATTTTCCCCCCAGAATCCTGTCTTTGAAAGTCTGTGATTCAGGTTTTGCTCTGGGGACCTGCTGTTTGACTACACTATGTGACAGTATCAACCAGAAAAAAAGAAAGAAAAAAATTCTCTATCACATTCTGAGCAAGAGTTATTCAAATGTAACCGAAGGGAGGCAGTGTGTCATTTTTAGCGCCTATACTGTATGTGTCCTTTGGTAGCCTGATGTCGTCATACTCAGATTCTAGTCAGAATATGAATCTGATACTGCTCCATTGGGCTGTGATTATGGGGCGTGTTTCAACCGAACCAGGAAAGAAAATGCCTCTGCACTTAATTGGATAGACCTACAACCAATCACAGCAACGGAGTAAGTGACGTATGTTCTTCATTCATCTTTCCGATCGACAAATGCCTCGATCGTGGTTCTCTGTTCCTCTTTTAAAATGAATGCGCTGTCGATATCTTCTATACCAGACGCGATGGCGGAATCTACACATGATGTTTCATAAACAAAGTTCGGGAGGAGCACATTCAAATATCAATCCAATCAACTTGTCATCAAACAATTTCCATGTCTACCCTATCAGCATGAGAGGAAGCATATATTTATTAACTCTGTCAACTCACCTAATATTCCTTGACAATTTTCAGCATCCCTCCACTCACTCTTGGCTTGTTCTTCCACAGCCAGGAATACGGAGGGAGTACTTTGGGTTCGGGCCGAATATTGAGCCCGGAGCCCTCTCCTCAGACAGCACGCCAAATATGCATTTATTCTATCTGACTTATTTGTAAGTGTGAACTTGTGAAATCTCAATTCTCCAGCTGCAGTCATCTTTGTTGTAAACGAATTCAACCCAAGCGCTCTTTGGTGATGTGGATGATTACATTACTGTTGATCATCTGTCCATCATTTTATAAAGCCCGCCCTGACAATTTGATTGGTCCAAACAGCTCTGGTTCGAGCATAATGGCTCCACAACGGATCAATGGTGCATTCAAGTCCTCCTGGGTAGTTTGTATTTACTAGGTGGGAAGTCGTGTTTACGATGGCTGGTGCGTTCAAGTCACTTTCCTCGGAGTAAGATGGCGGAGTACTTCTCTTAATTAATTACACAATAATACAGTTGTCACGGAGAGTGATGAAGCAGACAGGTGAGTATAATGTAACTGAAGATTATTATGAACAGAAGCACGGAAACCAGCAGATGTAAATGGTGAGTTGAACACAATGAAGATAGTCGAATGGAACTTAGCTGATGAATAACAGCATTGTCCTTCACAGGTAGAGAACGGAACGAGGCTGATGGCAGACGTGGATGAGAGTCACTGACGATGATAGCAGGTTCGTGGAATGGGATCGGAAGACGAGGATGGCAGGTAAGTGGAACAGGTAAGGATCGAGGTAGAGTCTGTGTGTCCATGGAAAGACGAGATCAGACAATGAAGAGTGGTGCAAGTGAACATATATAGTGAACAGGTGACGAGGTACAGGTGTGGTGATTAGTAATCAGGGGAGAGTGAACGAGTGGGTGGAGTCTGTAGATCTGGTGGAGCCGTGACAGTACCCCCTCCTCCATGGGCGGCTCCTGACGACTGGGTGAAAAGAGGATGACGACGGCGACGAGGTCTACCATGACCCCTGGGAGCTGGACGATTTGGGTGCTCAGTGTGGAATTGGGTAAGGATTGCTGGATCGAGGATATCGTCACGAGCAACCCAGGATTGTTCTTCTGGTCCGAAGTCCTCCCAGTCGACAATATACTCTAATCTGGCACCTCGTCATCGTGAGTCCAGAATGTCTTGAACCCGGAAGATAGGCTCCTCTTCGGCAAGGTTGGGAGGAGGAGGTACGTCGGCATCACCAGGATCTGTGGGTGGGGGAGAGACAGGTTCAGTGTGAGGTTTCAGGAGTGACACATGGAAGGAAGGTGAGATACTAAAGTGAGGTGGTAAGTTGAGTCTATAGGTAACTTCATTGATCTGCCTCTGGACGGTGAACGGTCCAATGTATCGAGGACTCAGCTTACGGCAGGGCAGGCGAAGACAGATGTCCCGTGTAGAGAGCCATACTTCCTGGTTGATACAGTGGAGTGGAGGTGTGACGACGATCAGCTTGAGTTTTGTGTCTCCGCACTGCTCGTTGGAGATGCACGTGAGCTGAGTCCCATACCCTCTCGCTCTGCTCAAAGAGTGGTTGACACGGTTGATGATGCTGTGGGTAGACCAGGCATAGGTATCAACTTGCAGACCTTGGAGAAACGATCCACAACGACGAAGATACAGGTGTAGTTCTTCGACTTCGGCAGATCAGTCATAAAATCGATACCGATGTGAGACCAGGGTCGACGAGGAATCGGTAGAGGAACCAGTTTACCCTCCGCAAGTCTTTTCGGGGTGTTGGTAACGGCGCAGAATGAGCAACCCTTGACGTATCGGGAGACATCCTGAGGCATGGAGGGCCACCAGTAGCGTTGACGTAGGAGCGAGAGGGTACGCCTACTACCTGGGTGTCCAGAACCCGGAGATGTGTGGGCTGAGTCCAGAAGGGCCAAACGAAGAGGAGGTGGAACGTAAATGAGCCCTTCTGGACCTCTCGGTGGAGCAGGGTTAATACGGTTTTCTTGAGAGATCTGTTCATATATATCCCAAGTGATGGGACTGATGAACATGGCTGGAGGGAGAATAGGTTCTGGAAGGGTTTCGTCTGGAGTAGTTTGGTGAAGACGGGAAAGGGCATCGGCTTTGCAGTTCTTGATTCCAGGGCGGTAGGTTACGATGAAGTTGAACCGTGTGAAGAACAATGCCCATCAGGCTTGACGGGGATTCAGTCTTTTAGCCTCTCTGAGGTACTCCAGATTACGGTGATAACTTCAAATTGGTGAATGGCTCCCTCCAGCCAATGTCTCCATTCTTCTAGGGCCAGTTTGATAGCGAGCAGTTCTCTATTCCCGATGTCGTAGTTCTGCTCTGCTGAGGACAGCTTCCTAGAGTAGAAGGCACATGGATGGAGTTTAGGAGGGTCACTCTGCCGCTGAGAAAGAACCGCTCCGACCCCGGTAGAAGAGGCATCTACTTCGACGATGAAGGGAAGGTCAGGATTGGGATGGACCAGGATCGGAGCGGTCTGGAAGGTGTCCTTCAGCCGTTGAAAGGATTCTGAGGCTTCAGAGTTGAAGGACAGTTGTTTACTGAAGACATCCTGGAACGCCCGGTATTCTGACGGAATTTCAACCTTGTGAGTTATGTCTGGACTTTCCACGGAGGTGGAGTGGATGAAGAGTTGCCAGGAATTCTTTGAACAGAGGATAGACAGGATACAAAACACTCATCACTCCATTGGAGTATCTCACCGGATCTCCAGTCGATGTGTGGTTGGTGTTGAATCATCCACGGGCGTCCCAGGATGAGATCTGCCGGATTCCTCCAGCACCATAAAGGTAATGTCCTCCGTGGGTAAACATCCAATGCGGAGCATCAGGGTAGGTAAGAAGTGATGAATGCGACCCCTTCCCAGTGGCTTTCCTTGAATGTTGTGGATGCGAAGATTTTGGGAACATCGTTTCTTGGGTGCATTTAGTTTCTGAAGGAGTTGGGTGGAGATGAAGTTCCCCGCTGAACCGGAGTCGATGAGGGCTTGCGCTGAGACACATATATCAGAGGTTGGAACATAAACTGTGGTACGAGATAGGGTTTCTACTCTTGGAGGAAGTTGAATTGTACTCACCGCCGGGCGCTGGGGTCGCACAGGACAGACGTTGATAACATGATCTTCTTTACCACAGTACAGGCATAAACGATGTTGGATTCTGCGTTGACGCTCCGCTTGGGTCAGGTGATAACTGTGGATTTGCATGGGTTCTGTGCTGGAGGAATGACAGATGGTGTCGTGGGCGGAGGACATGCAGCGGAGGAAGAACTAACGCAGGCGGTTAGGCGTGGATAGACGCGGATGGTCTTCTGTATGAAACTCTCCAATCCCATCGAGTCATCATAAGCCGCGTTTCCACCGCAGGAACTTTCCCCAGGAACTAGGAACTTTGGGCTGGTACTCGATGTGTTTACACCGCAGGAACCAGGGTCTAAATGAAGTTCCGGGTAAATATTTCCCCCTCCGATAGTCCCTGCTCATGAGGTAGTACTTTTTCAAAGTTCAGGAACTTTCAGGGGTGGGACCTGTGCGCTGCACAAGCTGATTGGTTGTGTTCACGCCGCATTTTGGTTGGATGACACCACGCAGCATTTATTTATTTTTAACCTCCCTTTTTAAAAAATCTATTGCGGTTCGTGTCGTGGCTTCATGCAGTAAGAGATGTCTGTCTGCAAATATGGAATTTAATTAAAAAAAAACTGGTGGACTGGCGACGAGTTTCAGGCTTTATTAAGGGTATTTGTGGAAGAGGAAACTTTCTGCGCGTTCGTCCCAGCCATCTCACGGTCAATGTCCGCAATAGCTGATAACATACAAATTTTATATCTAACGTTAGCATTACGAGCTTACTGAACACGCTTTATCAGTGCTCGTCTCTTTTCTGACACAGCTTTTATTATTAAGTCATTATGTTTACACATTGTCATCTATTGCAAGGCACTCCAAACCATGTTACAAATTTACTATAACAGGATTGAAATAGCGCTTTGAGGTTAGTAACAAACAACTATTTACAAGACTGTCACTATTTATGATTGATAGACGGGGTTCAGGCTTTTTTTTAAGCGTATTTGCGAAAGAGGAAATTTTTGCGCGTTCGTCCCAGGCGTCTCACAATAACTGATAACATACGTTGTCTAATTTTATACGCATACGAGCTTTCTGAACACGCTTTAGTATCAGTGCTCGTCTATTTTGTTTTGTTAATTACCTCGTTAGTAAACCAATACATAACTGCAGCACAGTTTGAATCTCCTCCATACTTAAATGTGGCGCTCAAAACTGATTACTGTCCGTCGCAGACTGGGAGGAGCAGTTGCGCGCAGTTTACCTTCCCGGTACTTTAGACCGCGGTGTAAACGCAGAAAGCAACCGGTCTGGGGCAAAAAAAGTTCCTGGGAAAAAAGTTCCTGGGACAAATTGTTCCGGGTAATGTCGGTGGAAAAGCGGCTATACACAACCATGAGTTGACGGATGTCAGCGTTAAGTAGACTTGTAGTCAAGACCGCCTAAACCGAGACCAAGACACTACCAAGACCAGAGGGTATCGAGACCAAGACAAGACCAAGACCAAGACCAAGACAGACCAAGTCAAGACCAAGACCAAGTCGAGACCAAGACCGAGACCAAGTCGAGACCGGAGGGGGAAAAAAACAGACTAGTGTTGAAGCTAAGCAACTTGTATGAATTCAAGAACAGCAGCATGTTCTTAGTGGGTTCCACTGGGTCCCTAGTGGGTTCAGCCGCAGTTTACATTCAATACATATTAGACGGTATTACTTCAACTACACAGGCAGAACAATACAGAGACAGACCATGTCATGTGTGTGACTGTGAGCTCACTGTAAATGTTTTTGCAGACTGGGTGAGATCAACTATGTGTAGCAATTGCATGACGGCTGTTACTGCACTATTAGAGGATTGAGTCTCCCTTAACTTTTGTGTACTGTTGAGGACTGACATGACTGGTACTGACTGGTTCATCTGACAAAACATCAAACACCTCCAACACCATCTTGCTCCTCCAACAACTGCCTAAAGAATGAGAAATGTAACCAATTGAAATTATACTTAATGTGTAGATGAAATTGTAACATCAAATGAAAGATACACAATTATAAACTTGGATTAGGCCTAATGTTTAATCAACACAACGGAGATATGCATATGATATTTAAAAGACCATTTATTTAGTCTAACACCATCTTAAATACAATACTGTAATCAAACAACACACACACACACAGATATCAAAGTCACAAATTCATCTAAGCAAATTAATGCCTATCTCTGCCGATTTCGGAGTCTCCAAATGAATCCATTCTGCAACTTTTAAATACATAATTCAATTTTTTAAAACGAAATTATAGGCTTAAATGCAGGATCCGCAAGTTGGTCGTTTTGTCGCTATGGTGACACACACACACACACACACACACACACACACACACACACACACACACACGCCGTTGGCGGTGCGCTCAAAGTCATCTGTCAGTTGTGCAGTTACCCCAAATCTCCTGAATGAAGTTAAAACCCATCATGTCACTGATATGTGTTTTTTAAATTAAGTGATCAAAGTGCTCGTTGCCACCACGATCAGTGGCGCGGATAAAGTGTTTTCTGGTGTGGCTCGCGCACATGCCGCACTTTCACTCGGACGCGCGCTTCAATCCGTTCCGTTGCGGATAATAATGTTGCATTATCGAACGTTGTGTCGTCGTGGATATTGTAGTATTGTATCGCTAAATTCCCCGACCACTATGTCGGTCTGAGACAGCGAGACCTAGACAAGACCGAGAAGTCCGAGACCAAGACAAGACCAAGACCAAAGACCGTCAAGGCCGTGACAAGACCGAGACCACGTAAAAGTGGTCTCGAGACCAAGACCGGTCTCGAGACATACATCACTAGCGTTAAGACCATGGCGAAAAGCAGTGAGTAGGGTGGTCTCATTCCACCCCCTAGATGCCGCCAAGGTGCGAAACTGTAAGGCACAGGAACAGACTGAGTGTTTACCTTGACGTAGATTGAATAGTTGATCGTGGATGGAGAGTTCCGAAGCAGTCTGACCGAACACCTCTTTGAAATGACTGATGAAGTTGTTGAGCGGTTTAGTTACTTGGGCGTTGGAATTCCACAGTGATTGTGCCCACTGGAATGCGCGGCCAGACAGCAAGGATATGAAAAAAAAAAAATCGGGCAGAATCGCTGGGAAATTGATGAGCCTGCATTTCGAAATACAGGGAGCACTGTAGAAAGAATCCGCTGCAGTCCTCCGCCTCACCGGTGAATGTCGCTGGTCGGGCCATGGGACTATCAGAGGCAGCGGATGGTACAGGTGATGATGGAAGAAGAGATGGGTGAGCAGCGTGATGAACATCGGCGGGAAGGGAAGGTGGATTATCCGGAGAAGGTGGCGGAAGTGATAATCTGACTGCGTGAACCAACTCAGCAAACGGATTGCGGGGTGGATCCGCAGCGGGTTCCGTGGGATTCTGCATGTGGTCTGATCTTCTGTCACGGAGAGTGATGAAGCAGACAGGTGAGTATAATGTAACTGAAGTTTATTATGAAAAGAAGCACGGAAACCAGCAGATGTAAATGGTGAGTTGAACACAATGAAGATAGTTGAATGGAACTTAGCTGATGAATAACAGTATTGTCCTTCACAGGTAGAGAACGGAACGAGGCTGATGGCAGACGTGGATGAGAGTCACTGACGATGATAGCAGGTTCGTGGAACGGGATCGGAAGACGAGGATGGCAGGTAAGTGGAACAGGTAAGGATCGAGGTAGAGTCTGTGTGTCCATGGAAAGACGAGATCAGACAATTAAGAGTGGTGCAAGTGAACGTATATAGTGAACAGGTGACGAGGTACAGGTGTGGTGATTAGAAATCAGGGGAGAGTGAATGAGTCTGTAGATCTGGTGGAGCCGTGACAACAGTAAGATTCTTAAACTCTTGTTCTAGAAAATGAAGAACAAATAAATGAGCATCAGCTGTACTTTTTGATTTTTTTTTTATGTTTTTAATTAATTTATGAAGCCACTGCCAACTTTATCGTTACATGTTGCATTGTTATATTATAATGCGATCATATTCTGTGCAGGCAATTAGCTAACTGCGCTGTAAATAGAAAAGGCTGACAATATCACTGCTAAATACCTTGAAGTATTGTGGTATTCCACCATGTTTCTCAGTGACACACCACCAACTCATAAAGATCAGGGCTTAGAGAAAATCCCAAGCTCCCCACTGGTATTTACAACATTGTGGTGGCGTTCATGTGGCGTCTTGAACGCACCACAAGTCCAGACCAAACTTCCCCGACCTAAAAATGTTGTGGACGGGGCTAAGTTCGTCTGGCATCCAGGCTAGTCCTTTGGTGTTTTCAAATACAAAAAAAACAAAACATTTTTTACAAAGGACAGTACCCCAAAAATCCTACTTTTAATATATGCTAAAGTACTTTACTTGATTATTCATTGATTTTCTTCATTTTCATTCAGGTTTAATCTTTGTATCTGAGAAACACAATATGCAAAATTGCATAAAGGAATGAGACCAAGTAACATTGTTTGTGTTTTGTGAATAAAAGCACAAACATTTTATTTTCCTTTCAGGAGACACTAATAACTTACAAAACAGTCTTGTAGATTTTATATGGTCTATTAAAACAGACCACTTGTGCAAATTGAAAACATAAATAGAAATACGAGGGTGGGGGTCTCAGGCCCATCTCTCGGATGTGTCTCGGCTGTCGTTTTTATTACAGAAACAATTAGTTGGCTCAATTGCTGTACTTTTCAATTTCAAAATAAAAATTATAAAATACTTATCAGCATCGGGTCTCTATGTTGGGTCCAGCCTGAGCACTTTGTCCACAGGCAATGTTTAGTACTTTTTATTTTCAGGTAAAAATGAAGCTCTCCACTCAATACTTATTCTCACTCAAAATCTCATTCAATCTTGCTGAAAAAACAAACTTTGACTTTAGACATGACACACAAGCCCTCAAAAACATACACTCTACAACATTAGACACTAGTGAGATCAATAATTTTTTTTATTTTTTTTTATTATTCCCTTTGCCAATCAGGTATAATTTTACTGCTCAATATCTATTACAGTATACAACATAAATAGAAGGGTGCAGATACAGTGAAATGCAACAATCAGCTAAAGAGTACTGTAAAGAGATATTTCAGTAGATGGAAAGCACTAGAAAAGAAAAGTTGAAATACCAAATAATTGAACATGAACTTGGAATTTCAATACAAAACAGCCTATGCTGTCAATTTCAGTACAGTAAAAAAAAACAAAAAAAAAACAGGATCCTTGGCCAAATTGCATTGCATTGCAGTACTGATATTGAACATATTTGCCATACTAGAGCAGTTTCTTAGTCTTCTGACATAAGACTTTCTCTCCTTCCCCTAGGCAGTCGTCTCTCAGTTCTGCAAAAAATATGAAATGTAAGAAGTACGTACAAATCAGTTTGACAATTACGAGTTTGAGGGTGTACAAAATGTGCTTCAGAATTTTCTGTACATAGAATAGTGAAAGTTCTCCCATCTAAAGTACTGCTACTGTGTTATACTGTATGTGTAAAAACCCTGTAGATGAGCCTTTAGACCAACTTTCCTCATGGTCATTCCATGCAAAAGAACATGGTCAACTATAGTGCTTTGTATTTCATCAGAAACAATGTCATTTGACCCTGTCCCATTCATTTTTCTTTTCCTCTCCTACTCCTCTTCGTCTTTGTCTCCCACCACTAGGATTCATTGTCCAAAGCACATAATCAACCGTGGCCCTATTTATATTATCCTGAGATTCTTATTAGTGTGTCATCAGTTTTACTACTTACAGTTTTTCTGAACTGCTAAAACCCATTTCTTGAAACCATCACTCACTTTCTCAAAACCTTAAACACAAAATCAAATTAAATTTTCAAACCACATTCAGAGAACTTCTGACACTTCTGGTTAAATCAAACAATTGCCTCAAAACCTGTGATCAAAATCAAACAATGCTTTCAGATCATACATACAGCGAGTCAACATTATAAACACTACAGATCATTCATTAGACACTACATCAAATAATGGAGAACACGGAATCCAAAGCATGCAGTTAAAAAATATATATATGTGACCCTGGATCACAAAACCAGTCTTAAGTCGCACGGGTATATTTGTGGCAATAGCCAACAAAACATTGTATGGCTCAAAATTATCAATTTTTCTTTTATGCCAAAAATCATCAGGATATTAAGTAAAGATCATGATCCATGAAGATATTTTGTAAATTTCCCACCTTAAATATATAAAAAAATTATTTTTGTCAGTGGATGCAGCACAATCGCCTATAGAAATTGACAACTTTAAAGGCGATTTTCTCAATATTTCGATTTTTCTGCAACCTGTTTCCAGATTTTCAAATAGTTGTATCTAGGCCAAATATTGTCATATCCTAACAAACCTAATATCAATGGAAAGATTATGTATTCAGCTTTCAGGTGATGTATAAATCTCAATTAAAAAAAAATTACACATAAGACTGATTTTGTGGTCCAGGGTCACATATATTGTAACAAAGTAAACAAATTTGTCAATTACGTAAAAAAGTATAGTAATGACAACTTACAGTAGTGAGGTGAATAAATTGTATACAGTATGCTCTGAAAGTATAATATTGTACTGAATATTGTATACTATTGAATGTTTGTATATTCAGCACTTGCATACTGTGAAAATACAGTGACCCAACTGCAAAAGCCAAAAAGGTTACAGTAAAGAATTCTAAATGAAAGGCATGTTACAGTACACTCAAAAGAGTTGTGCAACTGCAAAAGGTCAGTGAGAGAGATTTTGTTCTGTCTTCATGTTTTGTCCGGCCTGAGGACTTTGTCCACATCACAGACAATGTCATCTCTGCAGGCAAAGGGAAAACCCCTAAAGCCAGATCCAGCCTTGACAACATTCTTCACACCTTGCTCTTTCTCATCCTTATCCTCTTCCTCCTCTTCCTCCTCTTCCTCCTCCTCTTACTCATACTCTTCCTCCTCTCCCTCTTATATTGTTTCCAACCATTGTTGGTATCAACATTCAGTGCAACATTTTGAGTCAATTTTGGCACTCTGATCTGACTATTATGTACAGATGGTTTGGACACATCATTAGAAAAAAGTGTAAACAATTTTTAGTCGTTGTGTGTTAATGATGACAACTGTGTTGTAGTTGTATTTAACTCTTGCCTGCCTGTGTTTAGTGGTTTGAAACATAAGTGCATCACAGTGCGAAATGTGTTTTAGTGAGTGAGAATGTGTTTAGAGTTTTGCAAAAAGAGTGCATGAGATTTGCAAACACTGTTTTAACTACCTGAACTTGATTAAAGTTTTTCTGAATTGCTAAAACACTAAACAACATTCTCTGAACCAAATTCTCAATAGCCTAAACCAATTTGTTGAATAAATCACTCTTTCTGTAAAACATTAAACAAGTTCAGGTTAAAACATCCAAACACCAGGCTTAACTAGATAACAGCACTGTACAAAAAGGCTCAGGTTATTACCAGTAAATAACTACAAGTGAGCATTTTTTTATACGTCATCTGCTGAACAGCTGACCAAACTGATTAGGAAGGCCAGCTACAGTACAAGACTTAAGGCCCTTTCACACCAAGGACGATAACTGTAATGATAACGATCAAGATATAGTTCTAAAAATCGTTCTAAATATAAAGGATTAGATGAGTCCACACCACAACTATAAGGATAACGGCACAGAGAAACAATATCGTTTCACTTTCAGAACATTTTTTTATTTTTTTTATCTGATGAACGATAAAAACGCTGACAGCCAATCAGAATTCATCCTGCTTTAAAAAACTCAAACATTAAAAGCAGGAGACGACATAACTGCAGTGCACACTTAGAATAAACAAAAGAATATAATTCGCTGATGTGGGCACTTATGTAGTTATCATGATAGTTATTTTTATAGTTAGCGTCCTTGGTGTGAACAGGCCTTCAATCTAGATTCACTGGAGACAGTCTCTCTTTCTCTCATAATACTCTACAACGCAATAATACTCTAATACACTAATACACTAATAACTTCACTGAAACAGCCAAAGACGTCTTTGCTAGTTCCAAAGAGACATTTTAGAATTGAAATGGAGGCCCGGGCGCATCTGTAAGAAAGTAGTTCCACACAAAATGTTTTTTTTTTTTTACTTTCTTTAGTTTTTCCTTATTTATTTAGATATGTCTTCCGTCAAAATACGTCTTCCGTCAAACTGTTGTATAAATGCAATATCATATCTGCATTCATACGATGTGGTTCTATATCAGCACATCTGTGATATAGAGCCATAATGCACTCCTGCTCAAGTCGTATTGCACATATATTATAGATATGTCAGTAGTGCAAATTGTTTGTTGGATGTTTTCCATCCATCCATCACAGCACTTCATATGTCCTTGTGGTGAATTATTTTGCTGTATTACTCTTATCTTAACATGAACTTTTAAATAAGTAAAAGCATCTGCTAACTGAGCAAATTTATTTAAATGTATTCTAAAATGCATCTTATTAACAATCGCTCATGGTTATGGAGACATGCTAATAGATTGCACCACTCAAACATGTTATAGAGACATGCTAATACATCCCTTCATCATTATTAACCTTTCTTTATTATTAACCATTTTGCTGTTATTTTATATGCATCATGTGCTTGCAAAGTGAAAAATGTGTTTATTCCAAGGCAACAACATGGAAGAAACTATTTATTTGTTTGTTTTTGTTCCAAATATGTTTCACAGAATAATTTGGTCTTAATTAATTAGATTTATTAGCATGCTCTGCTAAAAGTGTAACTGTAAATGTACAGTAAATTGTTAATTATTTTTGGACCACAGCTCTCACAGCACACTATCACCATTTGCGTACTATGCATGTTGCATTTATCAGACGATGGAACAAAATAAACAAAACACT
Source organism: Leuciscus leuciscus (assembly GCF_965113295.1). NCBI lineage: Eukaryota > Metazoa > Chordata > Actinopteri > Cypriniformes > Leuciscidae > Leuciscus > Leuciscus leuciscus. The sequence continues at coordinate 18,480,427 of NC_138736.1, read as the reverse complement.
ACAATGGAATTAAAGCACCACCTGTGTAGATATAGTTTATTGTTTTTGAAAAGCAATTTATGTTCCTCTATAAAAAATAAAAATAATACTAATAAGGTAACACTTTATAATAACGTTCAGTTGTAAGTCATTTATAAGTGGTTAGTTAATGATGAACTAATCATTTACAAAATATTCATAATTGATTAGCAAGTGATATACTAACATTTTATGTATGTTTTGTAAATTGTGTTATAAAATTACCAATTGATTAGTTAATGATTAACTAATCATTTAAAAAACATGACTATGCATATGTTCATTATTTTATGTATGTTTTGTAGATTCAGTAACAAGTCATTTACAATTGATTAGTTAATCAATATAGAGCAACAAAAGAAAGAAAGAAAAATGTCTGCACTAGGTAGAGGAAGACGTGTACCAGGACAAGGGAGAGGAGTGGGACAAGGACAAGGGCAAGGGAGAGGAGTGGGACAAGGGCAAGGGAGAGGAGTGGGGCAAGGGAGAGGAGTTAGAATGCGTGGTGGCGCTCAAAGAAGGGCCAGAGCTAGGGTAACTAATGAAATAAGAGCTACTATAATAGACCATGTCATAAACCACGGGCTATCATACAGAGAGGCTGGTGAACGAGTACAGCCAAATCTAAGCCGGGACACGGTGGCATCAATTGTTTGGATTTTTAGAGAAACCAACAGGTAGGATATTGCTTCTCCTACTGCAAAGTGTAAATAATGTTACCATGTATTACAGTGACTATATTCTCTAATATGTAACTGTATTTTGTCCCTCTAAGGATTCAACGTCTACCTCCCTCAGGGGGCAGGAAGAACAGGAACTTGCTATTGTCAACATGGTGATTGCTGACAATGACATAAAACTGAAGGACCTTCAGTCCAGAGTTGTAGAGGACAACCTTGTCTTTAGGAACATTGCAGCACAACATCCATTTCTCGGACTCTAGCTAAACACAGAGTCCAAATAAAACAATTATACAAAGTTCCTTTTGAAAGGAACAGTGAGCGCATCAAAGAACTCCATCACCAATACGGCCAGGTAAGGTTATGCAATACAGTCATTACTGTACTATACATTATGTGTTTTGCAGTAAACTACTCTATAAACTTGGAAAACATTAGGACATAGAGTAGATATACAACAAAGCATTTACATACACTGTGTCTGATTACTTTCAGAGAGTAATGGAGTTGGAGGCCAATCAAATCCCACATATAATGATCTACGTTGATGAGGCTGGCTTTAACTTAGAGAAAAGGCGTCGGCGCAGAAGAAACATAATTGGCAAAAGGGCCACAGTTACTGTGCCGGGCCAGAGAGGAGCCAACATCACCATGTGCGCCGCAATCTCCAACGATGGTGCACTCCTGCATAAATGTGAGATTGGCCCCTACAACACCAACCGCCTTCTCCTGTTTTTAGAAGACCTGCACGAAAGACTTGTGCCAGAGGTAGAAAGGGGACAGGTGAGAGACCACTTGCCAATATACGTGATCACATGGGACAATGTGGCATTCCACCATTCCTGTGCAGTCACAGCATGGTTTGACGCCCATGTTAACAAGGAGTTTTTCTCATCCTGGAGATGGAAGGTTTTTGACCATCATCCACAGGACCAAATGTCCCTCCTGGATGCAATGGATGCTGCATGCCAAGACATCACAGCTGAACACTGCCAGGGGTGGATAAGGCATGCCAAAAGATTCTTCCCATGATGCCTTGCCAGAGAAGATATCAGGTGTGATGAGGATGAGAACATGTGGCCAAATGCAGAAGAACGGGCATATTAGAAGATGACTCTTTTTTTTTTTGTTCGTATATTTTGTATTTTCACATAATAAATGGCAGCTATATTGCATATTTTGGTTATCTTGCAGTAATGTCCTTTTGCAAATAAAGTCTTTATTGCAGCAATTCTGTCTCTGTCTTCGTTTTTTCATTAACCGTACATTCTAGCACTCTGAGATGGGTCTTTTTTTTATTGAATTTTTGCAGCAAAAGACCTAAACCCAACAAAACAAAAATGTAGAGAGGTTTCAAAAGAAACTGCAGTGCATATGTTAGTGTATTGTGTATATAACGAGAACATATGTTAGTGTATTGAAAAATTATTTGATTTTGAGACATGTTTGCAGTGTTTTGGTAGACATAGTGTATTGTTGCTAGTGTATTATTGTATTTTGAAAATTAGTGTTGGAGTTTAGTTTACAATGTGTGATTTTGAGCATGAAATTAACTGTATTGCCAATTGTGTGTTGTAGGTGTGTTGGTGAGTTAAGAGTTTAGGAAATGTGTTAAAAGTATTGAAAAAATTGTCATAGCGATTGTAAAAAACTGTAATGCAATTCCACTAATGCCAACATAATTTTTGAGTATATTTAAAAGAATGTTGTGGTCAATAGTATCAAATGCAGCACTAAGATCGAGTACACTAATAGAGAGATACAACCACGATCGGATGATAAGAGCAAATCATTTGTAACTCTAATGAGAGCAGTCTCAGTACTATGGTACGGTCTAAATCCTGACTGAAAATCCTCGCAGATAATATTTCTTTGTAAAAAGGAACATAGTTGTGAGGATACCGCCTTTTCTAGTATCTTTGACAGAAAATGTAGATTCGAGATCGGCCTGTAATTGACTAATTCTGTACGATCAAGTTGTGGTTTTTTAACAAGCGGTTTAATCATAGCCAGCTTAAAAGTTTTTGGTATGTATCCTAATGACAAAGATGAATTAATGATATTAAGAAGAGGATCTATGACCTCTGGAAGCATTTCTTTCAGTAGCTTAGTCGGTATAGGGCCTAACATACATGTTGTCGATTTAGATGATTTAACAAGTTTAACGAATTCTTCCTCTTCTATAGCAATGAATGAATCAAATTTTTCCTTAGGGAGACTACAATGCACTGCCTGATGCGATACTGTAGTAGACGGTTGCATAGTTATAATTTTCTCCCTGATGTTATCAATCTTATAAGTGAGAAAGTTCATAAAGTCATTACTGCTGTGCCGCTTGGAAACCTCTGGGCTTGAAGCTTTATTTTTTGTTAGTTTAGCCACTGTTTCAAATAAATACCAAGGGTTTTGTTTATTTTCTTCTAATAGGGTTGAAAAATAAGCAGATCTAGCTGCTTTTAAGGCCTCTCTGTACACTGTAAGCCCTTACAGGTTGATTGAACTTAAAAAAATTATGGAAACTCGTTGCCCTAAAAAAGTTAATTTTGTATTGTTGAAAAAACAGCACATTTTAAGTTTAATGTACTTAAGATTTCAAAGGCATTTAATTGAAAACTTTTAGTTCATTGAACTAACAGTTTTAAATGCAGTGGAATTGAAATTTTAGGTACATTAAACTTAAAATGTGGTGTTTTTTCAACAATACAAAATTAACTTTTTTAGGGCAACGAGTTTCCATACATTTTTTAAGTTCAATCAACCTGTAAAGGCTTACAATTATGCAGAGAACACATATGTGAAACCTACAATCTGGATGAACGTTGTGAGTAGACAGAACCCAAAACTTTATTTTAAATATAGCTATTTACTGTAAATGATTTAATAAAAATACACCTGCATTACAAATAAGGACAAAGGATAACAATCATTTTTGAACTTACAATTTATTTGAATTCACTAATCAAAATCAGTTTTCAAAGACTGACAAAAACAATGAAATATCTTAAGTACCAATTACCCAATTTTAAATCTTTAAAACAGTATTTTAAAACTTTTCCAAATATTTAACAAGCACAGTGTTGTTACACTATTAGTAAGGAACATGAACATTTGTCCAACCCTAAGGCATAGTTCAATGAAAGGGAAAGTTTTTTATCTAACGATTCTGAAAGAGATCCAGAAGAAACATGCATTTACTGTACCTGTTTACATGGTAAGCTGATTTGTAACAGCCAGAATCTTGCCCTTCAACTCCTTCTTGCCTAAACCTAGCAAAACTTGCTGAATGAAAAGAAAGGTGTTGCCCATGCACTTTGGGTAGTCTAGGTGCAGTGCGTAAGTTAAACCAAAAAGAAGACACATGGCCTGGGGTATGTTGTCTAAATTGTCCATTACAACATTCCCCTCTAAGATGATTCCCACCGAGGATGGGTGGAGGTGGATGGACAGGGGTTGCAGAGCCACATCTTCATTTTCTAAGCTGAGGATTCCAACTGGCACATGTTGGTACGAGTCTCCATCATCAGAAGCCTGGACAAGAGATTGGAGATTACTAAAATACATTTTAGCAGTGTACAGTTTTTTTCTAGATATTAATTTTATTGGACATTTTTTTGTTTAGTTGTATGCAAGCATAATTTTTTGTTAATTATGTACACAAGTGCATCCAGGAGTTCAGTTATATTTAAACATTAAGTATGTTTTTCTGTTGTATACAAGTCTTTACATATGACATGAATTACTGATTAAAATAAAACGTTATGAGATTAACCTTGATTGTATTTTAGTGTTTTAAAGGTGTCATGACATAAATTTAAATTTCTCCTGAATGATTTAAAATTAAAACTTCCTCACTCATTTCATTCAACATTTATGTAAAATATAACATTGTTTTTGGTGTTTTTTTTTATTATTGTTTTTACTAACAAATGCACAGTAACATTTACATATTTCCAGCTGAAAATATTATAATAAACCTATGACAGTAAAAATGCATTAATAATACTTACAAAGCATGCTTTGAAGAACTCAGTTGGGTCATCACCAAGAAGTACTGGAAGCCCTCTCATGGCAACACATCGCATGTCAGAGAGATCAGAGGTCTGAGGTGTGGTGGTTGCAGAGAATACATTGTATCATTTGTCAACATGAAAGAAAGGCAATTTCTATTTATCATACTTTTGACTGTTACTTAACAGTCTTAAAGGGTTAGTTTACCCCAAAATTAAAATTCTATCATTAATTACTCACCCTCATTTTGTTCCACACCTGTAAGACCTTTGTTCATCTTCAGAACACAAATTAAGATTTTTTTTTATGAAATCTGAGAGGTATCTGACTTGTCCATAAACAGCAATATAACCAGCACTTTCAAGGTCCAGAAAGATACTAAAGACATTGTTAAAACAGTTGAAGTGCCTGCAGTGGTTTAACCTTAATGTTATGAAGAGACAAGAATACTTGTTGTGCACAAAAACTAAAATAACGACTTTATTCAACAAAATCCTCTCTTCTGTGTCATTCTCATACACTGTTTACATTCAGAGCTTCCAGGTTCTACATCAGAATGTCGACTCATTATTGATGTAGAACCTGGAAGCGCTGGACATAAACATTATAAGAGAATGACACAGAAGAGAGGATTTTGTTAAATAAAGTCATTATTTTTGTGCACAAAAAGTATTCTCGTCGTTTCATAATATTAAAGGATTAATCCACTTTCAAATAAAAATGTCCTGATAATTTACTCACCCCCATGTCATCCAAGATGTTCATGTCTCTCTTTCTTCAGTCGAAAAGAAATGAAGGTTTTTGATGAAAACATTCTAGGATTTTTCTCCTTATAGTGGACTTCAATGGCCTCCAAACGGTTGAAGGTCAGAATTACAGTTTCAGTGCAGCTTCAAAGGGCTTTAAACGATACCAGACAAGGAATTAGGGTCTTATATAGAGAAACGATTGGTCATTTTCAAAAAATTACAAATGTACAGTATATGCTTTATAAACACAGATGATCGCCTTCCAAGTGCTTCCGTCTTTCGTATTTTTCAAAAAGCTTACGCTGTATGTACCTTTCCTATTCAACTTACGGAACGAATGTGGCGCCAGTTCCGTTTTTTTGTGTAGGACATACAGCAAAGCTTTTTGAAGAATACGGAAGATGGTAGCACTTGGAAGGCGATCATTTGTGCTTATAAAGTATACACAGTTGTTTGTTTGTTTTTTTAAAGAAAATGACCAATCGTTTCTCTAGATAAGACCGTTATTCCTCATCTGGTATCGTTTACAGCCCTTTGAAGCTGCACTGAAACTGTCATTTTGACCTTCAACTGTTTGGGGCCAATTGAAATCCACTAGAAGGAGAAAAATCCTAGAATGTTTTCATCAAAAACATTAATTTCTTTTCGACTGAAGAAAGAAAGACGTGAATATCTTGGATGACATGGGAGTGAGTAAATTATCAGGAAAATTTCATTCAGAAGTGAACTAATCCTTTAAGGTTGAACTACTATAGTTGAGATGACTATTTTAACGATTTCTTTACTATCTTTCTGGACCTTGAAAGTGGAGGTTAAATTGTGTTCTATGGAATGATATCTAAAAATATCTTAATTTGTGATCTGAAGATGAACGAATGTCTTACAGGTGTGGAACGGCATGAGGGTGAGTAATTAATGACAGAATTTTCATTTTTGGGTAAACTAACCCTTTTAAAAATAATCATATCAGACTGCATTTTAAAATTAAGCAAACAATGGCATCAACTTAAATGTACAAACCTTGGCTTGTTGCAGAAGATCGCTCAAAATCTGTCCGGCGAGACCTCTCTTTGACCTGAAGATTTGAATCAGTTGAGGACAGTGACGATCAAGAGACCCATACAATTCTTGCTTAAGGTTCTTCCCAACCACCCGGTTGAATTCTTGATACACCTGAAATAGTAAAGGAAAAAAGCATTTGTTACGAGAACTGTCAAAAATGAACAAATTTCAAATTAATATCTAACCATCATGTTTATCAATACTCATTTCAGTACAAATGTTGCAAACATAGGCATTTCCCTTTACCTGACTTTCTCTAAAAAGTGCTGGCCAACGTTGAAGTATTTGGCTTACAGGAGGCTTGTTGATCACAACATCCTTTCTCCTCAAGGACAGAGTCATGTCCATCTTCTGATTAATAAAGACGGCATCAGGGTTTTTTCTCTTCATTTCATCGACCAATTGCTGTCTGAGCATTTCGAGACTGGAAGCATCCTGCCCATCTGGGAGGTCAGGTAAGTAGTTGACCTCCCCTTTTCTTGGCTTTTTAATGTTCTTGTTAGGTGGATCACTGCTCGTAGAGTATCTTCCTCTTTTCCCAGCATTAACCATGACATCTGTGTGTCCAAGGCACCTCATTTTGGATCGGTAATTTCCCATTTTGTCTTTCAAACTGTTTGTCCATCCACAGTATCCAGAAGGCGATCCAGGTTCTTGAAGGCAGGGGTGAGTATTGACCAGTTCCTTTGCAACAGCTCGTAGATCCTCAGTAGTCGGGTATGCTTTGAAGGAATATATGGTCTCTGCAAGTTTCTGAAGAATGTCATGTTTCAATTCCTTTGTCACTTTTAGGTGCGTTCCATCTTTCAAGTAGATTAAATTTGCTTGACGCAGCCTAAATTCAACATCGACAGAGAATTTGGAGTCAAAAAAGATATCAGGCCATGGCATTCTCTTTTCCTGGGGTAATTCCGAGATCAACACTGTCTCTGCAGTGCTTGGAGCATCACTCAACATATCACTTGATGTATCCATTTCACCTGAAGAGAGTGTCACCAATTCAATCACCGGTATGATTTTCACAGTTGGCTTCTGAGGGAGCTCTGACAAAACGGTCAGATTGCAAAGTTCGTTATCAAACTCGGGATCTTGAAACTGTAAAGTAAAATTGTAGTCCAGTCTCAGAGTGTTTTTTAAACAACTAATTAATTCTTCAACTGAGTCACTGATATCAGCTTCCGTAAGAATAACTCGCAAAGTCATGGTTTCTGAAGCCATCTGGAAGGAAAGTACAAAAGAGAGTTCATTTAGCAAAGAATAAAACGCTTCAATGTCACCATCAGTTTACCATGTACACTATAGGCTGAAAGTGGAAGAATATCATTCAGGTCTTTAAGCTGAAGTATGCAAAAAGATGGCATATCTGGGCAGCAAAGCTCAAAAGAACGAAGGTGCTCAAAATACCATGATGTCATCACTTTGCACACAAAAAGTACCTCTGTATTCACTGCAACAATGTGAGTAATTTGCTTAAAATCAGGTAGCCCTGAACATGATCCAGCTGAAAGTATCATGTCTGTCTTATAATCAGTCCCATTAATGCAGACAGATGGTGCAACAAGAAGTGCTTGAGCTTGAGGGAGTTTTTGACCAAGTGCTTTTTGAATGTTCTCTGGAAAGGTGGTAACTAACACTGGTGTAACCTTAGCCATTTCCACGTCCAGCTTGAAAAAAGAACTGCAGTCTAGCTGATGGCTAAGAGCCCTCTGGTGTTTCATTGCAAGCGTCATGGCAACATTCTTGAAGTTATGGGCATCACGTATAACCTTTTTGAAAAACTTATGCTTTCCTTCAAAGCGCATTGTCCAGACTTCAGTAAGTGGACCATGTACCCTAATCAGTTCAGCGTAGTGTTCAATGTAGTGGTGTTTTGGTCGCAGTGTAAAGTCAGGGAAGGTTGACTGCAGAAGGTCCCTATGCTCTGCTACTTTGTAGTCAAGGATGTATAAAGACTCTTCATTAAACTGAGGTGCCACAACTAATGCAACAATGTCCTTGAGGAGCATGAGTATTTCCCACGTGTTGTCACCCTCAGGGATGTTATGGCCAATAAGCAGAGGAAGAAACCTAATTAGACACCAATTCTCATGACCATTTCCCCCAATTGTGCCCTTGGTTAAGAAGGTCTTTGAAATCAGCTGAGGCTGATCAGTTTTGTCAGCAAATGTATAAGGAAATGATCTGATAGCTTCATTCAACACATCTAAGGTGATGTATTTCTTTGCCATCAGGTCTTTGAGGCAAAGAGACAACTCAATTGGGACTATTCCCTCAAAGACATCATGCAATATGTCAGGGGGATAACCACCAATGACATGAAAATGCTCCAAATTTGCTGTGAGTGGGCATTGTCTTCTCACACCTGTGTTTCGACCTGAATTTGGATCCTGCAATGTTTCTTGCACATGCCTGTTGTGTTTATCTCTCTCTCTGAGTTGAAATGCGCCAGATCTTACCTCTTGGTGTTGTGTGTCAATCCTGGATGCCATGCAAAATCTGCAAAACTTGTCCACAATGAAGCTTTCATAAAATCCTGCAAGAGAATGGGCACCGAGGTTATCTGCTGACACAAAGAGCACTGTCCCTTTAACACTTCTACCAAGATGCTCAATGTAGACCCCATGCTGTTCGAGAGTGGCTAAATCACAAAGAAGTGGGTACAGAACTCTTTCATAACCACACTCTTTAACTGTTTCAGTGTTGCACAGAAGAGCAAGCTGAATTGAGTTTAGTGTGGATCTGTATTTTCCATGCAAGTTGGCAATAACCCAATAAAGTGCACACATCTTATGTTTTCTTTTAGATGTTCCTAAAGGGTTAGCCACTTCGAAATCATCAATGTATAGACCCAGAGCGATTGTGAATTCATCACAACTAAGACGTGCATTCTCTCTAAAGTTTGAGCCATCACTACATGTCCTATATTCATGTGTTTTATGTTCTTGTTTTGACATAGCCTTATCCAAAATGTCTTTCTTGTTTAACAGTTTTTGTAGCATCTGTAAGAGGGGAACATATGCTACTGTTTTTCTTCCTTTCTCAACAACAAACTCTATAGGCATTACCAGAGGAAAGTTGCGCATTACATATGATGCTCTCCTTTTACTAGTTGCAAGACATCCATTTTTTCCACATGATTTGGACAATATGTCACTCTCTGCCACAGTCTCAACCACCTCTTTCAAAACTGACTCATCTACATCTCCAAAGTCTTTCTGAAGAACAGCCTTCACATTCTTGTGCAAAAGTGGCAGGGACAACTGAACTATTTGGCAAAGCTGTTGAATTACTTCCTGAACAGAGTTCTCTGGCATGTGAAGGATGGTTTGCATTTTTAAAAAAAGAGCTGCTAAATTATGTTCCAATTGTTCTCCTAAATCTTGAGATTGTGTTTCGCTTGCTTCTGCATTGAAATCATCTTGGCCAAATTCACCTGGAAGCATCTCCTGCACAGCACATTCCTGAGTGTCAATTACACTGTCATCAGTTTCATTCTCATTACTCTCTATTCTTACTATTAACTCTGGTTTAAACATTCTCTCATTTTGATCTTGGTGATGCTTACTTTTGTGTGCACTGAACGTGGAATATACACTGCTTTCAAAGCTACAGCCTTGAAAAGGACATTGAACTTTTTGGTGGTCTTTGAGATGTCTATGCCGAAGGTGGGCAAAATATTCAGTAATCTGACAGGGTTCAAGAAAATCACAAAGTTGACAGCGAAACTTAGCTTCAAATTTTCCCTCCGATTGTTGTTTTTCAGTTGCTGTATGAAAACGGGATAAGTGTATTTTAAGGCTATTGAAAGACTTAAAACTACATAAACATTCTTGATATAGGCATGGAAAAGGCGGGCTTCTTGCATAGCTCCCATGTTTAAGTCTGTAATGTTTTAACAAGTATCCCCTTTTGTCACAAGCAAATATGCAATACTTACATTTCCAGATCATCTTGATTAGCCTTGCTTTGAACTTGAATCTGCAGAGTAACAAAAAACTTTAGATTGCTTTTTACATAATAACGAGAAAAAATATATATCTTTTGATCTGTTATCTACAAAATTTATATCCAAAATAAAGTACTATCTAGCTATCCATTTATTTATTTAGCATGTGATGATACAATAGACTCGCATTAAATGAAATGTACTAGCTAACACCACACTGATGAGCACGAGGTTGCGCAAAAAAATTAAATAAAGCACGAGGTTGCATTTCTTTAAGACAACTGCATGGGCTAGTATTTCTTGCGGGCAATCGAATTTCAATTTAAGCTGTTTTGTTTAATACTTCACTCACAAAGAAATGTAAAAACTTCTAAAAGGTTAATGTTAAAGTTGCGCTGTATTTAAGCCATGTTGAACATTTCTAATATGGCAAACCGCCAAGATGCAAAAACACCATCGAAAAAATATGTCGTCTTACACAACAGACGATGTTTTCGTTCATTTGTTTAATGAGAATTATTGATCAAAAAAGGTTAAGCATTACATTCTAAATGTGACGATCCCAAAGAGCATGTCGTAACATAGAACTATATAAAAGTGTCGGTTGCGACTGATCGATACAACACGATGGCGAACGTTAACATGTAAACACAGCCTAAACTTACATTTAGTTTTACTGGCTAAATGTTATACATCTCATGTATCATTGTTTTATAATGTATTCGCTGTTTCAGACCAAAATGTAAAGTCCTACTCACTCACCAGCAAACGTGCATTATGAAAGTCCAGATGAACAGATGAAAATGCGCGCTGCATCCATATCTGACGTCAGTTCAAAGAGCCAATCAACATCTTCCTTGTATTGCGTTGCATTGACAACAGACTAAAAATAAGCTAAGTTAAGTACATTCAATTTTTTCAATAGAATGAAAAGTATCATGCAAATCGTACAACAAACTAAAAACATGGAGAAATTGTGCAAACATTTTGGAGTTTATGTTTATTGTACCTAAGTAGTTTGAATTAAAACAATTTCAGGGATAAGAGTGTATGCAATCGAGCTCTCTTTCCATGAAATACGAAATACCTCTAGTTTTGTTTTCTTCCAGTTGCGCTCCATTTTTCTGGCTGCTCTCTTAAGGGCCCGAGTGTGCTCGTTGTACCACGGCGTTGGACTATTTTCTTTAATCTTTTTTAACCCTTTCACACGTAAGTTTAAAATATTCTGGCAGACCCCCCAGCGTGAGTTTTTCAAGGCCGTTATTTAGAACGTGTCACTTTATGGTTTCTATGGTGACGCATCATTGCTTGTCACGTGACACACCGCAGCAACAACAGCATTGAATGAATGATGATCTGCTTTAATGTAATTTTTCCTTTTTTATTTAAAATATTCACAAATTTGTTAGCTATGGCATGAAATATCTGATATTCCGATTGTCAAATATATGCAAGTGGAAGTGTTTTGTTGTTTAAACACCTTAATAACGATCGCGTTAGTTGTGCTGTATGCGCGATGGGCGCTGCCATGTTAGTTTGTGCCGCAGACGCAGTTCAGAGAATCGGATCTGTTGGATTTACAACACGTGAATTCATCCACTTCTCCCTCAATACATAAAAGTAAGTGGCTGGTGAACTGGGACAAGAATAGAGTAAACTTTAAAGTTACTTACTCAATGTGTATCTGATATGAATAAAATGTGTCTAATTATAATGGAAAGTATTATTATTGCCTCTTCCATAGACATAAGTGTGTATTTTACAAACTCTAAATGTATAGTTTTTTTAGTACTTATGTGAATTTATATGTCTGAAACCTAACATAAACATTATGTGGTTGAAAACACTGAACAGTTGTGATATATGACAGCTCTGAGAAAGTCCCTCTCTGGCTCAGCGCCAGCCAACGCTTGAAAGCGTTGATTTGAATTTAGCAGTTGATGACGCCATGCACTGACCGTTCTAATCACACCGGTGTGATCGTACGCTCCAGGGACCAGCCTAGACTGATCACACCGGTGTGATCGTATGTGCGAAAGGGTTAAGTGCAACGGAGCAACTGTGTCTAAAGTGCTGGAAAAGAGAGAGTTAAAAGTTTCTGTCGCAATATCGAGTTCTTCTAAGCTATCTGGGATGCTGAGATGATGAAACTGATCAGGAAGATTATTAATAAAGCAATCTTTAGTGGCAGAAGTGATAGGTCTAACATATTTGTAACACGGAGTCGGCTTTGCAGCCTTGGCTAAATTAAGTTTACACAAGACTAGATAATGATCTGAGATTTAATCGCTCTGCTGCAGAATTTCAATGGCATCAACATTGATTCCATGTTATAATATTAGATCTAAAGTATGATTATGACAATGAGTAGGTCCTGACACGTGTTGTCGAACTCCAATAGAGTTAAGAATGTCTTTAAATGCCAATCCTTTTTCGTTAACTACATGTATATTAAAATCACCAACAATTAGGAATTTATCTGCAGCCAGTACTAACTCTGATAGAAAGTCAGCACATTTTTTGATAAAGTCTGTTTGGTGCCCTGGTGGCCTGTATACTGTAGCCAGCACAAATCTCAAATGTGATTTATCATTTACACTAGATATTGTTACATTAAACACCAACACTTCAAAATAATTTTATTTAAAACTAGATTTCTTAGTTATTCTGAAAATATTACTATAAATTAAATCAACACCTCCCCTTTGCCTTTCAGATGAGGTTCATGTTTATAACCGTAATCTTGGGGGTGGACTCATTTAAAGTAATGTAATCGTTTGCTTTGTAGCCATGTTTCTGTCAAACACAGCACATCTAGGTTATAGTCTGTAATCATATCATTAACAATAAGTGCTTTTGAAGTAAGGGATTGAATATTCAGCAACCCAAGCTTTATCATTTGCTCATTTGTATTATATTTGTTTTTTATTTGTTGAACATCAATCAAAATGTTACCCTTAGATGGGTTTGGACGGTTTTTTTTTTGTATTTCCTAATTCGGGGAACAGACACAGTCTCTATATGATGATATCTAGGTGAAAGAGTCTCTGTGTGATGGGATTTATCTGACCTCAGTGACGTGAGACAGCTAGCAGATGGTCAGTTTAGCCAGTCTGTCTGCTTCCTGACCTGAGCCCCAATTCATGTTTGAACTCTAAGACTATGTGCCATATTACTAGAGAGAAGAGCAGCACCATCCCAGCAGGGTCAGGTCTGCCCCAACAGGTCAGGTCTGCCCCAAAAACTTTTCCAATTGTCTATGAATTCTATATTATTTTGCGGACATCACTTAGACAGTCAGCCATTGAGTGAGGACAGTCTACTAAGTATCTCATCACTCCTGCGAACAGGAAGGGGGCCAGAGCAAATTACAGTGCCTGACATCGTATTTGCGAGTTCACACACCTCTTTAACGTTAATTTTAGTGATCTCCGACTGGCGGAGTCGAACATTATTAGTGCCGACGTGAATAATAATCTTAGAGAATTTACGAATAGCATTAGCCAGCACTTTTAAATTTGAACCTGAACCTGTTTGATGTTGTAATCGGAATGGAAGAGCGGTGTTTTGTCCCGCGACTGCAGTGTCTCACCATCACCCAATTGCCCGGCTGCACTGGCAGCCGGAACCGAACAATGTACAGAGTTCACTAAGCTAGTCGCATCCAAAGCAGTATCTAAAGCCCGTGCACTCTTACTCTTACACTAGTTCTGAAATCTTCTCCGTCAACCTGACTATCTTCCTGCATTTATCACATGTAAATCTTGTGCTGACAGTGAAGGCTATGCTATACATGTTACATGAAGAGCAAGTGACAATAAGAGGAGAAGATGACATGACTCACCGTGTTTGTTGACTGATCCTACTCACCACAGTTGTTTGAATGAACTCGTAAAAGGTGTGAGCGCGCGAGAGAAAAAATAAATAAATAAATAAAGAGTGCACGGATGGCACGCAAACAGGCTAGCGAATTACTAGCGTGTTGTGCTAGCAATAACGATTTAGATTGAAGCTAGTGATATCAGGTTAATGTGTGATGTTGAGTAAGTTATATTTAGCAGTATAAACAACAATCAATAATAGTAAATAATGATTAAAAACAGATACGAAGCTTACAGACGCAAACCAACTCAACAGCAGCAGCAAGGCAGACAGGAGGAATCGATGCAATCAAGCAAGTGTGGAATAGATATGCAAGTGTGGATCTCATATCTTGCCGATCAGTAAATTGCAGTACAGACCAAAGGTTGTGAGTGGGGGTGTTTTTGTGGAATGCAGGAGTGATGTGATTTCCCAAAGGAGAGGAGCATTTTCATGGACTATATTACAGCTCCATTTATTTCTCCCAGTCGTACGTCTGGTTGACATGAATCTTAACCTCAAATCACTGGAGATTAAGACCCCCAGTCTTTTATTCATACATAATATTTGAGAATGTAATTGCAGAGCTTTTTTAAAATTTATTGTGTGTGTGTTAATTAACATGTTCAAGTTAATGGCCACACAAGAGCAGTGTCAATATTGAATTAAGTTCTTCCTTTAGCCCAAGAACAAAATATTACTTTGAAATGTGCTTCAGAAAGAAAGGGGAAAAACACTAATTTAAATAAATTTATGTCATCCTCAAGGCATGCGATTGGATCTTCATTTTCCAAGGTAATTTGCAGCTATGTAAATGTCTTTGAATCATATTTAGTCTGAGGAGAGCTGTAGAGAAAAACCATCTCACATCACCAGAGCAATTTTCCAGAACAATTGGCAGTGCAAAATAGGCTCTTGCATTCTCCACTTTTTTTCTATATTCATCTGTAGCTATCAACACAAGCCTACTCACTGCTCAGTGAGATCTAAAGCATTTACAGTATTGAGGGTGTCTGGAAGGATAAGAATATTATGAGAAAAAGACATGAGATGACTTTGCTTAAAAAAAAAAAAAAAAAAGATTACCTTGCGTTAATAATGGTTTTTATTACGTACACCTTATCCTTTCAAAGTCAATAAAGCTGAACTGCATGTGCTCTGTTCAGTTTTCTCTTATTAACCATCACTTTGAATCCCTAACAACAGCTGAAATTGTCCTCACTTTGTGCCAACCCAGCAGCCAAGCATGTTAATCCACGGTCAAGAAAGCATTCATCTCTTGACATCTCCGACATTCAGCTGAGTTGAGCAGTTCCTCTAAACGCCCGTGGGATGAAGAGATTTGGATGACCTGTGTTCTGAGGACACAGTCTGAGGAGGATTCACTGACAAGCTGCAGAACTTTATTGTGTGATGTGTAAGTGCAAAAAAAAACAAAAAAACAAGGTGTGGTCACATCTACCATTGTCTTTTCAATAGGAATCCATGCAATTTGGAATTTTGTGTGAAGGTGAAAAAATTTCCCCATGCAGATTTTGCAAGGTGTTCAAGTTGTTCACGGATTCTTTGACCAACAGAAAGCTGCTTGGTTTGAAAATGACTTCTGTGTGAGTTGTGTTGTATACTGTACTGTATAATGTATTTTTTTACATAGCAGCAAAATCTACTCCACCATTTATGATCGTACAGATGAACGCAATACATCACTCGAAACTTTAAAGGGTTTACTTTTATTTGTGTCAACTTACAATCAAAACAAAACAATGTGCTTTTGTAAAATAAAGTAAACAAACAGGTTGTGATTTCAGTCTCCATGAACTTTTTTCTGGAGCTTGTCACAAAAATTAAAATAAAACTCAGCGAATATTTGTCACACAGACATGAGCAATATATCTATAAAACATGCAAGTGCTTCTTTTAAAGGTGAACTAAGTAACTTTTTTACCTTAACCGAACAGCTTCGGAGTCATTGGAATAGTTATATGACTTTTTTCGGGTTGAATGGTGGTCGTCTCGCACTCACCAAGCGCCTGTGAGCCGGAAAACCACCCTTGCAACTTTGGGCTGGCGGGCCGCCCAAAAAAAAAATCTGCTAAAATTCTGTCATTATCGCGCTCCCTCACGCTGTTCGAACCCGAATGAAGAAGACGTTTTAAAGAATGTCCCATCTGCTTTGATGTCGTTGATCTACTAGCCTCTGGTATCTGAGAGTCGCCAACGAGTTTTTCGACAGTGTTGTCAAATATCTATTCCGAAGCTGTAGGGGGAGCTCTATAGAGAAACCTGCGAGCAAAAAGCGAGAATACAGCGAAGAAATTCCCGAAACTGCATAGCCCTGCTTTAAATTATCTAATTCAAAATGAAAATAAATATTATCTGTTTATGTAATCTGTATGAAACGAGAGAGATGTACAGTCCTTCGAGTTTGAGCTCATAACACCCACATCAACTCGATGAAACGCATCAAGTTTCATCAGATTCATTTACTTTGCATTGTTTTGGGATGCGGTGAGGAATAATCAGAAGAATTTACCTCATAAGAAGAGTGCGACTGTGGTTTCAGTTTTATTTTGAGGAGTGAGTTGATCCAGCCGAGGACATAATTTCTGACAAGTTATTTATTCTTACTTACATGTACATTAGTCAATATGTTTTAGTTTTTGTTGTTTTTGTTTTAGTTTTTTTACATTACAAAAATGTACAAACGTAAAAAAAAATACAAATTTGTCTTTTCCCAAAATATATTTATTCACTGAAATGAGTGAAATAGGCTAAAATATTTAGAAATAAAATGTATTTGATATAAGCAACGTATTAACCTAGGATGAACATTTATATGTTCTATAATATAATATAAATATGATATATAATTGTCACCTTTCTGTTCAGTTTAGTTCAGTTTTAATGGACTTTCAGTTTGTTTTCATTTGTCACGTGTCTTCTTTGTTCATTAGGTTTCTAGGATATAAAAATGTTGTACTGTTTACTGTGCGATAATTCATGCATGCATGTGACATTACAAAAATCATGTTTTCTGTTATGAGTGGACATTATATTAATGTTAATACTATCGTTGCTGTAGCTATTATCCTGTTATCAGCATACTCACAGATGTTATGAATGAATAATTGTAAACACAGTTATAATACATTATAGTATGTTACGCGTTTAGAAAGTATAATGCATTAAAACACATGACAAACAACCACTTTCAGATGCAACATGGAATCTGCAAACATTATAATGCATGTAAACTTTTGGTTACAATTATTTATGAAAAGATATAATGCATTATAATGTACATTATGTATAATTAAGTAAAGTATTACCGCATGTTGTAATTGGCATGTTATTTTAAGTAAATGTTTGTGTATGTTGTAGTGATAATGGCAGCAGTAATTCATTTCTGTCAGGACCACTACCGTTAAATACGATTGACAATTAGCATACAGTTTGGATTGGCGGTATGGTTCCGTTCTGGGCGAGAACTCCCTGCGCATCCATGCAGCCTAGCATGGATAAGAGCAGGGAGAGCAGCAATAACCCCCTTGGGGTAAACAGAACAGAACCAACATGAAAGTTTGCAAATATATTTAATTCAAGATTTTAAAGTACAACATCATTTGAGAATTTATTCTGATTCAAGGGGAATCAGAATGCCAAATCCTGACTGGGCGAGAGGAGGAGCCGGGGATGGATGAGGGTAATTAGCTCCATCTCGTGTATCCTAGAATGGATAAGAGCAGGGAGAGCAGCAATAACCCCCCAACACAAAACCATATGCCAGGGGTCGGCAATAAGCAATATTTTCTGGCCCGCCGGATTATTTTGGAAGTCCGTTTTTTTTTTTTTTTTTTTTTATCAGACTATTTTTATTTTACAATAACGGTTTTGTAACCAAAAGTCAAAATCATAGTCTCTGCTGCACCAATTTAACTGATATAAATACTAGTGTAGAACATTGCATAGAAACCGTGTCTATTCCTCTTTTAGTGAGATCAAATAATAAATCTACTGCAGGATCTAGGAAAAATCTAATTGTTATTAAAACAGAAAATGTTGCTATTAGTAAACAAAAACAATTTGTAAAGCTAGGTCTTCTAAACATTAGATCACTCACACCTAAGGCAGTTATTGTAAATGAAATAGTCACAGATAATAGCTTCGATGTACTTTGCCTTACTGAAACCTGGCTTAAACCAAATTATTATTTCGGTCTAAATGAGTCTACTCCATCAGGATACTGTTATAAGCATGAGCCCCGTCTGATTGGTCATGGCGGCGGTGTTGCAACAATCTATAGAGATATTCTCAATGTTACTCAGAAAACGGGTTATTAGTTTATTTCGTTTGAAGTACTTGTACTAAATTTTACGCTCTTAGATGTTAGAAAAACATCCCTATTATCTCTAGCCTTGGATACCGTATATAGACCGCCTGGGCCTTACGCTGATTTCCTAAAAGAGTTTGCAGATTTTCTCTCAGACCTATTAGTCAATGTCGATAAAGCATTAATTGTTGGACATTTTAACATACACGTAGATAATCCAAATGATGCGTTAGGGGCTGCGTTTACAGATTTATTAAATTCATTTGGGGTCAAGCAAAACGTCAGCGGACCAACTCATCGTCTTAATCATACACTCAATTTAATTATATCACATGGAACCGATCCAACCGATATAGATATCATTCCACAAAGTGATGATGTCACTGATCATTACTTGGTAACTTGCATATTACGTACTGCTGTAATATGTCATGCGGCGCCGCGTTATCAACCAGGCAGAACAATCCTTCCATCCACCATAGATCATTTCTCAAATTGCTTATCTAATCTGTCTCAGCTGCTGCCTGAACCCAAACAAACAGATGAACTAGAATAACTAACTAGCACTATGAGCACCATTCTCTCTAGAACATTGGATGTGGTTGCACCTATTAAATTAAAAAAGGTCAGAGAGAAAATTAAAGCACCATGGTACAACAATACTACGCATGTTCTAAAGAGAGAAACCCGTATTTTAGAGCGTAAATGGAAACAAACTAATTTAGAGGTCTTTAGAATCGCGTGGAAAGACAGTATGTCAAGTTATAAAAAGGCCCTAAAAGCGGCCAGGGCTGAGCACCTCCGCAAACTAATAGAAAACAACCAAAACAATCCAAGGTTTTTATTTAACACCGTGGCTAGACTAACAAATAAACAGACGTCACCCGAACAAAATATCCCGTTACAGTTCAGTAGTAATGATTTCATGAACTTCTTCACTGAGAAAATAGAAAGCATCAGAACCACAATTGTAAACGTTCAATCTTCAATTGCGCCTTATAATTCAGCCTCAATTATCACCCCGCAAGAACAATTACAGTGCTTTACAACTATAGAACAAAAAGAGTTAAATAAACTTATCACTTCATCTAAAACAACAACATGTTTATTAGATCCTATACCAACTAAACTATTGAAAGAAGTGTTACCTGTAGTGGAAGAGCCTCTCCTCAATATTATTAACTTGTCTTTATCTTTAGGTCATGTTCCAAGAACATTTAAACTGGCAGTTATAAAACCTCTCATTAAGAAACCACAATTAGATCATAATAACCTAGCAAATTATAGACCCATTTCAAATCTTCCATTTATGTCTAAAATATTAGAAAAAGTGGTGTCCGCTCAACTGGGCTCTTTCTTGCAACAAAATGATATCTATGAAAAGTTTCAGTCTGGATTCAGACCGCATCATAGCACTGAAACTGCGCTCGTTAAAATCACAAATGATTTACTTTTAGCTTCTGACCAAGGCTGTATCTCAATACTAGTTTTACTTGATCTTAGTGCTGCGTTCGATACTATAGATCACACAATACTCTTAGATCGACTACAAAATTATACTGGTGTTCAAGGACAAGCATTAAGCTGGTTCAAATCATACCTATCTGACCGCTACCATTTTGTCTATTTAAATGGAGAAAAATCGATCATAACTCCAGTAAACTATGGAGTGCCGCAGGGATCTGTGTTAGGCCCTCTGTTATTCTCAATATATATGATGCCACTTGGAAATATTATAAGGAAACATGGAATTAGTTTCCATTGTTATGCTGATGACACTCAAATATATATTTCATCACGGCCGGATGAAAACGCTAAACTTGCCAAATTGACAGAGTGTGTTAAAGATATAAAAGATTGGATGACGCGTAATTTTCTTTGATTAAATCCAGACAAGACAGAGGTAATACTTATCGGTTCAAAAAACCGCCCACAAAACCTCGCACAATACAACTTTAACATCATAGGATGTCCTGTTACTTTATCCTCTACAGTAAAAGACCTGGGTGTTATACTCGATTGCAACCTGTCTTTTGAAAATCATATTTCATATGTTACAAAAACAGCCTTTTCCCACCTTAGAAACATTGCTAAGCTACGTAATATGCTATCAGTTTCTGAAGCAGAAAAGTTAGTTCATGCATTCATGACCTCGAGACTAGATTACTGTAATGCTTTATTAGCTGGTTGTCCTGCATCCTCAATAAACAAGCTACAGTTAGTCCAAAATGCCGCCGCTAGAGTTCTTACTAGATCAAGAAAATATGATCATATAACACCGATTTTATCATCACTGCATTGGTTACCTATAAAGTTCTGTATTAATTACAAGGTATTGCTACTGACTTATAAAGCTCTAAACGGCTTAGCTCCAGTCTATTTAACGGATCTTCTATCGCCCTATAATCCATCGCGCTCTTTAAGATCACTAAATTCAAGGCTTTTGGTCATACCTAGGATATCCAGAACCACCAAAGGAGGGAGAGCATTTTCACATTTGGCTCCAAAACTCTGGAATAGTCTTCCTGATACTGTTTGTTGCTCAGACTCGCTCTCCCAGTTTAAAACTAGATTAAAGTCGCATCTCTTCAGCCAGGCATTCATATAATATTTTTAATCTTACAGTTCAAACTACAATCCGGCCTCTAGCTCATAAATGCCAGAGGAGAACTGGCCCCCGACTGAGCCTGGGTTCTCCCAAGGTTTTTTTTCTCCATTAGGTCACCTGATGGAGTTTTAGGACACCATTAGGTCACTTGATGGAGTTTTTCGGTTCCTTGCCACTGTTGCCTTTGGCTTGCTCAGTTGGGGATATTTTGGGGATATTTTGGGGATATTTAATTTAATTTTATCAATCAATAAATTCCACTAGAAACAAACCTTGTTGTATTATTTTAATTTAATACTGTGAAGCTGCTTTGATGCAATCTGTATTGTGAAAAGCGCTATACAAATATACAGTACTTGACTTGAGTTGACTTGACTTTACAAATAGTAAATTGTAGATTGTGTATCAATCGTTCAATCGTTGTTTCAAATTAAAACCAAAAATAAAAAAAATGAAAAAAAACTTTTTTTTCCATTATTTATTTCCTGAATTAAAATGAAACTTGAGAAAAGCCGTAGCCGCGCAGCGATTTCACCGCCGCATACTGTGTGAAACGCCCATAAGGAATCATGCGGTGCGGGATTCAATTTTAAAGTATAAAGACGGTAGCGGTCAGAACTCTGGTGTACCTATACTTTGGACAGAGCGGGCGTTCTGACTGACAATAGCCCACTCCCGACATCTTTTGACAGCGTATCCGCACTTCATTCTGACCACCTGTACACCTAGCTCTGAGGAGCTGTTTGGTACTAAAACCATTGTCAGTCAACAACATTATTTTTTTGCAAGGATGTTTGAAATAGTTTGGCAGAAAATAGCCTACTTCATTTGTCAGTAGGGCAATATGGTTTTCGTTTATGTTGCTTAGAATTTTGAGTGATAGGCTTTGTCTTATTTAATTTATGTTATTTCTATTTTAATTAATTAATTAATTAATTAATAAAAAATTTATGTGACATTTTTTTCTCTGCTGACAGTACAATGTTAAAATAATATTTATATTGACACGAACACAATTTTTTGTATAGCATTTATAATTGTTATAGGCTACTTAGTCTCTCTCTTTCCGTTAGAGACATTTGAATGTGAGATTCTGGAAACGAGATCTAAATTTTGCGGACCCGTCAGGTCGGGAAATAAAGCGGGTGAGCACAGAGTGTATTTTAAGCGGTTGCTGAATAGAACCTTGTGGGAGCGGGACGAAAAAAACAAAACAAAAAAACAGTCCCACGCAGACCTCCTTAAACCTTAGGTGTGTGTCCCGAATAAATAATAATGAAAAAAAGGAATAAAGTTCAAAAGTCGGACTGTAAGCGAATGAGGCATGATTGCTATTCACACCTTTATTAAAATGGCTGTTATCTGTTTTTAATTAGTAGTTAAATAGAGTATTTAATTTGTATCCATAGGCCTCCTCCGTGTAGCTGGCCTGCCATCTACTGGCTAAAAAAAATATTGGCCCGCAGCCAAAGTTACTTGCTGACCCCTGCCATATGCCAATATCCCCCAACCCAACTGACAGCGCAATCTGGATGTTGTTACCTGAGTGAGCCAAGGCAACAAGCATGTTGCCAATACCTGAAAAGCTTGAGCAACAGCATGCTACCAACAATACCAGAAAGCCTTAAGCAACAAGTATGTTTCCCTAACCTAGATGGCCTAAACGAGTATGTACCCTCAGGGGAACAAGGTCCAGTTGGGCCATTACGGGGCAAATAAGAGACCTGCTCCTTCTCCTTCCTGACTCAGCACAATGTTGTGCAAGAAGGCTCACTGGGGAAATGCATTTTGCATAGGCCCCGGTGTCAGCTGTATGCCAGTGTCTCCGTGTTTCAGGGAGTAAACTACTGGCAAGGGGACGAGTTCGGAGATGCAACATATGTAACTGTCTCCACCTTCCTCGGCTACAGGCTGTCGTGAGGCCTCGTGGGCGGCACGATTGAGCAGGCTGGATTATTTAAAGTGGAAGAAGCGGCCTCAGAAGCTTCTGACTCCATAGGAGGAGGTGGCGGGCGAGTTGTGACATGCGAGGAAGCGTATGAGCAACGGTCGCTGTACTGAGCAGTGCAGGCTTGCTGAGCAACGGCATCAAGCAAGGGAACTGCTAATAACTCGAGGCAATGGATGCCAATGCAGTGGGAGGTTCGCCCAGACCCCCGTTACTGCATGCCGTTATACGTGGCCCCTCGGCTGGTGTTTAGCAGACACTTGTTCTAGGAGCATTTTGGCCAGGAGAAGCAAAAGGCCTGAACATGGCTGAGAGTTTGGCGGAAGCCGGTTATATGCGGCTTTGTCTACCATATGCCCCAGGAGCCTCTGAAAGTTTCAGTGGGACCCTTTCTCACTTCTATGTAGCACCGACCGGACACGTTCCTGGTGAGGAACGTGTAGACCAAGTCCACCTCCAAACCGGAAAAGAGATCCTCAGTCCCAGAGGAGTTTACTCCTCTCCAGTTGACCTGAAGACACAACTGGCTATGTAGCACTCGAAGGGAGGGACTTGTACTGAGACTTCGACCCCTCAACGAAAGGGCACAGGCATGGCCTGCGTTGCGGAAGGGTAGAGATCTGAAGTACGCGTCCTTCAGGTCAAACGCTCCAGACCAATCTTGGGGACGGAGCATTGGGAATGCGTTTCTGTGTTTGTAACTTGAACGGAAGCTTGAAAAAGGGCCCGAATCAAGAGACACAGATCCAAGATGGCCGTAACTCACCTTTACTTGAGTACAATGAAGTACGGGCAACTTTTTTCAGAAGCCGGTCTTCATATCGGCTGGAGGGACGGCTCAATCGCATCCTTCGCCAGTAGGAATGCGATGACCGCGAACACGACAGACGCACATTCAGAAACACCGAAGTGTAACGAACAGCACTGAACATGAGCGGGCGCCGGGCGAACTGAATCGTCTAGCCGAGTCTGCTGGCACAGAGGAACCGGCTGGAATGGTCTGGAGCAGCATCTCGTGTTTCAACGGACCGACGCAGGGGGACCAAGGGTACCACGGACATACTCAGAGTGAGGCAACAAGGTAGAGAAAAGGGACCCAGCTCGGAAGGCCCGAAGGCGACCCGAAGCGGGGTCTGAGTGTGTAGTGCAGCTCTTACCTGTCTCTACATGGCAGCAGAGAGTGCGTGAGAAAGCGTGACCGGGTCCTCAAACCGCACCCAACTGCTGGCTGACGATACAAGAGGTAGCTGAGGGGTGCAAGGCTTTACAGGGTCGCACACCACCAGACTGGCCCTCTTGGGACCCAGGAACAGAGGAAACTGCTCTTTCTTTGAAGTGTGGGTACCACCGGCTCCGCTGTTTTGGGAGGCTGCTGCGGAGGCCCAGCAGGAGCGGAGGCAGGGGAACACCCTCGGTGACGAGCAGGCGGAGGAACTGCCACCGGCGGCAGGGTGGAGGCAGCAGCGAGCCGCCGGGCAGGATGTGTCGGATGGCCTCCGTCTAGGGAGATAACGCAGCCGAGTCATCATTTCCAGAGGTCAGCTAACCTTCCGATGCTGCAATCGACATCCTGTCCTCTGGAGATGCCCCGAATTAAACGGCTGCGCGGTCCATTACAGAGGGACCAGCACGCTCAACGGGGGGCTCAACCAGCTGCGATGTGATAGAGGAGTGAGGGGCCCACAGCATACCTGTCAACACTCCCGTTTTTCCCGGTTTCTCCCGTTTTTTAGCCCTATCTCCTGGACCCCTCCCGGTTTGTTATTTCTCCCGGGAAACTCCCGTAAATTGCATGGCCCAAACTCCTTTATGAATAATCGGACCAATATGTTTGTCTAATGTTGACCAGTTGCCAGATTGTATTAAATGCATTATATTCACACAATCCACACACCATTTACAATTTCAACCCGTTTGTCACCTCAACCTGGCAACCTGTATAACCCAGTTGCGCAGTCGCAGAAAGTTTAACCCGAAAGCGAGCCAATAGACATGATGGCAGGTGAAGGCAGTGTCCCCGCAAAGAAACTGAAGTACAGTTGTAAATTTCAACAATGTTGGACGCAACAATTTACGTGCATCTTACCCAGTCATATCGACAACCTCCACGCTTTTTGTAAGGTGTGTCGCATTGATTTTAATGACATTAGCCAGCACATTAAAACACAGCGGCACCATCGCGCAGAAGAGGCAAGTAAGGGCACACAGGCGATCTCATCCTTCATCACAAAAGAACAGACAGAGGCAGAAAACGTGATGCAAGCCGAACTGAAGATGGCAATGTTGGTAGCGCAGAAAAAAATTCCATTTGCTTTTTGTGATGACTTCACTGTGAGTGTGGCAGGCATGTTCCCTGATTCTGCCATCACCAGGAAATATTTCTCTGGAAAGACCATAACAACTCAACTCATCAAGGGTAAGTTTATCTGATTAGTAGGCGAATGCTAGATTTACAATGTGGTTGTGGTAACGTAATGCTAGATTTACAATGTTGTAACGTTAGCCTTCTGACAGGACAGATGTTGATATACAGGGCAACGTTTTGAGCAATGTTGCTGTGCAACACTTTACCATTGAGATTGGGCAACATCATTTCTATCCCTTATTACAAGTTATTATGTCCCAAACTGGACATTTGACCTCATCACATGCTTAAACAAACTAGCATATATTTTTATGTACTATTATTATTTAGGTGCCATTGTTCCAGAGTTTGATGATGAGGTCACAAACATCTGCCGGTCTCAGCCATTTGGACTACAGTGTGATGAGTCAAACAACATGAAAAAAGAAAAAGAACTTGTCATACTTGCAAGAGTTTATGATGAGAATAATCTTGAGGTTGTCACCAAATGTATTGACATGCCAGTCTGCAATGTGGGAAAAGCAGATAGTCTCTATGAGAAGCTGGCAACCTCATTGAGGTGAGTGTATTTACATAATGAGTACTGAGGGCTTAAAGCTCAGTTGAATGTGTCAGTATGTATGTTTAAAACAAATTATTTTGTCTGATTATCACAGTAATAGAGGAATCCCATGGGATAACCTGTTGGCCTTCAACTCTGACAACTGCAGCGTAATGAAAGGAAAGCACCATTCAGTCATCACAAAACTAAAAGCTAGTCAACCTTATGTCCAGGATGTGGGTTGCATATGCCACCTTGCCCAACTTGCCACAGGCTGTGGCATCAAGGCTATCAAGGCCCCAGTCGAGGATTTACTTGTTGGTGTATATGGCCACTTTGACAAAAGGTGAGTATAAAAGAGGGAAGGTTTGACTGTTCTGTCTTGGTCATTTTAGTTAGAGTATGATGGATAAGTCTATCTTTTATTACATGTTCTGAACAAATTCTACATTTCCCTTAATTCCTTTATCCCTATTTATTGTCATTGTTTGTGTTTCCTTGTACAGTGCAAAAAGATGTGAGCTGTATAAGGAGTTTGTTGAGTTTACAGACACAGACACACTGAAGCTGCTCAGATACTGCAGTACACAATGGCTCAGCCTCCACACCTGCATTGAAAGAGTGCTGAATCAATGGGCTGCTCTGCAGGCTTACTTCAACAGTCATGAGGATGAGAGGAGTGTTAAAATCAGGAACCTTGCGTGCTACCTTGATAATCCGGAAATAAAATTATATTTTCTCTTTCTGAGTGCCGCTCTTAAGCCATTGGTTGCATTCAACACTGCCTTCCAGGTAGGTAGGATGAAAGGTGGAGACATTACAAAATTTGTAATCTATTTTTATTTATTTTTTACATTTCATTTTTACCCATGTTTTAGGCAGAGGGAGTGATGATCCATAAGCTACACAGTGAGATGACAAGACTGGTCAAGAGATACTTGGGCTACATTGTTCCAGCTAGATTGATTGTGGATACTCCTGTCAGTGAGGTATCCTACAGACAAGAGCACTAGCTGATAAATGAGGATCTCTTCATTGGAGCTGAGGCCAGAGCATTCCTCTAAAATGAAGAATTCTCCTCCATGTCAGTGACAAGGATATATCAGTAAGTTGTAGCTTGTGTAATAATCATACCAAGATGCTTCATTTGTCTACCTTCATAGTTCATAGTTCCTGGTTAATATATTATGTGATTATGTGGCAATTGTGCTCTTAGGACAGTGAGAGCTTTCTATGTGGAAATCATTGGGAAAATGCTGAAGGCCTTTCCCTTACAATCACAGCTGCTTAAAGACCTGGAGGTACTGGACCCAGCATCTCGCCTGGATATCTCTCCTGAAACAGGTAAAAAGTATTGTAGGAATACTCATTCAGTACTTTCACGTGACCTAACTGAAAATTTGTTGGACATTTGTTCATACTACATAGTGGCAAGGCTAGGTCGCATGTTTCCCCAACTAAAGTTTGAGGATCCAGATAAATTGAGAGGGGAGTTCACAGACTACCAGGTCACAGACAGCAAAAAGTTGCCCCAGGAGCAGAGAGTTGACAGATTCTGGGGCCTTATAGGGAGGAATGAGACCAGGTTCAGTGAGCTGGCTAGACTGATGAAAGCATGCTCTGCATTCCCAATAGCAATGCCTCTTAAGAGAGGAGTTTCAGCATGGTGAAAAAGATAGTTACAGAAAAAAAATCAAAAAATCACAGGAGCATGAATAACAGCACTCTTTGCTCTCTCCTATCCTGCAAAATAAACCACACCGGTTTGGTTTCAAAATACACTCCGTCCAAGAGGGCACTGAGAGCAGCTAAATCTGCCACATACAATTACAACACTTGAACTGTAGAATGAACTGTAGATAAATGTGTTAAATGAGTTTGTACCACAGTGTTATATGTGTTTGTACCAGTGTTAAAAACTGTGATGTTTTGTTGTAATAAAATTACAAATAAAAAATATAAAGAAATATTAATAAATTAAGTTGTGTTTTCATTTATGGGTATTGCAATGTAAATAATACACTTAACATGTGCAGTACACTTAACAGCATGAGCCTACCTCTTGCTATTGTAGCGCTGCGAGAGCAAGAGGATTGAGAAAGGTTTACCACACTTTTAACAGAAATGGCAATATATGATCGACTACGCCACCCTGGAAAACCAGGGAAATAGCCCTAAGGGCACACAGGTTCGTTTTGAGTGGGTGGGTGAGAGGACACGAGGCATATAAATAGAAAAATAGAGAAGTTTTATTTTCTTTGTCAGTGTTGAATAAATAGTTAGAAATTCAAAGTTAAAACTCTTACACTGGCATATGGTATGATGAACACCATCAATCAGGATCTACCCAAATACACACAACAAATAACACTCAATTTAAAGAAACTCAACCAAGAGCAGAGGTATCTGGAGGTAAGGGCTAGCTGCCAAATTGGAAAATAAACCCCCCAATAGTCCACTACAAGTACCCAAACACACACGTGAAGGTTAGATGCCAGAAGACACAGCACTAGGTGTAAACACCACACGAATGGCAGCTTCACTTTCACCCTCCAGAAACCCCCAGCTCCTGCAACAAAGAAAACAATGAGAAACACACAAACATAAACACAATCCAAGATGATAAGATGTCAAATACTTCAAGGATTTAAACCACTTGACCTAGAATTAGGACTCACAATCCCTCCTGAAAACAAGTTCACTCGGTTTTGGTGATCAAAAATACAACACGAAATAAAAAGGAAAGAACAAAAACACAAATAATCATACGTGTAGATTTATGAATCAATGGAGTTCAATAGGCGGCAGCCAGATAAGACAGCCCGCCCGCACAGTCAGACGAATTGCACAGTCTTCACAAGCAACGTACGTGCAACAGAAACACAGCAACTAAAAATTACTATCCTGATGGATGTCGAGGCAAAACAGCGACGCAGTCGCAATTATACGGGATCACAGTTCAGCATTGATACTCGATTCTCACGAATAGCCCAAGAGACCCTCAGTTATGCAGGGGGGGCCTGCCGAGCAGAAAGATAATGTTAAAAACAGAAACAAATTATTAACACACAAAACTCTTACATACCGCAGAATGATCCCGGCGCACAAACCGCTTCACAGTCGCGCACCATATTGCAGTACAGCAGCTCAGTCAGGAACACATGCTATCAATGACATGCTATCAATGTCACCGAAAACAAAATGTAAATAATCAGCCGCGGTCAATTTCTTCTTGTTATATAAAAAACGGCTACTCATACCTGTGAGGCGTGGGCAGCCAGCACAGAGCAGACGAGGACGCCAGCTTACAGTCCAAGCCTGCGGCAACCACGGATGACATCACAAGGCCGATACCAAGACGCATGCCATGTGGCAAACACACATCCCTTATATCAAACAAGGGGCTTAAATTAAGCACAGGTGAATGAAATCCTCATTAGTGGATTCAGTCACCCTGCTACACTATTTTCCAAAATTATATATATATATATATATATATATATATATATATATATATATATATATAATTTTTGTTTTTACAAACACGTGATACAACTATTGTGACTATCCATATAGGCCAGGGGGACAGGGAACGATCGCATCCAGAAACGCACGGATGGAATAGCATCTTGAAAAAAACGCAAACGCACCCGTGTTGCTCTTTCAGGAAATGGGACCCATCACCAGTGCCGGAGCACACAGGAGAATGACCGCGGCAATACTGAACAGTGAACTGAAACAGTGAAGCACTCACTTTTCCGCCCTCTAACCGGCCGTTAACAAACACAGAAATTTGATGCTGTTAAAACAGCAGTTGAGAGCTCAAAGCTTGCGATCACCGATAAACTCGCGCTGTAAAACCATCAGCACTGGGAGAGTCTTCCTATAAGAACACCGACACACTCGCTCGTTGTAAACAACAGCACTCTTCAGAGACATCGACACTGATCGGCTCCGAAGAGAAAGACAACTGGTACGTGCATCCACTTCCGTATTTATACCCGCGCTGCGGGGCAGAGCATGTGATGCAATTCACGCACCCCAATGTACATTGGCTCGTTTTAACAATACTCAAAGATGACAGGCTCCCTAAGCGTGATCCCAATCAGTCAACACGTCGACTACGTCAAACGTGAGTGACTGAAAGGGAACCATGGTTTCCTGAGAGGGGAACGAGACGATGCGTCGATGACGACATTTTGGTGAATGCAAATGTATGAAGCACGTGGAACTAATCCAATCTTGATTGATGTTACGTCAATCCATGACGTGTGATGGCGTACAAGGAAGCTATAAAGGTAAGCCGGCAACACAGCAAAAGTAGCTTGTGATAGGATAATGCAAGCCGCTCTCAGGGATGCCGGAAGTATGGCAACGGGACACAATGTCTCATTCCCCTCTCAGGGAAGCATGGTTACTTGCGTAAGATCTGGAAAGAATGGCAAACCCCGATGTGGAGACTGTGATTTTGCCTGCAGGGAGCGTACATCTGTCTTTCCTCGAACGCTTCCCCCTTCTCAGCCAACCAGTTTATATTAAACACGGCACGAGTAAAAATCTCCACAGGCTCCTCATACTGTGGAGAAAAGGCTGGCGAGTCAATCAAGTCACCTGCATCGATGCTTGGGGTGTCCACCAGATCCCGAAAACGAGCACTGGAGTTAGGGGTTGAGAGCTGAGAAAGGGCCGAAGCCACCTCAAACTCTCGCCTAGCTCCATTTGTGAACCCCACGAGTAAAGCCACCAGGCTGCTCATATATAATAGATATACATGGTGGGCCATTTATATGGATACACCGCAACAACATGGGAATGGCTGGTGACACCAAAGTCCCGTTTGTGGCACACCAGTACATGTGAGGGGGCAAACTACTCAAGATGGGTGGTGACCATGACATATACTAATGTGCCACAAACAGGACCTCAATATCACCAACCACTCCCATGCCACCACGGTGTATCCATATAAATGGCCCACCCTGTATATTGCGGCCATAATCTACACGCTGCCTTGGCAACACGAGATTGCCATCAAAAAATGTTATTCCCTCGAGAAGAGAGTCAACCGGAGCGGAGCTAAAACTTCTAATTGTGCACGCCCTTCTCTCTTGCACATGTGCTTCAGACGCTTGCACGCCAAAGGCATTCGGCAAAGTGTCGTCATCGACGCAGCGTGAGTTACCTCGAAAGTAGTTTTTCCTTGCAAAATTCATTTTCTGTGAATTTCCCATTCTTTTTAATTGATTTCTTGTATCGATTGCTCAAGAGCTGAAATAAATTGGCTTACAATTTTACATCAGTGTTTTGTTTATGAATCAATAATAATGTGCATTGATAATCATGGACTTCCAAGTTATTAGATTAGCATCCTTTGGCGAACAATTCAGCTTGAATTTTAGCCCCAACCAGGCAGTGTCAGATGAAAATGACTACTGATGTCTGTCTTCATGCTACATTTTTGAAGATGAATAATATATATATATATATATATATATATATATATATATATTTTTTTTTTATTAGCTTACGTGAAGTTTGTTCGGCTTGACTCTCCTGTGAACATATCCGTCAACATACAGTTAATTACTGCACAAACACAGACTCATGTCTTATTATCACAGAGGACCAGCACAAATCCTGAGAGCATAGGAAATTTGTGTTTATCGGATGGATTGAGAAATATCAATTTATTTGTATTTGTGCATTGCTCATAACAAATTTTTTCAAGGGTTTAGAGGTAGAACTGCATCATAGCTGTGATGAAGCAGACGTGAGAGACGGATCCATGTGCAACAATTTAATGAACAGTCTTTTCCAAACAAACGTTTCAATAATAATGCAAACACAAAAGGCAGTAAAGCTTGAAAAGGGTGCAGGCTGGCACTCAGGGCAGTAGGCGGAAACTCAGGGTCAGAGACAGGCTTGGTTCAGGGCTGGCAGCTGGTAACGGAATCCGGGGACAGGCTTAAGGTCAGGGCAGGCGGCGAGAATCAGAATCCAGGTACGGTCAATGGTCACGGGGCAGGCTGCAGACAATCAGAGAAGTTAGTAACAGGCAAGGTTCAAAGGCAAGGTCTGACAGGAATACCAGAAAACGCTCGGACATGAATCACAGTGAGACAATACTTCGCAAAGGACGCCGAGATAACAAGGCGTATATATAGCTTTGGGACCAGAGTTCATTCAGATCAGGTGCGGGGATAATCAGGGAGAAACAATCCATACTAATCTGAAGTATGCATGGCACTAGAGTTCAGAGGAGCGCGCACGGGGCAGAGTTCACAGAGAATCATCAGGGCAGGACGCCGTAACAGAGCCCCCCCCCTGCGAGCGCCTCCTGGCGCGAGGGAATTGACGACGGCGGGGTCTGCCCCGGAGTCGAGGTGCAGGTTTCTCGGGGTGATTACGATGGAACTCCTGAGTGAGCAATGGATCCAGAATGTCAGTGGCATTGACCCAGGAACGTTCCTCTGGACCAAAACCCTCCCAATCTACTAGATACTGTAGTTGACCGGCTCGACGTCTGGAGTCCAGCAGATGGCGCACGCGGTACGCCTCCTCTCCTTCCACCAGGATGGGCTGGGGAGCAGGGTCCTCAGTATCCACAGTATCCACACACCTCTCTTCAGTAGGAGCAGCAGCTGGTTTGAGCAGAGAGACGTGGAATGTAGGGGAAATACGCATATGTCTGGGCAGAGCAAGGCGGAATGACACAGGGGTAATTCGACTGATGATTTTGAATGGTCCTAGGTATTTCGGGCTGAGCTTCCTACACGGGAGTCTGAGGCGAAGGTCCCGTGTGGACAACCACACCCATTGCCCTGGCTGGTACTCAGGACTAGGTCTACGGTGACGGTCAGCTTGTTCCTTGCTGCGTCTTACAGCACGTTGGAGGTGAGTATGGGCCAGATTCCAGGTTTCCTCACTGTGTTTCAGCCAATCATCTACGGCAGGGACATTGGAGGGTTCCCCAGACCAGGGAAACAGGGGCGGCTGAAATCCCAGGATGCACTGAAATGGGGTCATACCTGTAGAGTGTTTGTGTAAGGAATTTTGTGCATATTCCGCCCACATGAGGTAACGACTCCAATCCTCCTGATGACTGTGGCAGTAAGAACGAAGAAAGCGAGTGACTTCCTGGTTCAGGCGTTCAACTTGCCCGTTGGCCTGGGGGTGGTACCCCGAAGTGAGGCTCACGTTGACCTGAAGCTTCTCAAAGAAGGCTGACCAGACACGGGAAGTGAATTGGGGACCTCTGTCGGATACAATATCCTCGGGTAATCCGTAAAACCGGAACACAAGATTGCACAGATGTTCAGCCGTCTGCAGAGCTGTGGGCATCTTGGTGAGCGGAATGAGACGGCATGCTTTTGAGAAGCGATCAATCACTGTGAGAATGGTGGTGTAACCCTCTCAGGGTGGCAGGTCTGTGATAAAATCTATGGCAATATGAGACCATGGGCGCTGCGGAATGGGCAGGGGCTGGAGTAGATCCGCAGGCAACAGACGAGAAGATTTCTGGGTATTACAATTCTGACAGTGCTGAATAAACTCGTTGGTGTCCTGGGAGAGCGTGGACCACCAGTAGCGGTTCTGTAAGAGTTGGATGGTGGCGGTGATTCCAGGATGGCCGGAGCTGGGAAAGGCATGCACATGGTTTAGCAACCTGTCACGAAGAGTTTCAGGAACGTAGGTTTTCCCAGGCGGGCATTCAGACGGGATCACCATGTTGGCATTGGCCAGGGCAAGTTCGGTTTCGATATCCCACTGAACGGGACCAAGGACTAGGTCAGGGCTGATGATAGACTCGGGGGCATGGATTTCTAAATCGGTGTCAAACTGGCGAGACAGGGAATCAGCTTTGGTATTTCTAGACCCAGGCCTGTAAGTCACAGTAAACTGGAACCGGGAAAAGAACAGTGACCATCTTGCTTGGCGTGCGTTCAGTCTCTTGGCTGTGCGTAGGTACTCCAGGTTCTTGTGGTCAGTGTAAACAGTGAATGGGTGAGTGGATCCCTCGAGCCAGTGACGCCACTCCTCAAAGGCCGACTTCATGGCCAACAACTCGCGGTCTCCGACGTCATAGTTCCTCTCCGCTGAGTTCAACTTCCTGGAGTAGAAGGCACAGGGGTACAGTTTAGCAGGAACTCCCTGACGTTGAGAGAGGACAGCTCCCAGACCAGTATTCGAGGCATCCACTTCCACTACAAAGGGCAATTCAGGATTAGGGTGATGCAAGATAGGAGCAGTAGTGAACCTGTCTTTGAGCTGGTTGAAAGCCTGAGCAGCACTTTCGTTCCAGGGAAGACGTCTCGTGCCCTTACGAACCAAGGCTGTCAATGGTGTTGCCACGGAGCTGAATCCCCTGATGAAACGTCTGTAAAAGTTTGCGAAGCCCAGAAAGCGCTGCAACTCCTTTAACGTAGAGGGCTGGGGCCAATTCACCACCGCTTTGACTTTGCTCTCATCCATAGCCACGCCCTCTGGACTGATCACATAACCCAGAAATGTTGTGGACGTCTGATGGAAGTCGCATTTCTCTAACTTGGCGTAAAGTTGAAACTGGATGAGTCTTTGCAGAACAGCTCGGACGTGCTGGATGTGGGCTTCGAGGGTGTCTGAATAAATCAGGATGTCATCTATGTAGACTATGACACAGCGGTGGAGCATATCCCGGAATACATCGTTGACAAAGGACTGGAAA
Organism: Leuciscus leuciscus; assembly: GCF_965113295.1. NCBI lineage: Eukaryota > Metazoa > Chordata > Actinopteri > Cypriniformes > Leuciscidae > Leuciscus > Leuciscus leuciscus. The sequence continues at coordinate 18,445,607 of NC_138736.1, read as the reverse complement.
ACAGCAGGACTGATAGAGAGACCGAACGGCATCACGAGATATTCGTAGTGCCCAGTACTTGTGGAAAATGCCGTCTTCCACTCATCTCCCTCGCGGATCCGAACCAGGTTATAGGCTGAGCGTAGGTCCAGTTTAGTGTAATAGTTGGCCGTGCGGAGGAGCTCAAGAGCGGCGGGTACTAAGGGCAGCGGATAACGGAACTTGACTGTGCACTCATTGAGTGTTCTGTAATCGATACAGGGTCGTAGACTTCCATCCTTCTTTTTGACGAAGAAGAAACCAGCCGACACGGGAGACGTGGAAGGTCGAATGAACCCCTTAGCGAGCTCCTCTTCAATGTACTTTTGCATAGCTTCAGTTTCAGGCTGAGAAAGAGGGAAGATGCGGCCCCTGGGTGGCAAGGAACCTGGAATGAGCTCGATGGCACAGTCGTTCTCTCGATGCGGGGGTAACCTGGTAGCTTTGACTTTACAGAAGGCTTCGGCAAGGTCGTGGTACATGACTGGCAGGTTTGATGACACGGGTTCCTCCCGGGGCTGAGTGATACTTCGGACCGGTAGGGGTTGGACTGTCGTAAGACACTTGGAGAAACAGTTCTCGCTCCAGCTGATTATCTGACCTGTAGTCCACTGAAGATGAGGGTCGTGAGTTCTTAGCCAGGGTAAGCCCAGGATGACAGGAGTATGAGGAGCATGGAGTACATAGAAGTGTATAGTCTCGCAGTGAAGTGCCCCCGTGCGCATATGAAGCTTCTGAGTTACGTGAGTAATGCGGCCAGTGCCTAGGGGGCGTCCATCGACAGCCTCGACAGAAAGAGGAGAAGTGCAGGGAATTAGAGCTATCTTGTGCAACAGAGCAAAATTTCTTGACATGAAATTTCCGGCTGCCCCAGAATCAACTAAAGCTGTAGCAGTAAAAGATCTTCCATTATTAGTGAATTCTAATGGCACTGAGATACAGGATAGAGGATTTAAACAGTCAAGGTTCAGACTCACCGAGGGTTTATCCTTGAGTGTGGGTCGTTGAGGACAGTGCAGACGGAAGTGACCGGCGCCACCGCAATACATGCATAATCTCAAGGTCCTGCGGCGTTCTCTCTCCTCCACAGACAGCTGCGAAGTATTAATCTGCATGGGCTCGTTGGTTTCGGTGGGCGTGACCCACGTGGCGCGAGGCGCAGAGAGGCTGCGTGAAGTGTTCGCAGCGCGGCTGCCGCCGCGGCGAGAACGCATCAAGTTGTCGATTTGGATGGAGAGAAGAACGAACTGATCCAGATCCTTTCCCTCGTCGCGACAGGCTAGCTCGGCTTGCAATTCGTGATTTAGACCCCGACGATAAACCACCTTGAGAGCATTTTCTGTCCAGTCGGTTTGAGCTGCTAGAGTACGGAACTTCAGTGCATACTCCGAGGCGGGAGTTCGTCCCTGCGCGAGCTCCAGAAGAAGATCCTCCGCTCCCTTCCCCTCCTTGGCATGTTCGAAGACGGCTTGAAAACGTTCCAGGAATTCTCCGTATGACGCAAAGGCGGTGCCATCATTCCTCCAGACCGCGGTGATCCACTCCAGCGCGCGCCCGGTGAGTAGAGAGCATACAAATGCGATCTTGCTGGCGTTTGTGGTATGTAGAGAAGTCTGTTGGGCGAGATACAGAGAGCACTGTAAGATGAAGCCCTTGCATTTACCTGGGTCTCCGTCGTATTTCTCGGGTAACGCGAGGCGTGGGCTAGCGCTTGCGGTCGTTAGCGAGTCCGGTGAGAGGACAGGTGCAGCGGGTGCTGATGCGGAAGCCGTTTCCGCGGTAGGTTTTTGCAGGGCTTGAACCGCTGTTATCAATTCCTCCGTTAGCGTGGTCAGTCGAGACAGCTGGTGGTGATGAGTGGCTAGCTGAGAGGCTTGGGCGGTGTAAGCAGCCGACAGGGCGGTCATAGTCGCTGGATCCTCGTTTGGCGAAGTATTCTGTGATGAAGCAGACGTGAGAGACGGATCCATGTGCAACAATTCAATGAACAGTCTTTTCCAAACAAACGTTTCAATAATAATGCAAACACAAAAGGCAGTAAAGCTTGAAAAGGGTGCAGGCTGGCACTCAGGGCAGTAGGCGGAAACTCAGGGTCAGAGACAGGCTTGGTTCAGGGCTGGCAGCTGGTAACGGAATCCGGGGACAGGCTTAAGGTCAGGGCAGGCGGCGAGAATCAGAATCCAGGTACGGTCAATGGTCACGGGGCAGGCTGCAGACAATCAGAGAAGTTAGTAACAGGCAAGGTTCAAAGGCAAGGTCTGACAGGAATACCAGAAAACGCTCGGACATGAATCACAGTGAGACAATACTTCGCAAAGGACGCCGAGATAACAAGGCGTATATATAGCTTTGGGACCAGAGTTCATTCAGATCAGGTGCGGGGATAATCAGGGAGAAACAATCCATACTAATCTGAAGTATGCATGGCACTAGAGTTCAGAGGAGCGCGCACGGGGCAGAGTTCACAGAGAATCATCAGGGCAGGACGCCGTAACAATAGCAAGTAGGTCCCCAGTTCAAGTCCTGACTGAACCAGGATGCCTTTTAGATGGATCATACTATTTTTCTGTTCTGACAGTCTGGAGGACTAAACTGTGGATCATTAAATCACTTCTTTGATTTACAATGCATTCAATGAGCACATCTTTCAAATTAGAAAATAAGTAACATCAATTGCTTTGCAAAACTCTTCTATGCATGGCCTATGTATGTTTGCATTATGTTTAAAAAATAACAGTACATTAATCTAAATAATACAGTGATGTACATTATTTGTAAAAAAAAAAAAAAAATATTATTGAATATAAAAATAATAATCTACTCAAAAGAGTCCGTCTTTATAATGTAAAAGTACAAGTGTAACGATCACCAGTGAGAGTGCCCCGTGATTACCACCAGAGGGCACTCCACCCCGGACAATTACCCCACATCCACAGACTCCATTCCCCATTATCCTTTGCTCAGACTAATCATCCATTATCACATTCACCTGTGTCTCATCATCTTGTTTACTCACCCTATAAGCCTGGTTATTTATGTAATTCCCTGTGAAGTCTTGTTTAGTGTTTCTACTGTAATTCCGAGCATTCTCTCTGTTGTTCCCGTGTTCTTGGTTTTTGATCTTTGCCTGTTTCTTGGATTCCCCTTTTTGCCTGTGTCCCTGCCTGTTTGTTTGTTTGTTTGTTTGTTTGTTTGTTTGTTTGTTTGTTTGTTTGTTTGTTTGTTTGGAATGCTTACTTTGTGATTATGACCTCTTGCCTGTTATCTGGATTACATTTTTGGATTAACCGTTCAAAATTATCTGCATTTGGATCCTCAACCTTTGTGTCTTAGAGCAGTACGTGACAACATGGCTGACTGGGATGAATCAAAGATGCCAAGAGATTTTCCTTCAGGTGTATCACCAGAGGGGACAAATAACAAGATGTAAATGAGCAACACACTCAACATCAGGAAACATCATTCCAGTGACTTTTGTTCTGCACCACAAAAAACACTTTTGTAACAAATGTCTGGCTTTGGATGATTTCATCGCTTTGCCAGAGGTTAAAGCACAAAATGTTACAAAGAATGGAAATTTTGCCATCAATTAATTATCACTTGCAGTAATTATTTAATGTTTAATTTGTTTGCCCAGGGACAATAAAGGAGTTTCCTGAATATCAGAGCATCGAAAGTACAAAACATTTTGTGCACTATATTCCAGGTCTTCAGAAGCCATATTCAATAATTATGCACTGATAATCATCACCATCACACTCAAATTTCACCATTTTGCACATTCAGAAATTGTCACAAGCAGCATTATTAAACCGGATGATCTTTTTTAATGAGACAAGATTTGCTTTCATGGAGGGAATCAAGGGAAGGATTAGAGGGGATGATTAACAAAATAAATTTTACTCTTCCTCAACCAGGTATGTCTTTGCTTTGAACATCCAGAACCTTGGTCATTTGATGACTTTTGTCCTTTTTGGGAATTAATTATTGTGACAGTTATTAGCATTTACTGTATATTTGAGTTTATATATAAACAGTAAAGTTGCAGTTAGTTGCATGTTAATTGATCATTCAGTACACTTTGTTATTTGTTCATTCTGAGTTCATCTGTTCCAACCAATTTATGTTCTGCTTACGAAATGAATCCAATTAATTCTGGTATGTGCACAGTAAAATTGAACAGGCAGATAAATCTGTTATAAGCATCAGTGCAGTACAGTACAAAACAGTAGTGAAGCATTTTAAGCCTTGAAAAGGCAAGCTGTTTGAATAGCCTGGAAAGTATTCAAAATGTTTCAAATAACAGGATCATAAATTTGCTCAAATAAATTCCCATTTTTTTGGGAAATTTGTTCATAAGATTCTCATTATATTACAGGCAAACTGACATTATGTAATTGGGAGTACATTTTGGAAGTACTAAAAAACACTGCACACTGGTGTTATCACTACAAGAGACACTACACTGACAGCATCTGCTGGTATTTGTCAAAGTCAAACTTTGTTAAACTTCATTATGTGTTTAGTGCTTTTGTTTTGTTTTTGAAATCTGAAGTATAACTCATGCACCCCTTTCATTACACATTACGCTCATTATGACTCACATGAAAAACATTTTATGGTTAATGACACATCACCATAAGCTAGTCTCTTTAAATCTGTTGTATGATTGTGCTGCATTATAGACCACTAACACATATATAACATATTCATTTATGTTGGTTTAATTTTTATCTATTTAATAGTATGGTGAGCAACAGAGAACAATGCTTCAAAAACACTGCTGGTGTGGATGATTTTGACGTCATGAGCAGGGTGTTATGCCTGGACCGTCTGCCTGGACTGGAACTCATACAAACTGCACTAAAGAGGGAAACATGCTGCGAGAGTGCTTCTGTGAGTCAGACCAAAGCACGCACATGCACAAATATGTGAAATGAAGACATTATGTCTCTCAACTGCATGTAAACACATGCATGTATCTACAGTCTTTATCTTTGCCTCAATTCATAGGATTATTTCTACAAAATATCTAACCAACAAAAATTACATATCTTAAAATATATACTTTGTTCTTATAGAGGTACAATATTTTGGCTCCCACAAAGATATATTACTCAAAAAATCTGTGATTTTCTCACCTCAGTCCAGGTTGTTCCAAATTGCCTTTTTTTTCTAAATGATTGATTGATTGATTGATTGATTGACTGATTGATTTTTTGAGGAAAAAATTCTTAAGAATGTACTTGCTCCTTTTTATAGCCAGGCACAACACATCATTCTATAGTTGAAGCGAATTGGTGCGCTCTGGTGGAGGTAAGATTGTAAAAAGAATTGTGTACATTCTTCAAAAACGTTCACTGAATAAAATAGTGGCATAAAGGTTTGTTTTCCTATTATTTTTACATAGGAAAAATGTGCCTCTACTACATGCACAACTCCAAAAACTTAACTATACATTCAATTCACTGCTGTTTTCAAATTAAATGCACATTATGATTACAGGAGCAGATTATCAATTAATGAAGACTTATTTTCAAGCTGTTTCTTGCAGGAGTGAGCCCATCTAATCTTTCAATCAACAGCCTGAGTATATAAGCAGCCGCTTACCTCTCTCTAGCATAAGCTGTTCCAGTATCCCTCCACCTCCCCAAACTCCACCTTCATCTCAGGTACCTTGCCCTTCAATGATCATATCCTACATTTAGCCACTGGGGGGTATATCAGAGCTCGAGTTGAAGCTGCTTCATCGAGCCCCTCTTCAGTGGACAGCAAGCCAAATAAGTTTAACCTAATATCTTAAAGATTTTATGGGCAAGCAAACTCGTTAATACTGTTATGACCCCAAAACACCTTTACTACAGTGCATGACTTGCAAACCAACACATTTTGATGTCTGAATCACATAACCAGCTCCATATGACTTTTCTGATGTATTAAACTTGCTTGAAAGCTCACCTGGTACAGAATTGCACTTGCAGTGTGGTGTTTTTGCATAAATCTCGCCACAGGCATGTTTTTCAATGAGCCTGGGTTGGGTTTGGAACAACATCAGGAAGACTGAATAACAACAGAATTTTCATTCCTATTCCTTTTTAAAAAAAGTCACCCATTATGTTTCTAGCAAAATTTTTATAATAATTTTAATGTTTCTCCTCGTCTTAGAAAATGGTATTTGAAGGAAATATATATATATATAAAAACAGAGCATAAATATGTTGTGGATGTAGATGTAGTTAATGGCCACCACTATGAGAACAACAACACAAGGCAATTTCAGACATATAACATGAACACCAATTACAGTCAAGACTCTTTCCATCACAAAGCCACCCATTCCACCGTATATTACAACCTATAACCTGTGTAGTGATGATGTACTTTTACCAGACAGACTCACATGCTGGACAGAATGATGTTGATGTTTTAAAAAAAAAAAAAAAAAATGTAAACAGGCTTTCTTCAGCTCAATAATCAGACGCAGTGCTCCTCATTTGCAGAGCTCTCAGTGACAGGTGATGAAAAGACCGTCAGACAGGCCACTGACAAGACAGTGCCTTGAGCTTCAACTCAATTGTGTGATCCAACATCATTATCAGCCTTATAGCACTGACGCCCACCATCTTCTGATGACAGACTGTATTAGGGTATAACCTGGTTGTACTCCAATATTTGTTTCCCTTCATTACAAAATGAGCACATTTTGTTCTCTTCCTACCCCCACAATCTATCATTTCCTGTGTTCAGCTTTCCTCAAAAAATAATGGCTAGAAGATTGAATTTTTACAGCTGCAATTTCAGCACATTTCGTCCACTCAGTTGCTAGTGGCCACTACTGCTCAATGATTTATTTATTTCTTCTTTATCTTTCTTTTTTTCTTTTTTTTTTTTTTTCACAGTGAGGTACTGCTTGTATGAGAGGAGAGGCTTCGAATCTTGAGAACATTTTGAAGTAGGGTTGATAATAATTTAAGACTCTTGTAAACTGAAGTTGCTGCACCGCAGAAGGTGTTGAAATTGAATTAGAGGAAGATAAATTTACAGAATTGGAATGAAAAAAGAATCCCCAAATTGAGTCCCACTAACATGAAATATTACAAGAAATATATGTGTGTGTGTATTATGGACTATTATTTTGATTTTCTGTTTTGTTTCCTTTAATTCCTGTTTCCCCGGTCTGTTTACTTTTGGTTTCCTTGATTACTGATTATATCTTGGTTTGTTCCTGTGGTTACGTATTATTTTCACCTGTCTGTCATTATATTTGCCTGGTATTGATACTCCCTGTTATGTTACAGTATGTTCAGTTCACTTGTTGGGTTCTCGTGTATGATTTAATGTGTGGTTTATTCTCCTGTGTACTCCTAACATATGCATAAGAATACAATTACCCTGTCTGATTGTTCGACATATTTAACTAATATATTATGTTTAATGCTCTATTTAGTTTATTTCCTAAAAAAGCCATTATGAGCAATGATTTAACTGTTACATATCGTCACCTTCCTAAAATAATTGCCCAAGTCATATTTTCAGGTTTCTTAGAAAACACAAAAAACTGAACCAATAATTGAGGTTGAGTAGATTTTCATTCTTCTTGATGCAGCTGCCATCTTGAAAAGCTTGTAAAATTGCCTAAGTCTCATTGTCTTTTGACTTAGGCAAAATAAAACTGCCTAAGTCACACTCTTGACATAGGCCTTATACTACAGGGGTAGAATTGCATGATCTGTTCAACTGAGGATGTGGGCGATTTTACCAGAAGTGGCCAGCATCATGAGGAAATGATTTTTTTGTCAAATTATTATTTAGGAAGGTGATTATTATGTATTTTATTTATAATACAATGAATATAACATTTGTATGATGTGTTATAGTATTCACTAAGTAGCGCTGTGAGTGTTAGGTTGGCAAGGTGTTATGTGTGTGCAGAGGCGGCAGTCCAGAGTTAAATCTGAGGTCAAAGAGATAAGGATGAGACTGCTCTATATATCACTCTACAGATTACTTATTTATGCTCAAAGTAGAAAAGATAAATGGTTTTGTGGCACTGTTCTTTTTACCCCAATATTTTTTGTTAAAGTAACACACATATATTTATTTTACTACCAAAACACTATTGTTTAAGTTCACTTAATCCATTTGTGTTGGATTACATGAATTATTTGTGTTGCATTAACTGAAACTGGGCAGTGCTTGTTAGTTCCCAGCATGCTTTGCATATAGCTGAATTAAAGCTGCCGTCGGCAACATTTTTTTGATCATATTCAGTGTAATCGACACTATAATCCGACAGAACAACATAAATAAGGTGGTTTTAGAAAAAAACCCGAGCTTCTAACTCCACCTGGAGCATGTTATTTGTTTTGCAAAAATCCAGCGCTCCCGCTTCATCAGGTCCAATCAGCGCAGGGGGGTGTGATATCTGACTGTCAATCACAGGTCGTGCACACGCCACAGATCCCCCTCACTCGCGCACGTTAATATCACATGCACACGCCACGCCTGAAGTTCGCCTGGAGATTGCATGAAGCGTGATGGCGGAGAGAAAATCTACTAACAAGCTTCCAATTCCTCGGTTATTGCTATCTATGGATAGATTAGCCAGGGCAGCCTACCTCCGAGTCCATGGTGTTGATAGATGCTGAAGAGACGGACACGTTCACAGAAAATCAGGTACACACGCACAGTGACGCACTGACGAGCACGACCTCGATGGGAGGGTGCTCGCTGGTAGTGGGGAGGGGCATGAGAGTTGTAAACATAAAAAATTTTGGCTAATCGACCCAATCTGCCAGACTTGCCGACGGCAGCTTTAAGAGAGAATAAATCTTGAAATTAAGTGTTATTTTAGGTGTTTTTGAGAAAATGAGAAAAGGGGAAGACTTGATACTGTGTAATTGTGTTTAATGGTCAATTACATTGGAATTATTAGAACCATTTAAATTACAGTGGGTTACCATTGATTTGGTTGGACATTACTATTTCACATAGATTCTTTCTCATTCAGTGGTGTTGTCACAACACAAGGAGGTTACATAGATTAAAAGAAATCCATTAACATTAATAAAACATAATTTGCTTGTGTGGAACCACTGTCCATAATTGAAATATATGGTGTTATAATGCCCTTATCACAAGATGTCAAATAAATCTCTGATGTCCCCAGAGTGTGTATGTGAAGTTTTAGCTCAAAATATCCCACAGATATTTTTATATAGTATGTTAAAGTTGTCACTTTTTGAGGGTTAGCAAAAACACACAGTTTTGTGTCTGGCCCTTTAAATGCAAATGAGCTGCTGCTCCCGACACAGAGGGCGGAGTTTCAAGAGCTCATGTGTGTTAGCAGTTCCGATTACCTAACGCAGACACACACTCTTATGTCAGAAACTGTTCTGCCTTTTATGTTTAAACCGAAGTCAGACAAAGATAGAGAGACTCAAAAAGAAGTGACAACACGTAGAATGCAACAGGACGTCTCTGAATGGTTAGTTGATGAATTTATGTTGCTGATGATGTGGAGTTAACTATCTAACTAACTAACATGATAGGCTATAAATCACTCGTATAGGAGCTGTTGTGAGATGCACACCGAGTGACTTTCTATTGCATGTGAAAAGACGGATGCAACAGTTTGAGCTGACTCACAAATGTGCTCGACTACAACAACTTTTCCTCTTCTCAACATGGACTGCGTGTTCCCGGGGGCGGGGTTTATGTACATTTTAGGGTTGGTGATGTCACTAACCTGTGAGGAATGTCGTGTAATCCCTACCAGCCATTTGTTGTAATCCTTGAAGCATTTGTTTTTAAAGAAGCCGGCGAACGCACGGAGCCATGTCCACTGAGGTATGTGTTATTCACAGAAGGCTAGCATATAAACGTGTATGTGTGCAGTGCCGTAAAGCAATTTGTTACATTGCGAGACCAGATATCACGCAATTCTTCCTGACGCTGAGGCCGGCAACTCGCCGGCCCAAAGTTGCAAGGGTGTTTTTTCCGCTCACGGGCGCTAGGGCGCTAGACGGCCACTCAACCCGAAAAAAGTAATATAACCATTCCAATGACTCCGAAGCTGTTCAGTTAAGGTAAATTGAGCTAAAAAACCTGCATAGTTCCCCTTTAAAAAACAAGTTCTTTAAAAGCAAATATCTCCCCTTGCTTTAAACTTTGAGCGTTGTAGCTTTGCCGATGTTGTTTATGCTCAAACAGCAACATTACACACTAACTAAAGTTAGAAAAGTGAAATCATAATCAACCTTTTAAAGAATAATTGTTTGAGTGTATTAGAGCAGCTTTATATCTGTTATGTGTAAAGTAAGTTGCTGTGGATGAAAAGTGATGCAGACAAGAGGAGATGAGCTTGCCAAATGTGGAGGAGAACACATAAAACAGGCCTTTTAAAAGGAGGTCTAATCTGGATGCCCTCATTTGGGGAGGTTACTAATTTATTGTTAAATATCTGTGACAACAACAGTGACATCAGTGAAATTGCCTTGATTCAAAATATTTTTGATGTTTGTACTTTAATTTATATAGAGTATTTGTAGAATACTTATACTGCTAGATAAACTAATCAATACATTGATTTCTATTTTTATAACAATTTCTGCCTCCCGGGGCATTGATTTATGACGCTGAGCTAGAACAGACCATTGAGAAGTCTTTTGTTTGACTGTATATTAAAGTACATATCATTTAGGTATAAGGTATTCTCCATTTTTTATTCAGTTTTGCACATTCATTAGTCTTGATGAAGTAAACAATGATTTGACTATACCACAAAACATGTTTTTTTCAAAGTTTTTCTTAACACCTTTAATCTTCATATCGATTGAGATGTAGGTTACAGGGTTAATCTTTGTAAACCACAAAAAAAATGCTTATGTTTTCCTTGCACTCCTAATATATCTTTATCAGTGTGCAACTTATAATTTTCTAATTATCCAAAGTGAAAGAGCCTTGTGTTAAAGCTAAGCTCAACTTTACTCTTAAGCAGAGTATAATTAGCACTCAATTAGTATGTTGATTAAAGCTGTCTGTGTAGAAGCACCTCAGTACCAGGGGAACAGAACAATTACTGTCATTTTGAAAATGCACAGCTGGTGCAGTTCCTTTTTACACAATGTAATTTACCAGACAACCCAGCGACTTGGAAGACTCTCACTGTGGTTGTCAACTAAAAGCTGATCAATTAAAAAGATACTCTGCCTTGCACACAAAAAAACGGTGCTTTTTGTAATAGAATGAAAACCAATAAAAAAAATGGTTAATCATGGCCCACATTAATGTTTGATAGATCTTTATTTTAAAAGGGTGCAGTAAGAAATGTCATTTGAGCACCACCTCTTCAACTCCCCTCACAGGGAGAATATATTTCCTCACAGAGTGATATTCATCACATCTAAATGCCATACTCTGGAATGAAATGGAACAGGGTGCACAACATTTGAGATGAGCCGTCTCTTGAGATATCCACAGTTGTGCCCCATAATGCTGTTTCCATCAGATGATCCCAAAATGAGGTCATTTCCTGTCCTAGCTCTCCTTTACCGATGGGTTCATCAAACCCTGAGCATACACTGAGTGTATCCTCTCTCAAGACATGAAACCTCCTAAATTAGAAGACCATTGCATAATTACCCATAAGCAGAATTATGCATACAACCAGTTAACTACCAGTCAACATCAGTTCTATTCCTCTACATCCTCTCTACAATTTTTTTCATGAAAAAGCCAATGGAAAACACCTAAGATTGCCAATACCCTGTTCTAAGACATGAAACAAAATAAGTAAGTATTGCATGACATGCATCCTGTGGTTTCACAGTATGTGATTTTGAAAATGGTTAGGAATTTGCTCTAATTATTCATTTTTACAATGTGCACTTGCTGCTTTACATAGGCTATCTGATTCACATATTAATTTTGATATGCTCATTCCAACACACAATGCAAAATAGAGACTAGGGGCAAGTAGGCACAGTGGCTTCATCTCAGTAAATGTGTACAGTGCTTGTTTTGTCTAGTAGGGTTTTTTATTTTATTTTATTTTTTTTATTTTTATTTTTTTATGTTGCAAAGGCAGTGTGTTTATCTTCCATTTATTAAACAAACAATAGATAGATAGATAGATAGATAGATAGATATGTTTTGCCTTGCTTACCTGACCACCCCGTACATCACTAGGATGTTTCCCAGGAGTCCCACCACGCAGATAACGGAATATAGTGCAGTGATGGAAATTGCGATGATGATTCCCGAGGGAGTCTTTACCGGGTTAGGCTCGGTGTAGTTCCTTCCGTCAGGAACGAAACCCATAACGTCGTCCGGAAAAGTAACATTAAACGGGTTAATGGAGTAAAGGTCGGACATGTCGCCACCGGGGATGACGGACGGCTCCATCGCTTCAGTGTCGCTGCACGCTCACTGAGGGGATGGAGAGTTGCGCGTAGCGATTTGAACTTCTCGATCTCAGAGCGAGGGAAAAATGTAGAACTATATGATATATGCTCGGTTTGTGCAAGAATCGCCACGCGATTAATAAAAACTAAAGTCCATCAGGGGTGAGAAACAGTAGCCTAAGAATGAAAGCTTCCCTCTGTTCAGCTTCCGTCTACAGGTGTGAGATGAGCTCTCTCTGAAGGGATCTGCTAGAAGGCTCAAACTTGTGCTTTTTATGTGAGGGGAGTGAGTGAGTCGGAGGGAGAGCTTTGCTACGTCAACCTGCTATGCTGTTTTCGGATTCCTGACATACTTGATTACTTATATAATAACCCCAGCAAGGCTGAATAAGCGGAGAACTAGAGGTTGAAACTGCTCATAATAAAACGATGCCAGAATGAGCATGTTCTTCTGAGAATTTTTCCCTGTTAGCTGGGATCCTAAACAAGTTCCATTCGTTTTGTTATGTTATGTCTTATGTTTATTTATTTACTTACTTATTTTTTTTTATTCTTTTTATAATTTCATGACTTATTAATTGACAATGTAAGTAGGCTACATGCTCGTAATTTTATTACCATCAAATTAGGCTATCAACTCAGTATTGTCAGTATGATCTCCTAAGTTTATAAGACAACCAAGAACATTCCAATTACAAACTATATTCAAAATACTTTGGTAATCCGTACTTAGCCATTGTAGCTACCATTTTGACCAGTTATTTTGTTTCTCTTCATTGTGTAAAATTTTAAAAAGTAGATTACTTGTGTGATATTGCGCTGTATATATACCGTATGATTTATAACCGGTCATCCTCATGGGGACCAAAACATTTTTTCCTATAAGATCAAAATTTACTGGTATTACGATCCTCATTTGATCCCCATATGGAATATCACACACACACACACACACACACACACACACACACACACACACACACACACACACACACACACACACACACACACACACACACACACACACACACACACACACACACACACACACACACACACACACACACACACTGGGTCATTTACAGTTTTTCTCAGTCGCTTTGGTGCATTTCTCACATCACTATTTACATTTGCACAACAGTTAATGCAGTTCTCAAAATAATTAGTAGCAAAACCTAGTTGATAACCTGCAAAAGCTTGTCACTTGCTCAAAATGGATAGCTCATTCCTCAAAAGCAAGTATTCATGTCAATGAAAGTGTCAGTGTCATCAAGATGAAAAGTCCTGACACCATTGTTTATGAACAAGATAGTCAAATGGCTTTGTCATGTTTTCATTGCGACAGTTTACTCTGTAAATGTTTTCCAATGCAAAAAAGTCAGATCTTGGTGACACTACCTGAAAATGCTCAAGACAGCACTATATACTATTTGCACAGCCATTTGAAAAATACAGTAAAGTTACACATTACTGTATTTAGTGAGGTAACTGAGTACAAGACACTGAATATGTATGTTTCACATTTTTACTGCATATGCTCTTTGCAATTCTAATTTGTTCACAGCATTGTGCAAAAGAAAAAATACACCCTTATTTTCAACAAACATAAACTCCCTTTGGGTAGAGCTGTGCACAACTGGAAACAATATTGCAGTACATATTGGAACTGAACATACAACATACATAGTACTGTAATCATTCATGCACATCCAGACGTTCCTCTCTGTCTGGTATTGTTCAATTTAGGAGACATTTTCAAAAAAAAAAAAAAGATTTAAAAAAATGTGTAAAATGTGCTGAACTAGTTCAACATTTTTGTATGTAATGACTCAAGCAATGAAATGAGGACTATTAGTTTTATATGGAATGACTATTCAGCATTCACAAGTATATTTAATTTTGACTGACATGACATAAGCAAATGATAATGTTATAAAACAGCAGAGAGTTGTATGAAAGCAATTGATGCATGTCCAAAAGCATTTGTAATTTGTTGGAAGGAATGAGAAACTGCTACTATGATGTGCACAAATGACTAAATGTTGCGGAGGTTGAACTAACTGTTGTGCAAATGAAAATAGTGATGTGAGAAATGCACCAAAGCATTTTTTACTGTACAAACTGTGTATTCTAATCCCTAGCCCTAAACCTATACCCCTAAACCTACTGATCACAAATATGCATGCTGTTTTCCTCATGGGGACCAACAAATGTGCAAATAGATTTTTTTTCTGTCTTTTTTTTTTCCTCCTGCACAATTATTCAATCAAAACCAGCCTATATATTGGGTGAGGAAACCCACCCAATACTGCAACACTGTCTTGGATATAAGAACATATTTTAACATTGGAAAGATAATTGTCAGGAGTCGTTTGTGTATAAACGCATGAAGACAAAGGAGAATCAATATAATGTCTTTAATGACAAAACTCTCGAGATCAGAATAGCTCGACTTACACAACGTAACATAAACAAGAACGGACAGAGAATGAGGGAGAACACAGGGTATGAATACATGGAGCAAACTATAGGAACTAATGAGACGACAGGTAAACATAATGATTAATCGTACAACTCAGGGAAACAATTTCACAGGGAAATACAATGAAACAGAACAACTCAGTAATATTTTTAAATTGTAATCAGTGAAGAATGGGAAATGTGAAGATGTTATTTTAAATTTTAATTTAATGTGTTATTGACATTATTTTCATCATCCTGAAAAAAAATCCAACTGTCATTCAACCACCACAATTCATGGTTTGCTGAAGCACTGTGGCTCTGTCGCAGATGAGAGATAATCCTACTGATGGTGTTCTGCACCTTTGCCAGGCTTTATTGCCAGTTTCACGAAGACATACACCTCTTGAGTGGGCCACCATCTGGAGTCCACAGAGAACCAATCCAGAATGCAATATCTAAAGGAAAAGAGAGAATGTAGGTGAAAAAATAAATAAAGAGATATTGCATAAAACTGTACATCATGCATTTATCGACGGATTATGACAACAGTTACTCAGCAATGCTTCATCACTCCTTTACTCTGAGAGAGAAAGATTTGAATGAAAAATGTGATGTTAAATCAAATAAAATATATTGAGAGGCTAATCAAAAATACATTTTGATTGTTCACATCTCTAGTTCATTGCCTTATTGGATCTGGATGATGTTATTACAAAAACCCTACATTAAAGGGACCAAATGTCCACACAGAGATGGTAATAGTAATGTTTGACCTTGTGGGGACACCTATTTATTTATTTGTGGATGAGGATTTATTTATATGAGGAAAACAGCTTTTTATATAGAATAAAAAAAGAATTGGAACAATAAAAATGCATGGAATGTTTTCTATGAGGGTTGTTTTTAGGGGTAGGTTTAGTACAGTTTGTACAGTATAAAAACCAGGAGAGTCCCCACAAAGATAGCGAAACCGTGTGCGCGTGCGTGTGTGAGTGAGTGAGAGAGAGAGAGAGAGAGAGAGAGAGAGAGAGAGAGAGAGAGAGAGAGAGAGAGAGAGAGAGAGAGAGAGAGAAAGAAAGAAAAAGAAAGAAATAGAGAAAGTTGCCTAGGTGCGAGTGGTTGCTGGTTGCTAGGGGGGTTTCTGGGAGGTTGCTTATACTGGTTCAAGCCAAAGACACCCCCAATTCTCCAGGTCCATCCATTATGCCACCAGACACACATAGAACACACACACACACACACACACACACACACAAACCGGATGGATTTGAGATGAGCAAGACGTCAAAACAGATTTGTCAGACTCTTGATTTCTCACACATTCTGGCTACAGATATCACAGCAGGTCAGTGTGTGTATGTGGCTGAGACTCATAGGAAAAACATTGATGAAGCCTTACTATTCATACAAGCTAGACAGTTTTGTTTACGCTTACTGTAACTTCTGCTGAGGGTTCATTAGATAGATAGATAGATAGATAGATAGATAGATAGATAGATAGATAGATAGATAGATAGATAGATAGATAGATAGATAGATAGATAGATAGATAGATAGATAGATAGATAGATATTTATGTTTTAAAAGCCTAAAATCAGATCTAGATAGCAGAAGCAATTACTTCCATTTAAAAGCAAATATTCTGCGTGTGTATTTTTCTCTTCTGAGCTTGTAGTCATTAGCACTCACAATAATGCTCTCCAGAACACATTTATTGATTTATTCTGAGAAAGCACAAGACCAAAGCTCACTGCAGAGACCATTGCTTTGTGTGTAAAAAAAACAACAAACAAACTGAAATGCTAAAGTGTTAAAAAAAAGAAGAAGCATGCAACATTAGAGGCAACCTTGGTGCTGGACAGAAAATGCAGGCACTTTGCAGTCAATACATATATGTGCATAATCTATATAATAAATAAAACTATATTCTTACATTTGCAAAACAATATATGAAATGTATTGCCTAGGTGCGAGTGGTTGATATGGGATTTTCTGGATTCTGGTTTCTTTATAATGAAAAGTTTGAAAAGCGTTCCACACCACAGTTTGAAATGTTATGCATGGGCTGTATGATGCACAAACAGTATAGGACATGCTGACATTTAATAGTGTTAGTGTCAATGATGGCTCAAAGAGGAAAACGAAGATGAATGAAAGTAAGTAAGGTTTATTTCGATAACTCCAAGATAGTTCAAAATGCATAACAGTGTGTTAAAACACAATCAACACCAGACCACTGAGGTGTGCACTGAATGAAAAATACAAAGGTAAATGAGGGACAAATGATAAACACCTGTGCTTATTAAACGAATTACCATGACAACTGATACGTGGCAGGCAAAGGTCAACTTTGAAACTGAACAAAGGAACACGTAACTGAAAATGACAAACTAAAAGTCCATGAAAATGAAACTAAGGTTAAGTGTCTGTGACAGTTAGGGGTTAGTTAAAATCATTAGGTGTGTTTGATATGACACAGGAAATGTTATCCTATTTATTGGAAATTATTTCCAATCATTTTACCATTAAAATTTTCCATTTACATCTCAAAAGCTGATGCTTTGCTATTTTTTTTATTTTTTATGCAATGGTGACATGTGAGGCACTTTTTAGTTCTGAAACAATTTAGTAATTGTTGCATTTAAGAGAGGATTTTTTCAAAATCAGTGCAGTAGAGCAGTGTGAGTCCTTTTCATCTGACAGTTTGAGGCGATGAGAGAAACACTTATATTCAGCACTTTTCATCCATTACCCTGTACTCTCCTCTGTAACCGTAGCAACCCAAGACTTCAGAATGGCCCCCACCAGATGACATTTCAATGGTTTGAGAAGCTTATAAGTGGTTTGGTCACATTTGTTTGGGTTCTTAACCATATAATACTGATTTAAAGCCTGTTCACACCAAGAACAATAACTATAAAGATAACTATAACAATAACTCCACACTAACCCACGATAACATTGTGTTTACTATAACAGTTATTATATTGTTTATTTATTTATTATTTATATAGTTTTGTCATCTGCCACTTTTTTTTAGCTCTTTGAAGTCAATGTTTTTATCATTCATCAGCTGAAAAAATTTAATAAATTCAACAATATTGTTCCTCTGTGCTGTTTCCATTAGTTGTGGAGTTAACTTTACTATTCTCATAGAATTAGAATGATTATTAAAACTTTATTGTTATTGTTATCATTATCATCCTTGGTGTGAATGGACATTTAGAATATTACATTGAAGAACTCAAATTTGTTGACCACTAATCTGACACATCTTCCTATAATGGTCCTCCTATGTTTGTCTAGTTCAGTAGCCTTCTGTGTACAGTATATTAAGAGTACGCCCATCTAATCTTCTAATTAATACCAGGGTATAAAACCTTACTTCTTCCCGTTGTCAGTTCTTTCGGCATCCCTCCTCCTTCTCGTCTATGCATTTTGCCTTTGTAATAGGGGGGCAAATCGAAGCATGTCCTCTCCGAAAACCTCTTTTCCTCGAGATATTGAAGCCAAAAATTATCCTTAATTTTGCAATAATGTAAAACGCATTGCAGCAGCATGCAGACATGGGCGAGACAGCTCGCGCGCCCATAGGCTGCTCTGCGGCAACTGCACCAGCCTATCGATAGAGGCCCCTCATGACGTCAGGACCAATGAGGGTGCTTCGCGCCCAATACGTCATGTCCCGCCGAAAGCGGGTGGGGCTAGGGCTATAAATACGGCTCAGAGAGGCTGGTTTGGTCAGTTTTTTATCTCTTCAGCGAGCTACGCATCGCTGGATCCTGAGAGGAAGCCGCGCCGTCTGACTCAAGCACCCAGCGGGATTTATCTGCATCTGAAGCTGCCGGTCGACAACTCGCCGCCTTCAGTCGCCGTTCCTGCTGACGCTTTCCGGCGTACATATCCTTTTCTCTGTTACTGTGTTTTGTGTATGTGTGTGTGTGTGTGTTCGCCGCCGCGACACACACTCTCATTGCACTAAAAGAGCCGGGCGTCTTTTTCAAGACGCCCCTTTCCCCCCCAACCTGCAAAGCTCACCGGTGCGCCCGCTTGCCTTGCCTGCTTGGAGGATGATACCTGCTCTCCCTCTGTTCGAGCCGCGCAAACCGCGCCGTTCACAGGGGATGTCAGGAGCGGACAGTCACGGGGCTAGCTTTCTCTCTCCCTCTGTTCGAGCCGCGCAAAATGCGCTGTTCACAGGGGAGGCTGGAAGCGGACGGTCGGGGTTAGTTTTTCTTTACGTACAAGAAAGCTACCCTGCCTCTGCGCCCCATTCACGCGTCAATCACCAGCGAAAGGAGAAAATAGCGTTTTAGTCCCGCCGAGGCTGGACTGACCTGAATTTTCTCACACATTTCTCAGTTCCCTGATCAGGCGACTGGAAATATAAATATTGCAGCGCCGGCAAGCAAACGCCGAAGAAAACATGTTGACGCTCTTATATGCTCGTGCATCTGAAAGCCTTTTGTGTTCCCCCCTGTGGCCCAGTGGCGGAATCTTTGGTTTTTCACACGAGAGACCGGTGTTCGAATCTCGGTCTAACGGCAGATTAATTATGCCTCCAATGCTTCGCTCTGTCAGTTCCCTGAAAGGCGACTGCAGATGTGCATTTTGCAGCCAACGAGCGCGTTGTACAACCCGCTCGCCTGCACCCAAACACCGTTTCTATGGTTCCCGTGCGTCACTGGCGAAAGGAGAAAAGAGTGATAATGTCCCGCTGCGGCCGGGCCGAATTCTATTTCTCACACATTTCTCATTCCCCTCTGAAGTTCAGGCGACTGGAAATGTCATACTGCAGTGCACGAGCCTATTGTAATACACGCACACCTGCAAACAAACGCCAGCATGTTGACGCTCTCTGTTTCTATGGCAACTTCTCGCTCGTTCAGTTCCAGTAAATGTGACTGTTCCAGTGTATTCTGCAGTAAACAAGTCGGCGACAAAGCCCGCTTGCCTGCACACAAACGCCGCTTTACGGCTACCCAGATAAATCCCATAGAGTGTATTTTCTGGTGTTCCGGCCACGGCCGATGGTGTTATGAGTGTAGACAAAATGCCCACTGCCCAGTGCTCATTCCTACACAGAAACACAGCCCGTCGCACAGGGCTCGCGCACATGAAATCGACCCAGATCGATTGCGCATTAAATGTGGTAAATGTGCCCACTGCCCAGTGTCCACAAACACTACGTTCTGCATGTCTCAAGGTTTCTGTAAAACGAAACCAACATGCATTCGCTCTGCTCAGGCAGACAATGCTCTCAGTGTTGTAAATGTGCCCGCTATCCCACGCCCACATTCACACATAGACATGACAGGTCTTACGGGACTCGCCCAGCCCTCCCCCTCTCGGTTGACCACCGCAGAGGAGTCGAGCGCGGGCAATCTGCCCGCTGTTATCAGCGCGCCCCCTGCCTCAAATGTCATAAGCGCGACGCTTATGTTGCAGCACACTGAAGCCCCTCTGTCGCTGAGCGACCAGAGCACGCTTCGCATTCAACCCCTAGCCATTCGTGCAAACGCATGGGCAAGGCTACCCGGGGTTTCGAAGTGGGTGCTAGACATTATAGAAAGAGGCTATTCGCTACAGTTCGGTCGACGCCCGCAACGCAAAGCGGCGCGAATCGATACTACGGTGAAAAAGGAAGTAGCACACCTACTTCGGGCCGAAATAGCGAAGTTACTGAGCAAAGGGGCTATAGAACCCCTATCACAAGCTCAGAGCGAAGGGGGCATGTACAGCAGATATTTTCTGGTACCCAAAAAAGACGGAGGGCAGAGGGCAGACCGTTATTCGGCCAGTGGTCGGAACGGGAAAAGCTTCTGCATATAAACTGCCTGGAAATGATGGCAGTCGACAACGTGCTGAGGCGCTTTTGTCCCCAGATAAAAAGACACCACGTCTTGGTCCGTTCGGACAACATGTCAGTGGTGGCTTATATAAATCACCAAGGAGGTATCAGATCCAGAATCCTTCACAGGCTGATGGAACGCCTCCTGGTCTGGGCTCAGCACAATCTGCGCTCGCTCAGGGCAGCGCATGTGCCCGGCCATCTGAATGTGGGACCAGACAGACTGTCCAGAAACAATCTGCCGACAGGAGAATGGTCTTTACATCCACAGACAGTCAAAATGCTATGGAGGACATTTGACAGAGCGGAAATAGACCTATTTGCGTCTCAAGAGAACGCTCATTGTCAGGAATTCTTCTCCAAGAGCAGGGATGCGCTGGCTCACGTCTGGCCCCGCTGCCCGCTCTATGCGTTTCCCCCTGTCACGCTCCTACCCCAGTTGTTAGAGCGAATCAGGGAGAGCGGATGCCCAGTGCTACTCGTCGCCCCATTTTGGACAAACCAAGTCTGGTTTCCAGTCCTGATGCAGCTGACGAGTACCGCCCCGTGGCCGATACCGGTGAGGAGGGATCTCCTCTCGCAGGCGAACGGCTCGATCTGGCATCCTCGCCCGGAGCTTTGGTCCCTACATGTGTGGGCCATCAACGGGTACCCGTTAACCTCCCAGCGGGAGTGTTAAACACGATCACGCAGGCTAGAGCTCCATCTACGAGGCGGCTCTATTCCTCAAAATGGTCTGTGTTCACTAGCTGGTGTACAGCGAGTGGCACTTCACCCTCACGCTGTGGGGTGCCGGAGGTTCTCTCCTTTTTACAAGAGCTTCTGGATAAGGGCAGAACCCCATCCACGCTCAAAGTTTATGTGGCGGCCATAGCAGCGTTCGCTGAACCACCGCTTGGCCAGTCATTAGGAAGGAACGATCTGGTCATTCGCTTCCTTAGAGGAGCTAAGAGGCTGAACCCTCCCAGACCACCCTCAGTTCCCGTTTGGGACCTTTCCACGGTTCTGGAAGCCATGAAAGGTGCCCCATTCGAGCCAATACAGTCAATAGACCTGAAACTCTTGTCTTTCAAAACAGTGTTTCTTCTGGCTCTCGCTTCAGTGAAGCGCATAGGGGATTTGCAAGCGCTCTCAGTGAGCGCGACGTGTATGGAGTTTGGGCCGAATGACTCGAGAGTCATACTCAAACCAAAGCACGGATATGTTCCTAAATCCCTCAACACACCGTTTAGGGCACAGGTTATCTCCCTGTCGGCCCTGCCGGTATCTGAGGAGGAAGGGGACGCAGGCTTCCTTTGCCCGGTCAGGGCGTTAAGAGCCTATGTGTCTCGCTCATCTGTTTTCAGACAGACGGAGCAGTTCTTTGTTTTGTTCAGCGGACGTTCTAAGGGACTAGCTGCGTCAAAACAGAGTCTATCCAGATGGATAGTTGATGCTATAGCGCTAGCTTACACATCCAAGGGCCTGCAATGCCCGATAGGTGTCAAAGTGCACTCCACAAGAGGCATGGCCTCGTCGTGGGCTTGGTCCAGTGGGATTGCCTTGCAAGATATCTGTATGGCGGCAGGCTGGGCCTCCCCATCTACATTTATAAGGTTTTATAACCTCGAGGTTCCTGCTTTACAAGCTAGGTTGCTCTCGGTTTAAATTTTCAGTATTGCCCGCCCGAATCCTATCGGCTCAGGATGCTGAAACCGCTAGAGCGTCGATCACTGATCGTATATATACTTCTGTGGGCAGTGCGTAAGTCCCCCATATCTATCAGTCCAGGCCGTGTTCGCCCTGGCTGTGTGGAACACTTGATATAATATGCTCTTATCAGAGCTCTATATTACAGGAATGATGCTATTCTAGCCCCTCTTCCCGGATTCTCTGTGAGTCCCTTGTGATTAGGCACTGTATGAGCCCCGGGCACCTGCCCTTGGGACTTTAGTGTTATGTCTCAAGCACGCACGGCGTTTTACACTGTGTTCCCCTAGCGTAAGATAACTTACGCAAGTACGAGAGAACCTCTCGTAAGAGAACGTACTCGGTTACTAACGTAACCTCGGTTCTCTCTAGAAGAGGGAACGAGTACTTGCGTATCTTGCCGTGCATGCGTCACATTCTGATTCGCTTCAGCGATGAAAAAACTGACCAAACCAGCCTCTCTGGGCCGTATTTATAGCCCTAGCCCCACCCGCTTTCGGCGGGACATGACGTATTGGGCGCGAAGCACCCTCATTGGTCCTGACGTCATGAGGGGCCTCTATCGATAGGCTGGTGCAGTTGCCGCAGAGCAGCCTATGGGCGCGCGAGCTGTCTCGCCCATGTCTGCATGCTGCTGCAATGCGTTTTACATTATTGCAAAATTAAGGATAATTTTTGGCTTCAATATCTCGAGGAAAAGAGGTTTTCCCCTAGCGTAAGATAACTTACGCAAGTACTCGTTCCCTCTTCTAGAGAGAACCGAGGTTACGTTAGTAACCGAGTATGTTTTGTATTGCAGAATACAGATGGAATGTGTTGAAGGATTACAAATTGCTTCCTTACATAACATCACAGTGAAGAATACTGATTTTAGCATTTGAGGTTTTAATTTAGATTCCAATATAAACTGAGAAAGTTTAGCAGCAGTTATGATGATTATATCAAGAGATTCCTGCCAGTCCTGTTCTCTAATTGCTGAGACGACTCTCACCCTCACCCTTTGTGCATTTCCTGACCATTAAGCTCAATGTACAGCTGTGCTTTTGTCTCTATGATCAAGTGAAGGTATGGGTGATACAGTCAGGCTGATTGGATCATTTGAATGATAGTGTTATGCTGATTGGGTCTGTTTCTCTTGAGCAAGCCAGATAACCTGCCAAACTGGTTTTCACTTGATCATCCGTATGCTTTGTTTTGATTTGTCTCCACCTCCAAAAGTCCCTCCTCCTAAAATGCCTATAAGATACCATGTAAAGTATTTAGATTAGACTTGATGAACTATAGACTCGGAAGAATAAATCTCTTCTGCTTATAAGATCCATCTCAAGTCTCCTGGTCTTGCTTCGATGAAGGAATAAAGTTTCCAACAGTGTGAAGCTGTGAAGAGCATCTCTGGGAACATCACAATATCCAGTACCATAGAGATTTGCAGTATTTAGCAGGAGTTTCTACTCTGACCCCTACCATCATGGAGAACATATGAGAAAGTACAAGGAACACATATAGGGCCCTATCTTGCACCCAGCGCAATTGACTTTGTACACCGACGCATGTATCATTCCTATTTTGCATCCGCGCAAAGCGGACTTTTCCCTCCTCAGACGCACGTCGGTAAGTTAGGAAATACACTTGCGCTCCCGGGGGCGGTTCAGCGCAAAGAGGAGGCGTGTTCCGGCGCAAACGTTCCTTCATGCTATTTTGCAGGTTTAGAAAACAATTGCGCCACTAACCAGGAAAAAAATAGTTTAAAGTCAGTGGCGCGTTGCGCATGTTATTCATATGCTATTTTAAGGGCGCATGCTTGGCCATAATCAATGTAGCGTGTGCACAACGCGCACTTTGATTCTCTCATCTACACAGAAGCAGCAGTTTTCATTTTTGCAAATCATACATTATTACGATAGATAGATAGATAGATAGATAGATAGATAGATAGATAGATAGATAGATAGATAGATAGATAGATAGATAGATAGACAGACAATTTATTATAAAAGCATACATCTAGCTTACACATTTACCCAAATTATCATACGCCTGTTTAACCGAAGTTAATTTGGGTGGGTTTCTCCATCCCCAATGTCCCTGACGAGAACGTTGGTCTCCTCGGCTGTGAACCGCTCCTGGCATTCGTCTGGCAAATCCGCCGTTATAATAGGAATCCGCTATAGAATAAGCGCGCCTGCTCTTAAAGGGAATGTGAGATGTCGCTCTGATTGGTTTATTTCACGTTACGCCCAAACCACACCTATGAATAATGAAGCTACTTCAGACCAACCCCTTTTAGATTTGCGCTGGGCGCAAGAGGCATTTATCCCGCCGGGAAAATAGCAACAGCGCCCGAGACCCGCCCACAAAGTTACTTGCGCTTTGCGCTTGACACTTGCGTTTCAGATCGTTAAAATAGGGCCCATAGAATGAGTGAAAAAAATAAATTAAAAAAACACCTTTTAGACACGAAATTATATATATATATATATATATATATATATATATATATATATATATATATATATATATATATATATATATATATAATCCTTTTTTAACATGTTTGATGTCTTCATGCAATGTAATTTTGGGACTATCAGGCAAGTCATTTCACTTGAGTGCTCAACTCCATTTCCTTGCATATACTTCAAGGACAAAAAATTTATAAAAAATACCTGAGATTAAAGAAACCAGGAGAGTGCAATATATATAATATACACACATGAACCAACCTCAGTGAAACATCTAATTTGCATTAAGGGACACACTTCTGCAAGAATTCAACAAACATTTTTGCCTGGTATCCTGCACTAAAGAAGTAGTTTACACCAAGGGAAAGTACTCCATACTTGCTTACTGCTAAATTAAAGTCATTAGCACACCTGCCTCGAAGATGAATCACTCACTAAATGTCCCATTATGGTGACCCTAGGCTCGCTGTTGGAGCAATATGGCTCTTTTAACACTAAAGATGATAATTACCGGACTGTGTTTCCACCCTGCATTTCTAATGTGGTTAAATGGTTCTTTAAGCAGTAGTTTAATTACCCTGACCTCCCATATCCCATGAAAGTAATGGCACATTTAGTAAGACCTTGTGTCACTTTCTCTGTTGTATTCAGACACTCTGTTACTCGTTAATGTGTTATATTAATTTATTCTATCCAAGCAATACAGCACATCATTTCATTGTTATTTAATAAATTACACAATTACACAAAAAACTTTTTTCTTTCTTTTTTTTTTTTCCTGCAGTTAGACCAGTGCATTATTTAGTATATGTACTGCATGCATTAAGCTTTTGAAATGCACTCTAGTTTATAGTGCACTCAAGGTATTCATATAGGTGGAGCGTAAAACAAGGTACATTACTTTCCATTTGGATACATACCATACAAATGATCAAGTTACTGTACATGTAATACCAGCGTTCACATTCCATACATAAACTGGAAGATGCATGAACCAATTACTGTAGCTGCAAAATTCAATGTCTGAACCTGGCATTATACAGTATGATATCATGTGAGGTCACAAAAAACAATGTCACAATCCAGTAAAGAGTGCTCTCTTCACAAATTCAAGGGATATGTCTAATGCATGGGTTCTCAACTCTGACCCTCAAGGTCCTCTTTCCAGTTTAGCTCCAACCCTAATCAAACACACCTGATCAAGCTAATAAAGGTCTTTAGGATAACTAAAGTTACAAGCAGGTGAGTTTGATCCAGGTTGGAGCTAAATGCAGGTAAGTGGACCTTGATGGCTAGAGTTGAGAACTGCTGGTGTATTAAAATACTTGTTTTCACCAAAGTCATAAGTGAATCAATTACAGTTTGCATGTCAAATTTCTAACCGTTGCATTTCTAAGGGTACGTTTACATGACAACGACATGCTTAAAATGGAGAAGTTTTTCCTTTGAGTTTTCCGCGTACAGACGACGTCCATTGTCAAAACGATCCCCATTCACACTGATCCGCGGAAACGACTAAAAACCCTGTATTCTGCAGCCAGGCCATTAGATGCCGATGAAACACTATAGATTAAACACGTAATACGCATGTGCATGACGTCATCGTCTTCAAAGATTTGCGTTTTTGTTATTTACACTGAGACCGTTTTCAAAAACGTGCACTTTGAAACCCGTTTTTAAAAGTTTGCGTTTTCAGGCACCCAAAATGCTGTTGTCATGTAAACGAATGGCCAAATTGGATAAAAAGTTGTAAGTTTTTAGTTGAAAACGGTGTCGTGTAAACAGCCTCTAAGACTCAAAAACAATTTGCATGCCCTATTTGCTAAGAGATTTGAATAATAGATAGGCAGAATGACAAGTTGCTCACAGCAACTGGTCTATGGTCAGCTTTCCCCTTCAGATTAGTAATGTTTAGGTTAACTTGACCTTAGGAAGGGAAAACTAATGATAGACCAGTAGCTAAATGCCACATTTTGCTGCAATTAAAAGCAGCAGTCAATGGACTGAGAACAATCTAGAATTCCCTTCCATCTAGAATTCCCTATCATTTGTATGTATACCCATATATATGACTTTTTGCCAGGGGAAGGCATATATTCCCCAACCCCCGATCTGCCTATTAAACTCATGACCCTGGATCTCGTTCGTTGGTGTCAATGCGTTACCAGCTACAGGAATGTCCATCATCAGCATTAAGTTCCAAGGCGTCTGGCAATAAATAAATAATGACCCCAGTGGGTTGACCTTCCTTGCTGTTTTTAGATAGATTACTGAATTATACAGGCTCCCATAAAGATATAGGTTACCTATAAATGGATGACGACATCATCCCTACACAAGTTCACATATTACTTTCTGCAGGACTAATTTCTCCAGTGCCTCTGTTATGTTCAAGTAAAGTGTTTCTGAGGCATGTCACATCTAATCTAAATGTATCTGTAGTCACTCTCTGTGACATTCCGTAAATGTCATTTATGATGTAATACTTTTGCCACTGGTCATGAGTTTTACTTAGCTAGACTGAACAAGGAACATAAAATAACTGAACTTAAAAGAATGCAGATAATCAATATTTTATTTCCAGAAGCCTCTTATGATGCTGTAGTCGACCAATTTCATTATTTTCCTCTTAACTGCTTTGGTGGTTGATTTGATAGAACCCACATAGAATATTCTGAGACCGAATCTAATCTGTCAGAAAATGGGCATTAAATGGCAACCTCACTCGAAAATGTTCCAAACCCTTAAAGATTTAAGGCTAACACTTCCTATGAAGCCTGTACTTATGCATTACAAGGGTATTCTTAATGCATTAATACATGCATAATGCCTTACAAACAACCTTATAATAACCATCTGATGTACCATCTGATCAATTATCATAACAACAGTTACAATGCATTATAACACTAGATGAAGCCTGCATTTATAATGCATAATAAGGGTATTCTTAGTGCATTAAAATGCACACATAATGCCTTATAAACAATCTTGTAATGCGTTGTGTCAACTCATGAATATTTGTAACAACAGTAATAATACACCGTAAAAAGTTTAACTATTATTTACTAAATTTATTTGGTGAAATATTTTTACACTCAAAAAAATTTAGTAAATTTTAAAGCTGTGAAATCAATGAAATATACTGTATGAATTGAGTAAATGCAAGTAAAAAAATTAAGTAAATCTGAGTAACTGCATCTGGTACGTTATTAACAAATAAAATTGATTAGAAATAATTTAACATTTAAACGTTTAAAAAACAATATTTATGAGTAATATGAACTGTTTTTATTTATGAGTGATATTAACTTTTTTTATTTTCTCTAAACCTTTGTAAAATAGTATTCCATACAACCACCAGTATACGTTACATGACATTGGCCTTTATTGTCTATACAGCAATACAGCATATTTTACACTGTTTTAACATGTATACACTATTGCCTACATTTAAACTAATTTAACAAACATTTTAGAAGTAAAAATGAAACATTTAAACATTCAGGTAGCCTAATTCAAGTGTAATCAACCGGTCTGTTATCCAATATCCACCGTCTCAGCGCTGGTCCTCGTGCCGGAGACGGACTCGCGTTCTGCGGGTGAACTTCGAACTTTAGACCGCCGTCCTGCATTTCACTCATAACCGAAAGATACTGCGAGCGACTGACTCCATAACCTGCCAATAAAAAAAAAAAAGTGACAGTTCTGAGGACATTTTATCATCCAAATCAATTATATTCATTATCATTAAGAATAAAGTCGTGTGTTTATGCAAGGCGTTTTAATCACGCGAAAAGACGGGCGCGACTCAAGGTGTCACATTACGCCTCTGTATGTTGTTTTGCATTAAATAAAAATGATTTAAAGCACAGTAATGATTTTATAGATAAAATAAAACATACACACACCCAGGGCCGTAGCTAGATTCGGGGGCCCCTGAAAAAATATTGATGTGGGCCCCCACCACCCTCCACCAATACTGTACAATAGATGAGCATGGAGGCCCACATATCACAGAAGAAGGTGATGTTGTTGTAAAACCTTTATTTTAAAAGGTAAATGTATATAAAAATTTCAACTAATAAAAATAAATTGTTAAATAATAATAAAACCAATTTTTTAAAAGTAACAGCAAAATAATGTTTTTTTCCCCATCAGTCTTTTATAATTCATAAATCAAAAAGTAAACATTTATTAATTGACAAGAATGCAGTCAAATAAAAAAAAAGTAATTTATTGTCTTATTTTTTAATAAAGATGCTATTATTAAATAAAGATAAAATGTATTAATTCACGTGCAGTGTGTATTCGTGTTTTATTGATGTAATAAATAAATAACATTACATCATCAACCGGCAGATCAGGTGCATAATGCAATGCGTCGTGACTCGTGTCAATTTTTTTTTAACTCTATTTACAATAGTGTAAAAAGATAGGAATTTTGACCACATAATCATTCGGTCGATTGTGGTGCGCACCGATAATGAAAAGTGACAGGACCCGGCAGGTGTAGACGATAGTTTTCTTATTCCCAGCGAAATAATATATAGCCTACAACCTGTCTTTACAAATGTCTTGATCGACTGGGATACAACAACTCTCCTGGCCTCCCTCTCTTTCTTTTCATGGCGTTTCTGGTTCCCTGATTTATGTTTTCTTTTCCCCTACATTTTTTCAGTTATGCTGCGTCCCAATTCGCATACGATCCGTCCTAAATAGTATGCGAAACTAGATTTAGTACGTCCCAAATCGTAGTATGTTGAAATGAGTTGGTGTCGAAACCGAGGTGTCGAGATCGTGGAATAAGCCCTTCTCTTCTCGACTCTCCAGCCCCAATGTGCATATATATTCTAGCATAATGGGGTCGAAAGAGAAGGGCTATGGGACGATGCCTCGGGTTGAAGAGAATTTTGCATCTCATCTCTCGCCCGATGCTGCATCGTCCCTGAGAGCTCGGGCGCTTCCCTCCAAGCCCTGCCGTACCACTTCGGCGCTTGTTGGGAAAGCATATATGGCGGCAGGTCGGACTGGTGCATGCCTGCACACTATGGGGCTTCTGCAGGCGTACCAGGCTGACCTCCTCAAAGAGGTGGACGACAGCGGGGAGGTCGCGTTCGACGACATTCGGGAAATACGTTGAGCGGTCGACCTGTCTCTCCGTGCTACCAAAGAGACAGCCCGCGCCATTGGCCGCTCTATGGCAGCACTGGTAGCCACGGAGAGACACCTGTGGCTGAATCTGTCGGGCATCGGGGAGAAGGACAGGGCTTTCCTCCTCGATGCCCCGATTTCATCTTCTGGCCTCTTCGGCGACGCAGTCAACACTGTCGTCGAGAGGTTTCAGGAGACGAAACGACAGTCAGCCGCACTGAAACATCTCATCCCCCGCCGTCGTTCCAAGTCTCATGGGTCTGCTGCCAGGGAGCAGTCCCATGAGGCAGCCGCCAGCTCCTCACACCTGCAGCAGCAGAAGGAGAGTGTTGCTTCTCGTGCCCCCCCGAAAAAGACCTGGGGCCGAGGGCAACACTCTCAGCCGAAGTCGTCTGGACCTAGGACAGATCTGAGGACTGTCATTCAGGCGAGGAAGGCTTCGGCTAAGGGGCCCTGACGCGTTGCGCAGGCCTCTGAGGGTGGTCCCCCCCCGTGATCGAGCAACAACATCAAGCTCCTTCACGGAGCCCTCAGGAAATCGATGTGTGCTTCCCGCCGCTACGTGCGTTTCGGGACACATCGGTTTTCGACGAACGCAAATCGCAGTGTCCGCCCGAAAACGTTGCGGCCCTGTCGATTGCGTTCCCTCTCACGAGGCCTGCAATAAAATTACGT
Organism: Leuciscus leuciscus; assembly: GCF_965113295.1. Classification (NCBI taxonomy): domain Eukaryota; kingdom Metazoa; phylum Chordata; class Actinopteri; order Cypriniformes; family Leuciscidae; genus Leuciscus; species Leuciscus leuciscus. The sequence goes on along the minus strand of NC_138736.1, from coordinate 18,414,891 downwards.
CGGTTAGTTCCTGCCAATCAAATGCTTCAGGCCACCGATATTTCAATTACAACACCCGAGGTCAGTCTCGAGAGACTGATCCCCATAGTAGATTATCTAGACACCTGGAAGGGTCTTCGAAATATAACTCAGTGGGTACTGCGCACAGTGGAAAAGGGGTACGGAATTCAGTTCGAATATCGTCCGCCAAGATTCAGTGGGGTGGTTCACACACTGGTCAGTCCACAGCAGGGTCAGGTTATGGAGCAAGAGGTTCAGTCCCTCTTAGCAAAGGAGGCCATAGAGCAAGTTCCTCCTCAGGAAAGGGAAGCCGGGTTCTACAGTCGGTATTTCATAGTTCCAGGGACGGATTGGCAATCTGTGCGTTCTGGAAAAGTCCAGAACGGCCGTCCAACCGAGGGCCGTCGCCCGGCCGTCAAAAAAAAAAAATTGTTTTTTTTTTGTTTTTTTTGACGGCCGGGCGACGGCCCTCGGTTGGACGGCCGTCAAAAAAAAAAAAAAATTTTAATAACCCAATATGAACAGCCAACAGCAGGGGCACTAATACGATCACATGCTGCTACGGATTCCCGGAATCAAATCGCCGGCAGAATGGCTAGCAGGAAACGTAAGGAGAAAGGTGGATGGGAAAAAGTTAAAGAAAAGAGGGCCAAGTCTCTCGAGACCGATGCAGCAAAGTGTAAAAAGCTCACAGAGCTTTTTGGTTGCAGTGCAACTGCCAGCAGCACTACATCGCTTAGCCAGACTGAGACTGTAGAGGACCAGCAAGTGGAAGCTGAGCCTGAGGCTGAGCATCCACAGCCCGGTCATGATGAGGAGGGACAGACAGAGTTAACTTCACACCAGCAAGAGGTCCTGGTAAGTGCCAGAAGTAGCAGGACACATTATAATAGGCTGCCTTTATCCCTATCTTAGCGAATTGCATAGTCAGCTAGCTATCAACATGGGTGTGCATGGGGTGGAACGGTATACGTGTATTCATTTTAACCGAATCGGTACGGGCGTCACGGTTCAGTCAGTGCACGAATTTACACGGAGAATACACGATATAAAAATAAATAAAACTCGCGTGAAAATTAATGTAATGCGGAACTTCTGTTAGAGTCGAGAGACGTGATGTGTGTGTGTGTGTGTGTGTGTGTGTGTGTGTGTGTGTGTGTGAGCGCGGCCGCGATCGAACAGTGGAAACAAAAACAATGCATTCTCCATCATTTTGTCCATAAAGGACATCATTCAAACTGCAAAGTGTTTGCTTATATTTGTGTACACTCGCAATAAAACAAAACATTGTGCTTTTGTCAAACTGTAACCTACAACTGTCATCTAACCAAAATCTCTCTCTCTCTCTCTCTCTCACACACACACACACATAGTTTAAAAGCAAAAAAGATTTATCCAACCCCATTTAAAAACAGTCTGTGGGTGTCATCTTTTGGACATTCATCGTATTGCATTGGTTTTCATTTCTTTGTTTCATTCACTTTGTTGTATATGAGAGGTTGTAGTGAGCTCACATTTTCTGCTAGAATGAAGACTAAGGTATTGAATTAAACGGCAAAACATCAGGCATGCATTGCTACCATTCTAAACGTGCTAACATACAAGGAAGGGGGCTAAATAATGAAACAAATTTTAGTTTAACCAAAAAATCCTGGCTTTCACTTTCTGTCTGTCTTCCATCAGAGTGCAGTTTTTCCTTGTCTTTCATATTTGTGTTTACTATTGTGGAATTGTCAAAGACCTGGTGGTTGTTTGTGAAAGCTTCAAAGACAAAATTAATAGGGCCTAGCCATTTTCATAATTTCACAGCCTTAATATAAATCAAAGTGTAATATGACATTGACAAAATATTAAATAGGTTATTCAATGCTAATTATTTAACATCAATAAAAGCTAATAAACTATCTTTAAAATCATTTTTTTATTCAGGTTGAAGATAGTTGCAGTACAAAAGATGACAGGGAGAGTGCAGGGAAGTGCGAGGATGTCCCAGGATGCTCTACATCACAATATTTCAAACGGCCCAAGTCAGATAGTCACAGCCTGAATCAATTTTTTGCTAACCACCCTCAGCAAAAGCCTAAAAACCTGTCTCTACAGAGAGTGTTCAGTTGTAAAGATGGTACCAACCGCAAATGGCTCACATACTTTGAGGAGAATCACACGTTATATTGTACAATTTGTTTAGCATTTGCCAAGCCAGGTGAAACAAATCCCTTCATAAGTGGAATGCAGGACTGGAAGCATGTCAGTCAACGAGTAGAGGAGCATGAAAGGAGCAACATGCACAGGCTGTGTGCTGAAGCTTATTTTTTATGGGCATCAAAAGCAGATATAGCCAGTCTGCTTCATGGTCCCCAAGTAGTGGCCCATAGAGATCAAGTGCGGAAGAGACGGCAGGTGTTGGAACGTATTGTAGACATAGTTAAAGTCATTGGCAAGAGAGGACTTAGCTACAGAGGGACACAGTCTGAAGCAGCTTACACTCTGGATGACATGAGCATTGATCATGGGAATTTTTTAGAGCTCATCATTCTTCTTGGGAAATATGATGTATGCATGAAGGAACATCTCACAGAGTGCATAGAAAAAAGCAAGAAGATGCATCAAACCCAGGCTAAAGGTCGAGGTTCTGTTGTGACATTTCTGTCAAAAACAACTGTAATGAAAGTCATATCTACAGTGCAGCAGTTAATTCAAGAGACTATTGCAAAAGAGGTTACTGAAGCTGGGATGTTTTCAGTGCAGATTGACACAACGCAAGACATCACATCCCAAGATCAGTGCTCAATAGTTCTGAGGTATGTCAAAGACACAGTACAGGAAAGGCTTTTTGCTGTGGTGAAATGTGAAGCATCTACTGGACAATATTTTGTTCAGATGCTTGCAGATGTGATTGAAAAATTTAACTTGGAAATCAGCAACTGTGTCAGTAATGCCACTGATGGTGCATCAAATATGCAAGGAAAATACAGAGGTTTTTCCACACTGTTGTCCTCTAAAGCGCCAAACCGAGTGCATGTATGGTGTTATGCACATGTGCTAAACTTGGTTCTGGCTGACACAACTGAAGTGTCCCTCTCCAGTGGATCTTTGTTCTCACTATTGAATGATATTGCGGTCTTTTTCCGTGAGTCATACCAAAGGATGAATGTGTGGGAGCAAGGAAGCCAGGACAGTCGACACAAGCGCCTTTCCATTATCGGAGAAACAAGGTGGTGGGCCAAGGATGTTGCTTTGAAGAGGATTTTTGGGTCCTTTGGAAAGCCAGACCAGTGTGTCTACATTGACGTCCTCAGGACACTGGACAGGTGTCAGGGCCAGGAAAACCTGAAAACAACAGCGCGTGTCAAAGCAAAAGGGTACTTGGAGGGTTTAAGGAGATATGAAACAGTTCTAACTGCTCAGCTTTTCCTTAGGATTTTTGAAGTCACAACACCACTCTCAAAATACCTGCAGACACATGGTGTAGACATCTTGTCTGCTCACCGAATGGTTCTGACCACTGAAGATGCTCTGAAGAAAATGTCAAGAGATTTTGAGTCAGTGAAGAAAGCTGCTGATGTTTTTGTTCTGTGGGCAAATACAACACTGTCTGAAGAGGATTGTGACCTTGAACTGGAGGAAATGCTTCCAGAGAAAAGGAGGAGAAAAATTAAGATGATGGCTGGTGAGAAGGCAAGTGATGAGAGCTTCACAAATGCCAACAGTGCCTATGAAGCACAAGTTCATAACCAGGTGATGGACACAGTCACAGAGAGCATCCATAGGCGCTTTTTAACCCATGGTTCCCTCTATGCGGACTTGGCTCTCCTTGATCCAAGAAACTTTACAGAAGTTTCTTCAAAAGGCTTGCCTGATACTGCATTTCAGGAGATGAGCAAATGCTTGCTCAGGTTTGATAGCAGGGCAACTCCTGCTAATTTGCAAAGTGAGCTCAAGTGTCTGGCAGCCCAATGGCCACGTCTTAAACAATCTGTTCTTGAGGAGTACCAAGTCAGGGTAGCAGAGGATGACCCAGATGTTTGGGAAGAGGCAGAAATAAAAAACAGCACCTGCAAATCTTGCAAAGAATGCCCAGTGTGTTGCTACCAACTTCTTACACGGTACAACCTCCTGACAGATGCCTATCACATCCTTGGCTTAGGCTACAAATTTCTTCTCACTCTGCCTGTTACACAGGTAGCTTGTGAGAGAAGTTTCTCTGTATTGAAGTACATCAAGAATCGCTTAAGGAGCAGAACTTCTCAGGAAAACCTGGAAACATTCATGTTAATGGCCACAGAGAAGGACATCCTCATGTCCCTTGACAATGACCTCATAATAGACAGAGTTGCTGAGAATAGTGCCCTTCTCAAGACACTTTTACTTCCCCAACATTAAAGGTGCTGTAGGTAGGATTGTGAAGATCCAGGACTTAGCCAAAAAACTTGAACATCGGCAACTTCTCAGTCTCTCCCCAAAACAGTTTCCTAAGCCCCCCCCCACCCCCACCCCCCACAAGGGAGAATGAATGCGTGTGCATGATCAGTGATTGACACGCAGTTAGATACCCCTCCTAGCCCTGATGGGTGCATCTGACTGAAGAGGCAGATGTGGATTTTTGCAAATCGTACCACAGGCTGTAGTTAGTACCAGAGGAGACAGATTTTTTTTTTTTTTTAACTACCTGCTTCATGTAGTTCTACTTGAACACAGGGTCAGTTTCAGCAAATATGACAAAGTTAGTTTTATAAGGCTTCTCTACTGCACTTTTAAATTTGCATTCATTATATTTGAATAGTTATACGTTATAGTATATATAGTAACTATATGTTTTATAATTACAAGTGGGGTTTTTGTAGCCAGTGACATTTCATTTTTTGTATTTTATTTTCAATGCAGATATAATGGCATTTTTTTGGTTTTTGTTTGAAGGCTGAGGCTTCATTAATAAACACAACTTTATTATCATCATTGGTTTTGAGATGTTACTTGTTGTGAATACCTTGTCTGATAGTCTGACAGTATTGTGGCATAGTATCAGGACATCCTGGTTAGTGTCTGTTGCGCACGGGTAGGGGCGAATGGCCGGATGATGGGCCTATTTGGGAGAAAGTCCAGGGCTGTTTTTTAGCCCCAGTCCGTCCCTGCATAGTTCCCAAAAAGGATGGGGGGTTACGACCTATAATAGATCTAAGGGTATTGAACCGGTCTCTGAGGAGATACAGGTTCAAAATGTTGACTATACCTCTTATCGTGAGCCAGATCAGGTCCGAGGACTGGTTTGTCACAATAGATCTGAAAGATGCTTACTTCCATATTTCCATCCTTCCCCAACACAGGAAGTTCCTAAGATTCGCTTTCGGGGGAAAGGCGTATCAGTACAGAGTTCTTCCATTCGGCCTAGCACTGTCTCCTCGCACCTTCACGAAATGCATGGATGCGGCCCTTGCTCAAGGCATTCGCATCCTCAATTATATCGACGACTGGCTCATTTTGGCACAGTCGGTAGAGATGGCGGTTCAACATCGAGATGTTGTTCTGAACCATCTAAGGTGCTTAGGTTTAAGACTCAATGTCAAGAAGAGTTCCTTAATTCCTCTACAGAGGACCACTTTCCTGGGGGTAGTGTGGGATTCTATCTCGATGCGGGCACAGTTGTCTCCTGCTCGGGTAGATACCATCTTGAACACAGTAAGGAGTCTCAAGCTAGGCCAGGCCATCACTGTCAAACACTTTCAGAGGGTGCTGGGCCTTATGGCAGCAGCGTCCAACGTGATTCCTTTTGGCTTGCTGTACATGAGGGCCCTACAGTGGTGGCTCAGGACCAGAGGGTTTTCCCAGAGGGGCAACCCTTTTCGCACCATCAAAGTAACGCGCAGATGCCTTCGTTCTTTGGTCATGTGGAAGAAACCAGGGTTCCTGTCCCTAGGCCCTGTGTTGGGGGCACCGTGTCAGAGAAAAATTCTAACCACGGATGCTTCCCTCACAGGCTGGGGTGCGGTTATGGAAGGCCGCTACACCAGGGGTACTTGGAAGGACCATCATCTTTCTTGGCACATCAATTGCTTGGAGATGATGGCAGTGTGTCTGGCCCTCAGACATTTCCTTCCGGACCTCAGGGGCCATCATGTTCTAGTGCGAACAGACAATACGTCGGTGGTTTCATATATAAATCGACAGGGGGGCCTGAGATCGCGCCCTCTGTGCAGACTGGCGCATCAGGTTCTCCTATGGTCCCAGGGAAAACTTCTTTCACTCAGAGCAATGTTTATCCCTGGGGACAGCAATGTGGGAGCAGACATCCTGTCGAGGCAGGGGCTGAGGCCCGGGGAATGGAGACTCCACCCCGAGGTGGTGGGGTTGATATGGAGGGAGTTTGGTCAGGCGGAAGTGGACCTGTTTGCCTCTCAAGAGAACACCCACTGTCCGCTCTGGTACTCCCTCACGCTTCCAGCTCCTCTGGGACTGGATGCCATGGTGCAGACGTGGCCGAGGCTACGTCTGTACGCATTTCCCCCGATCGCTCTGCTCCCAGGGGTTCTAGAGAGAGTCCGGCGGTACGGGATCAGCCTACTCCTAGTAGCCCCGTACTGGCCGGCCCGAGTGTGGTTTTCGGACATTATGGTTCTCCTAGCAGGTCCTCCGTGGCAAATTCCGATCAGGAGGGACCTTCTGTCTCAGGCCGAGGGCACAATATTCCACCCTCGACCAGAGCTATGGAAGCTGTGGGTCTGGCCCCTGAGGGGGACCAACTCTTAAATGTCGGTCTCTCAACTGAGGTTGTCGAGACCATTTTAAACTCTAGAGCCCCCTCCACGAGGAAACTGTATGCGTTAAAATGGAATGTATTCACTTTATGGTGCAGAGAACATCAAGTGGACCCAGTTAACTGCCCGGTGGCTTCAGTGCTGGAGTTCCTCCAGAGTCGCTTCTCTGACGCGCTCTCCCCGTCCACGCTTAAGGTCTATGTGGCGGCCTTAGCTGCCTTCCACACGCCTTTAGGGGTGGGCACTTTGGGGAGACACCCACTTATAGTACGTTTCCTTCGTGGAGTTAGGAGGATGAGGCCTGTCATCCAGTCCAGGGTCCCCACGTGGGACCTGGCAGTAGTTCTTGAGGGGTTATCCCTGGCACCTTTCGAACCTTTGGATGAGGTGACTGAGAAATTTATGTCTGTTAACCCTCTGAGGTCGAGAAACGCGCCCCCGCGTTTTGCTGGATTTTTTTCACATAGCAGCAACATAAACTTAAATTACTCCGTCATTTATGGTTATACAGAAAAAAGAAATATAAAAAAATAATCTGTGATATTTCTACTTTTGTATGTGTCCACTTACAATCAAATCAAAACATTGTGCTTTTGTAAAATAAAGAAAATAAACAGGGTGTGCGTTCTGCCTCTCCGTCGCGGTGAACTTTTTTTATAAACTGAAACAAAACTCAACGAATACTTCTCACACATTTATGAGCCATTTACCTTTATAAACATTTAAGTGTGTACTTTTAAATGATCGGATTCAAACTGAAAACAAATATTCTCTGTTTAAGTAATTTGTATAAAACCAACAGGATGTCCAGTATCTCAAACGCTTGCTAATTACTTTTTAATTCGACACGCCCACTCGCGCAAAAGAGATTCACATGCAAATCTCCACATGGGACGCGAACGCCCTCATTACCTCAAACACAAAACACCAAAACACTTCACAAGTCTCTGCTTTTCGTCGAGTTTGGAAGACACGTCTGAGCTTACATTGGATTTACCCCCAGAAGAAGAAGAACGCGATTTGAAGACAAGAAAGATGTAAGGTAAGAAATTCTTACTTATTAGTTTATGGTATTGTTGCATAAACTTCACATTGCAGTTGAACTGTTGCTAGATACTGTATATGGTGAATATTATACTATTTAGACCCGTGTTTCCTGATAAATACTGTTTGTGGATATCTGCTCAAACATAGATATGTATAACCATAATGTTTAATATTTTGGAGCGCGATGGCGTTTGAATGTATCATATTTTGGAGCGCGCTGTGGGTTTGAATGTATCATATTTTGGAGCGCGCTGTGGGTTTTAATGTATCATATTTTGGAGCGCGATTGCGTTTGAAAGGAAAAATGCACCAAACATTAGGCTTTATGTTTTTACTATTATCTCATTTCATATCATCATAACGAATGGAAACATTTGAAGTAACATATGATAATCAATATATTTTTCTCTAGCGTAGTTGTTCTTGAAATCTTTTGGAAGATTTAATTTATTGTTATTATTATTTTATGCAGCACTGCGTAGCCTATGCCTACAAGGCACAACAAACCTGGTGTTCATTATATATTGTTGGAAACGTGTGTGTGTGTGTGTATTCTGTGAATTTTAAAAAGAATTTTAACCAGAAAAATCTCAAATCTATTCCCAAAATCGTGCAGCCCTATAGTTTCTCTTGATATCATTATGTTCACAGTTTTTTCTTTTTTTTTTTCTTTCAGGGACCAGATGCAACTGAGTCCTGCTGACTTCAACATTCACATGAGTCTCTGTACATGAACACGGTAAAGTGAAAATCAAACACCTTGGAAATTAAAGGTATGTACAATGTTTTTAGGAATGTGTAGCGAATATGCCTCTGGGTAAATATGAATTAGCTCAAGAATATGGGGAATCTTGGAATATTAATATTTATGACTCATGGTCATAATTCATAAGTCGCATGTACATTTATTTTATCAATTATCCAGATTACCTCGTCCTGTAACTGGTCTGACCAACCTTTAACTCGGCCAGCGAGTAGATGTAAGGTCAGTACAGTTAAGAAGGGGTATTCACAAACTCCACTAAAGTTCAGGTTCTGGCCGCGAACATTAAACTTTATTGAGTTTATTAATTAAAACTACTGAATGTAGTCTAATATCGAGCTTGTAGCTTTATAGATCTTTTGTTTCATTGACTTTATAAAAGTGGGTTTTCAAACACAGAGACAGTTAAAAGTATAAATGGGTTTATTAATAAAATGGCACACACTAGAGATTATATAAACTACACACATAAACGTACGTAAAAATGCAAACAAACGAATAAACATTTAACCGAACAAAAACATAAACATAGCGTGATCAGAATGAAAATGGAATGAAAGAAAGAAAGATATAGAGGGAAGATAGAGGGTAACTTAAATCACAGACCTACGAGTTAGACACCAGGAATCAACTGTTAGAGAGAGATCAAAAGATACTTGCAAGTCTGTTCTCTGTTCGGGTGAGGCTGAGACAGGAAGGAAACACGGACAGTGTCCTGTTTCTGTTGCGTCTTCTGGTGTCGCGGGAAGCTTGAAAGGCTCACTTGAATTTAACGTTACCGAGAAAGTTCAGATCGTTTCCCTTCTTGGAGGGGAAAGGCACGTATGAGCTTAGTTGCAAAGAACGGCAGCTACGATTCGAACATGTGTTGGTCCGAGGAGAAGGCCAGGGCCTCCTTCAGATGTTCCTTGGAGAAACGCTGCGCCGAGGAAGAGGGTCCAGAGAAGTTGGATGAGTTGAGTTGGAAGCGAGAAGAGAAGAGGGGAGATGAGAGGGCTTCTGACGTTTTATCAGACCTCTGTTTACGCCCCCTCTTGGAACGACAGCGAATCAGATTGTCTTTTCTGAAGCGGGAAAATTCTCTTTGTGTGAAGAAGAAAACGCCTACTTTCACCATATGTCTTATGAGAGAAAGAATTCATATTTCTTCTTAAGATTGTACACCTGGAACAATACATCTTACTGTAATACTATGTGCGGGACTGGCTGAATTAAAACAGGACGGTCAGACAGATACCAAGAATTACAGGTAGATATTGGACACACATAACATTACGTTCATATGCCTCATTACACACAAATAAAGCTTGATTAAACACACAATAAAATTGTCAGTGTTTCCGTTATGGCAAATGACGACACTTTGAGAAACATAGGAATACATATCAAACATTTAGTGGCTTGTTATGTGGAAGAATATCTGTTTCCAAAGTTCCAGAGTGGCTACAAATGGCACAAAGGTCTCTGTCTTTGGATCATTGTTTTCAATGTGCTCTTTTGTCATTTGTATTTTTGGATTGTGTTGTGTTGTAAATAAATCCAAACAATCTAAAAGCCATTCTTTTTTAAATCTCCTCATTCTTTGTGCAAGGTTGCTCTGAATGACAGGGCCTGATCGCTCCTAATAGGGCAGTTAGGGGAGTGTCTTTGTCTTTCTCAGGTGTTAAAACCTTACATATTCATGAGATGATCACGCCTTTTCGCATATGGCTTTGTCACACAAAACACGTCTTAGAAATTTTAAATCAATATATTGTCTTATCTGAATGAGCAGTCAGGGTGATTTTCACATAGTTTTGGAGCAAATATTCTAGGCTATGTCATACAATTTTCAAAAGTCTTGTGAAGAAATAATCAGTATGGGTTTCATGGCCTTATTTCAGTGAGAATTTTTTTTTGTATTTTCACAAACCACGCATAAATGTCATTATCTCAAAACTACAAACTTTTACATACATGCTGCTGATATATTATTGTAGCAGAGTTTGTGCTGAATACAGTGTAATCAGACTTTAGCCATGAAAATGTCACTAGTAACAGAAAAAAACACAAATGTCAGAGCATGTCAGAACACCTCCATGGCCCAGAAAACAGCTCAGACCTCAGAGGGTTAAAGTAGCGTTCCTGCTCGCCATCACGTCCCTAAAAAGAGTCGGGGACCTGCAGGCTCTATCTGTCGCTCCTTCCTGCCTCGAGTTCGCTCCCGGCAGGGTAAAGGCCATTCTCCACCCTAGACCTGGCTATGTGCCTAAGGTGCCGTCAAATGTGGCACGGTCTATAATTCTCCAGGCCTTTCATCCTCCACCGCATGTGTCGGATGAGCAAGCTAAATTACATCTACTATGCCCGATCCGAGCCCTGGAAATCTATGTTCAAAGGACTTCGGGCTGGAGGAAATCGGATCAACTACTTGTGTGCTTTGGGTCCCCAAAGAAGGGGTCACCTGCTTCAAAACAAACTATTAGCAGATGGATAGTGGAAACAATTTCTTCAGCTTACGAGGTGCTCCAGCTTACGGTTTGCCTTCACCTCTAGCGTTAAAAGCCCACTCCACTAGAGGAGTGGCTTCCTCTAAGGCTCTGCTAGCAGGAGTTTCCCTCCAAGAGGTCTGTGATGCTGCAGGCTGGGCTTCCCCTCACACTTTTATAAAACACTACAGTTTGGATCTGCCCTCTACACCGGGTTCACGGGTTCTCTCGTCTTGAGTATGCCAGATTGCTTCATACCAGGGTGTATTCTCTCAGTGTGGCGCAGTGGGCATTTCGTTCCCCAATGTGTCGATTCTCGACGCAGCGCGAGTTCCCTCGAAAGGGAACGTCTTGGGTTACGACTGTAACCCTCGTTCCCTGAGAAGGGAACGAGACGCTGCGTCCCTCGGCCACACTTTTTGCGCTCCTGAGAACGACTTGCTTCGACCAATTGAAAGCTGACGCTGTTATGTTCCGGTGTCCTTTTTATAGCTTCCGCTCACCGTCACATGCGACGTCACGGGTGACGTCATCACGCAACACCAATCAAGATTGGACTAGTTCCATACAGGCTTCAGACGCGTCACGCTGAAGGCGTTCCCCAATGTGTCAATTCTCGACGCAGCGTCTCGTTCCCTTCTCAGGGAATGAGGGTTACAGTCGTAACCCGAGACGTTATCTATTATAGTTACAATGACTTTTTAGAAATTTTGATTTTTTTCTATCAAATAAGTGAATATAATTGTTACTAATCTCTGTGTGTTCTTATAAATACTTATTGTGAGTTATGATATAAATACATCATTGATGGCTAAGTAAAGTGAAAACACAGGATGCAATTTTACTAAAGCAAATGTTAAGAAATCATTAAGATGTGCTCATTATACATTTTAAGTAGTTTACTTGTAAATGTAACTAACATAAATGACCAAAAAAAAAAAAAACAAAAAAAAACAGAAATCATTCATTTAAACAAGTGGGGGAAACATGTTAATCTTTTTTAATGTTACATACTAACAAAACAGAGCAACACTATTTTTTAAAGTATAATTCCAAACTGCTATAAGCAATACCATGCATATGGCTGAGGAAATATATATTTTAACAAATCAAAATTACCATTCACGGCCTCACATGCAAACATTAACCATTAAAGGCATAATTGATGACTAATTGGTAAGTGTCTCTGGGACTAATTTATTTTTCATAATTTATAATTCAGTGTATAATGGATTATGAGCATGCACATTGAAAAAGCAAATGCAACTAGAACTATTCGTATAATGCAGTGTAGTGTAATATATTTATAGAATAGTAATACTTACAAATAGGTTGAACAAACTGGTCCAAATCTAGTTGACATTGGCTACATTTACATGCAACAAAATAAGCTGTTATTAATCGGATCGACGGCTCATTCGGACTGAAAAGCCTTCATGTAAACAATCCGATCCGATCGAGCTCGATCCGAATGAAATTTTGATCGGATTCAAAGGGGTGGTTTATTCTTTTTCTAATTGGATCGAGAGAACATGTAAACACTTGATCGGATTGAAAACCGAAACTGAAAGGACTGTGCAATGACGTTGAAATAGCGTAATGACGTATGACGCGTGGAACGAGCTGTTCTTCCTGTTGAATAAAGTGTCATATAAATGAGTGTCCCGTCATTCTATAATTCTCCTTTCACTCCGCGTCTATGAAGTGGAGCAGGACAATGTCCCACCAGTCCTTGTTTCGGATTCTCATCCACAGATGACTGGTTTTGGGCGCGGGGAGGGATATTTTGTACTGCGTGATAAATATAAGCAGCACGGCACAACGGTTCATATGCTCATCTCCAAATTATGACCAGAATTGGATAAATATTAAGTCTGCTGTTGAGAATGAGTTATTATGCGCAAACAGAAGGAAACTCTGTATATTCGTGGAAAAAATCTATTTAGATTTGAAGCTTGTGACATAAATGCGTACATCAACCCATGCACCCAAACAATTACATGTTTAGCATTCATGTAAACACTACGTTCGGATTCATCAATCGGAATAAATTCAGTCCGATTGAAACAAAAGTTGTGCATGTAAACGTAGCCACTGTCTCTGCTGACATTTCAGGGTTGCGTTGTGGTCGTGTCTAGGCGCAGGTCCATCATCTGATCTGGATTTGGCCTGGATCCAGCTGAGTACTGTAAACCTCGGGATAAACAGAGAGAATATTAGCGTAGATGCCATTCTTCTTATGATGTAAAGAGTACATCAGGTGTTATGGGAAGTGTTCCCGGTTCCGGCTAAAACGGCTAATTCATGCAGCCTAATAATTATTTAACATGACTTGAATTATAGAAATTGACAATGTGTTATGTGTGTGCCAGGTTAAAGAGATGTGTTTTTAGTCTAGATTTAAACTGACAGAGTGTGCTTGCTTCCCGAACAATGTTAGGAAGACTGTTCAAGAGTTTAGGTGCTAAATAGGAGAAGGATCTACCACCAGCTGATTTTGATATTCTAGATATTCTGGCCAGAATTTTGAGATCCAAATAGACGTGAAGGACTATAATGTGTTAAGAGCTCGCTCAAGTACTGGGGAATAATCACAAACTTTGAAAAAATGTCAGTTTATTCTCTCTATTACGTAAACTACCTCAGCTCATTAAGAGCTGGTAGCAAATAAATTCAAGTGAAACATTGTAGTTAAAAATTCATAATCACAATACTGAAATTACAGTACAAATTAAGAATTTAGAAATTTAGGTAACAGATTATTAAAGCTAGCAATGTCTGATTAATGTAACAGACAATATTAGATAATATCATATATATTGTCATGGTTAAGTTATATTAAACAATATAAACAGCAAATAAAAATAGAGAATGGAGATTAAAAACAAAGCTATAAGGAGCATCAAACACAATCCACTCAGGCAGATAGAAAAGTTAAAAGGGCATCTCCTCTTTGACACCTACTAATTTATACTCTACTAGGCGTCTCGCCCTTTTTGAACACTATCACTTGGGAATAAGGTCTCTGTTCCACTTAAGCAGTATCACTTGGGAATGGAAATAAAAATATCTAGTGCTCCCTAGCCTGCCGTGCAGCAGTAATCAGACAGACTCCAGACAATGCCTTCAAATTATATAAATATATATATATATATATATATATATATATATATATATAAAATGTGTGTGTGTGTGTGTGTGTGTGTGTGTGTGTGTGTGTGTGTGTGTGTGCTCAAAATTATTCATACTCTTAAAATAAAATAAATCTGCAATTTACAAAAATCTAACCTTTCATTTGTGAATAAGAATTTAAAACGTATTTACCAAGGGTATGAATGATTTTCAGCACAACTGTATGTATATACAATAAATATATATTTGTTATCACAGGGTTTTTGCAAGCAGACAGACAAAGACAGATGAATAAAGCTTCAACAAAGTTTAATAGCAAATAGGCACAGCAACAGCTTATAACTAACTTAGGTTAGTTATTATTAATTAGAAATTTCCTTCACTTTTTGCACCCAATACAGAGCCCTTTTGTTAAGGTTATCGCAAGAATAAGAGAGAAACTGAACCTAATTATGCAGGGTGCCATGAAGATTGCAATGATGAATTCTTTAAATTTGCATCAGCCATTTCAAAGAACAGCCTGTGAGCCATAGATGATTCTGTAAAAGCTTGTCAAAGTTCCATATATGTTAAGAGTAAATTACCCTTTTACTTCTTGCATTAGGATATCCAGTGTTAAATCAGATGATATTATCATAATGGTTTTGTCACGGAGTCACTCACACCATCCACTCAGCCATCAGCACCAGATCCGCCCACTTGTTCATCATCACCGGAATTCTAATCACCTGCACCTGTTCACCCTCATCAGCCTCACCATATCAAGCCTGCACTCCCTCCAGTTCACTGTCTGTTCTCGTCACGTTACACAGACTCTTCCTGCTCTCACCAGAGATCCTCTTCATCCTCTCCCTGTGTTCCTCAATCTACCTCAACCTCACTTCCTTCATCTAGTGGTGGGCAGATCGAGGCTTCGTGAAGCAATGAAACAGTTGAACCAAATGGTCCATATTGTTTCGAGGCTTCGAAACAATCCAACACCCGTCTCAACGGTGACACCTAGTGGTCACTTGCAGGTGTTGATCTGAAACAACCTTGACGAGCCATTAAACAAATTTGTTTTTTTTTTATTATTGTATTTTTCTAATATGTGACCCTGGACCACAAAACCAGTCTTATGTGTAATTTTTTTAAATTGAGATTTATACATCATCTGAAAGCTGAATACGTAATCTTTCCATTGATGTATGGTTTGTTAGGATAGGACAATATTTAGCCGAGATACAACTATTTTAAAATCTGGAATCTGAGGGTACAGAAAAATCGAAATATTGAGAAAATCGCCTTTAAAGTTGTCAATTTCTATTGGCGATTGTGCTGCATCCATTCACAAAAATAAATGTTTTATATATTTAAGGTGGGAAATTTACAAAATATCTTCATGGATCATGATCTTTACTTAATATCCTAATGATTTTTGGCATAAAAGAAAAATCTATAATTTTGACCCATACAATGTTTTGTTGGCTATTGCCACAAATATACCCGTGCAACATAAGACTGGTTTTGTGATCCAGGGTCACATATGTGAAGCTTGTAACCTATAGGCTCCTCACTGTGCATAATGCTATTTTGGTCCTGCAAAATGAATATTAATAAAAGAAATCAAGCCACAATGTCTCACTTTTTTAGAGATTTTTATTAAAAAATATTAATTTCTCTGCTGTGGAAGGACTTAGCCTACTTCTTTTTTTACAGATAATTTCTCCAGCCTTTGAAAAAATCCTCTCGCAAGGGACACTTGTTGCTGGCATGCAAAGATATTTTTTAGCTAGGACATACAAATGAGGAAAGATTACTGCTCTCTCTTTCCAGTAAGTTAGTGGATCATGAGTTCTGGGCAAATATGCAAATTTCAAATTCTCCTCAAATGGCGCATCATGGATGATGTATTGTTGCAGTAGGCTAGCTGCCGATCACAATACACACATCTCACTTTATTTGGGGTTTCTAAACGGAAATGCTCCCACACCACAGATGTACGGCATCTCTTCTGGGGAGCCTCCATCTTATCTATCTATCCAAATCTATCTATCTATGCATCTATCTATATGAATCTATGTATCTAGATATATATCTATAATCTATCTATGTATCTAGATATAATCTATGTATCTATATATTTATCTATCTATGTATTGATATATGTATAATCTATCTATATATGTATCTATCTATCTATCTATTAATCTAGCTGTCTATATATATTTATATCTATGTATCTATTAATGTGTCACTATATGTATACTCTGTCTGTCTCTAGCCTATCAGTCAATGTGTTGTGTAAATTTAAATGTAAGCCTAAATAGCCTATAACTAATCAAATCGCACTATATCACCAAAAATCCGCTATCTCAAAATCAAACTCCTCTCACAAAAACCCACGAGGTCAATATGCGTTGATTTCACTTTTATACAGATGCGCGATTGTGTGGTCTGTTCCCGACCGTGTCAATCAAACGCTGATTCGGCGGACCACACCTGATGAAACACTTAGGCTACGTTCACACTGCAGGGCTTAATGCTCAATTCCGATTTTTTGAAAAAATTCGATTTTTTTGCAAGGCCGTTCACATTTCCAATTAAATGCGACCTTTTGTGATCTCCTGTGTGAACGTGAAATGACCCAGAAGTGACCCGCATGCGCAGAAGAGTACTCAACGGTCAACGACGTCACTTGTTGTTTGCGGAAGTAGGCAAGTAGCTAAACTTTAACTGTGATTCTCTCTCACACACACACGAGCGCGCGCAGCGACCGTTACACAAGAGCCAGACAGCAGCCGCTGACCTATCTAATATCAGATTCAGCACAAATAAGTTAACATAACGTATATATAATGGCCGTGGGCTTTTTTTTAATTATTATTACTATTAACGGGCTCGTCGAGGTCGACCCGTTCGGCAGATTCACCTCAGCTCGACGAATATGCAGTCCGTTTTAAAACCGACGACTACTTCAACGCAGAATTATGACGTTTTCCGCGTATCAATGACGTGCGGGTCGGAAACATGCGACCTGGCCGTTCAGACTGAAGTCGCATTTGAAAAGATCGGATATGTATCGGATTTGGGACCACATACCCAAGTGGCCTGGGTCGCATTTGAAAAGATCGGATCTGTGTCGTTCAGACTGTCATGAAAAGATCAGATACAGGTCGCATAGGGGCAAAAAAATCGGAATTGGGTCGTTTCTGCCTGCAGTGTGAACGTAGCCTTAGTGAAACACTTCGAGGCTTCGTTTGTGACATGGGTGTTTTGAATCACGCTTCGGATCAGTGTTTCGAAACATCTGCGCTTCGGGATCTCGCAAAGCTTCGGAACGACTGTTTCGCATCAGCCATCCCTACCTTCATCTTCATTTGTGTTACAGTCAGCTAAGTCCTACGTGTCATCCACACCTGTCAAGTTTTGGATTTGAAAATAAGGGAAATTTTAGTGTATATGAAGAGCATTTATTTAAAGGCTTATTTGCATATTTTATGTTCATTGCTTGTCTTTACATTTACAATTTATTTTCAATCCACACATTCTTTTCATTTTTCATACTGCTTTTCTTTTACAGTTTTTCATTTCACATAGCCTAACTTTTCTTTACTCTTTTAGTGAGTTATTGTACAAATTTGTTGCAGACTTTGCATTCGCGGTATTTACATGAGGGTTTTGTTTTTTGGCAGGAGTGCCTTCCGTCTTTTTTATTTTTTTTTTTTTTTTTACGAACTTTATTATGAACAATGCACAGGATAATAGGTACAGAGAACACTACAAATACTGTGCGTGCCATTCCGTCTCTGTAGCGTCCATCATCCGTCTCTGTTTTTTTTCTTCCGTTTTTTCCCGCGTTGTCACCATAGACTGTAAGGGTTGTCACTCATCATCTGACCTCAGACACTAACCTCGCGACAACTGCCACCTACAGTACCTGTAGTAGGCTACTGCAGGTGGCAGTTATAGCGAGCGAGGCTACTGACAGACTCAGATTAGGAATGTTTTTTTGTTTTTTTTACCCCGTCCGGGCCCGTAGCCTATTATTATTTTTAATAAGGTTAAAAACCGGGAGATTTACGGGAAAATACTAATACGGGAGGACGGCGGGAAAGAAGGGTAAAATACGGGACTTTCCCGGCCAAAACGGGATACTTGACAGGTATGGTGTCATCTAGTATTACCATCCTTCGCCTTTTGTATTCTGTTTTGCTCCAGATCTGTCAATAAACTCTCTGTCTATTTTACATCCACCGTCTGTTTCCTTCTGTGCATGACAGAAGACCAGACCTACGATGCAGAGCACGAACATGGATCCGTTTGCCAAATTGGTTTAAGCAGTTCGGCAATCACTGTCACCACCTTCTTCTGCTGCTGCCTCTGCCAGTCCCATGGCCCGTCCAGTGACATTAACCAGCGAGGCGGAGGATTGCAGCGGATTTCTCCTTCAATGCTCACTGTAAGAAATGCAGCCACATCTCTTCCCCATGGATCGCGCAAGGGTGGCTTCATGATTTCTCTTCTCTCTGGTTGAGCGCTACAGTGGGCACAGTTGTTGTGGCAGTCCAACGCTGAAGTAACCATCTCGTTATCATCCTTCACCAACCACATCAAGGAGGTCTTCGGATAATCAACTTCAACCCTCTCCGTTCATGATCAACTCTTTCGTCTTCACCAAGGTACCGAATCAGTCAGTATGCTATAACCTTTCGTACATTGGCAGCCTCAAGTGGATGCAATGAAACCGTTCTTCTCACCGCTTTTCGACATGGCTTGAATTCTGACATTCGCCAACTGATGGTTGTTTATGATGCCATGGAGATCAAGAATTTAATCCAAAAATCCGGGTGTCAACGACTGTCAGCCTGCTCACCGCACCAATCCCCGCTGTATCTTCCGCCTGCTGCAACATCTGTCGCCCTTCCAGCACCTGAGCCGAAGCAGCTCGACTCCAACCATCTCACTCTTGCGGAGCGTCAGTGGAGGATTAACAACATCTGTCTATACTGTGGGGGAGAAGGACACGTTCTACAGAACTGTCTCATCTGACCACCACACCCAGCGACGAGTACAGTCCATCTTCCACCTAAAATTACTCCTCAAACCCGTACTACCGTATATGTTCTGACCCATCAAACCCCTGTTTCAGCACAAGCTCTCATTGACTCCGGCTCAGCGGGGAACTTCATATCTCTCAACCTCCTCCAAAGGCTTAACTTTAAGAGGAAGGTGGAATCATCCAGAACTGGCCACAACCCACCACCATTAAAGAGTTGCAGAGATTCCTGCGCTTCGCCAATTTTTACCATCGTTTCGTCAAGAATTACTGCTTAGTCAGTTCAACTCTCTCCTGAAAAACCAGCCCAAGTCTCTGTCCTGGACACCTCTTGCCCTCCTCTCCTTCGAAGACCTTACGACAGCATTTGTCTCCGCTCCAGTCCTCTGCAATCCGAACCATGTGCTACCGTTTGTCGTCGAGGTCGATGCATCCACCACTGGAGTCGGAACAGTGCTGTCGCACCGGCAGGGTGATCCCCTACGCCTCCATCCATGTGCCTTCTACTCTAAGAAGCTGTCCCCGGCGGAGCAGAATTACGACATTGGGAATCGTGAGCTCCTCGCCATAAAGCTCGCTCTAGAAGAATGGAGACTCTCACACCATCCACTCAGCCATCAGTACCAGATCTGCCCACTAGTTCATCATCGCCGGAATTCTAATCACCTGCACCTGTTCACCTCATCAGCCTCACCATATCAAGCCTGCACTCCCTCCAGTTCACCATCTGGTCTCATCACACTTTACACAGACTCTTCCTGCTCTCACCAGAGATTCCCAGCATTCCCGTGTCTGATCTTCATCTTCAAGAGTCATGGTTAATTTTGCATATTTTTAGAGTTAGGGATTATTAAAACTATACAATTTTAGGCATGTTATATTAAGCAATCAATATTGCTTCAAAAACACCTAGCAACCACTCATATTACCCTAGAAACACCACGGCAACTATCCAGAATTCCCTAGCATCCACATAAAATGCTACAAAATTGCATGGACCTATACAGTAGCAACTCACAACACCTAAAGAATGAACAGCCAGTATAAAATGCATTCATGTATATTATCTTGACAAAATGTCATATTTAGACAGTATATCTTATGATTTACATCTTAGCTGTATGTATATCTTACAATGTTGAAACAGCTAGACATAGGGAAAATACCCAAGCTACAGCAAAGCAATGGCATTTATTTGACAGATTATTCTTTTACTCTGAAAACTAAATGTCACAAAAGTAGAACACTGACAGGTGAGCCAGAGGCCAGCAGAGTGCTATTTTAATCTCAAGGGTGCTTACCTATAGGCTACATAGTTCAAATGACAAAGTAATTTTGTTTTGGCATAGCATGCTTGCAAAAATCAATTAGGTTGGTTGATGGCTGATGTAGTAATTAATAATTAAAGGTTATTGTTCAGACAAACACTGTTATTATAAATCAAAAGGTTCATTGCTTTAGCAGCCTTTTCCCAATAGGGAACTGATGAAAATGGAAACCAGTACTACTGGCTGTATAGGGTTTTATTTGGAGGCATAATTACCTTTAAAATGGATAAAAGAGAAAATCCAGTCAACTTGCTTGGGGTTATACACAAGTCAAATAGGAATAAATATTTAATGTGGTAATTCGTATGTTGTTATTGATCTTACAGCAGGAAATTCAACATCATGTTGGCCAGTGAATATAGGGTGAATACTGGTAAAGTGGGACACTTTCTGATAATTTACCTTCTGCATAATTTTTTATTATGATCCAAATGTTTTAGCCCCTCATACGATACTATTCTAAATAGCTTAAGAGCTCTTCTCTACTATACAGAATTCAAATGAAAGAAACATTAAATACAGGATGGATGACTCTTCCTCAAACACACATTGACCCCAAACCACATTTTCCAGGTGCTACTGTCAAACTGGGACACTTCAAACACATTAAATTGGTATTCAAATGTAGGCCAAATTAATTAAATACACAATAACAATATAAACAACAACAAAAATAATAAAAAATCACTTTTTTAAGAAGAGGTGCAGGTACAGCAGATTCATCCTCTTTCCAACCCTCCCTCCCTTCCTTCCTTCCTCGGCTGTTCACAATATTTTGTATTGGGTTTAATTTATTTCATCTATATTTTAATTTAAAAAAGATTAATCTTCATAAACATTTCTTCTTATAGGCTAATTTATTCCACACAGGCTAAATCTAATACATTTTTTGTACAGTAGGTTAGTCTCTACATGTCAATACAGCCAGTGCAAGTGAATGTCTCCCCATATTCAATGAGGCCATTCTCCTCGCCACACGTCTCATGGAAATAGTCCTCACAAACAATGCATATTGCAATCCTCTGCTTTTTTGGGATAATTTTCATCACCATATCTGGCTTTGCAAATATTGCAAATGTCCCGGCCATCCGAGCTTGTAGCCTCCATCTTTCTTCTTATTATTTTGTTTGTTTTTTGGCATTGGCATTGGGATTGTTGTTTTATAAGCAGTTTACAATCTTTGTTGAAATATCTAGCTTGCTAACTAAATTTATGAGGGGCATATAAAAAGGGAACTCAATTCCCCCATTAGAATTACTTAAAAGGCTGACCCAGTTAGCCAGTAATACCCTGTCCCAGGTTAACAGTAAGCTATTGGCAAACTGGGACAGTGTCAAAATCACATAAAAAACTAAACAAAAATATTCATATGAATGTGATTTTTAAAAATTCAGATTCACCATTACATCATATAACAAAATATATAAAAATTACAAATGATCCATGAGTGTTTTTATTTTTATAATCTTAACATTATTCACCTCAGAATGCTATGTCATTTTACTTTACCATCACAGTTCACTGCAAGGTTGTTAAATATGTTGTGCCACACCCCCGGAAGTGATGTCATAGCCACATAACCTATATTTCTTTACCACATGCTTATGATGAGCTCAGTGTTGATTTTTAGTAATGGAATCAAATACATGTAAAGATAGAAATTAAAGGGATAGAGCCTTTTCGTTTTCTCACACAAACCGCTCGTTTCGTGTCTTAGGCCATCAATGTGTACTTACGATGGGGAATTGTTTAATTTGAACGATGGGGAATTGTTTTAATTTGGACTCTGTGCATGCTCTTTGAGGTGGTGACCATCGACCTGCATTATATGACTGACAGACAAGAACGGTTTGACCTAAAAATATCAAAATTGAAACTACTGCGGAAAAAAAGACACCTACATCTTGGATGCCCTTGGATTTCAAAGTGAACTATCCCTTTAAGAAGCTTAACTGTCCCACTTTACCCATTGTCCCACTTTACCAGTATTCACCCTACACAACAGCTACAGTAATTTAAAGATCCCTTTCTTTCCATAAACACCTGCAGTATATTTATCAAAGCCTTTTGTAATTTCTTCGGGGAACTAGAACTGAAAGTGTAAGATGTCCGCCATGACATTGATTCAAAAATGTTTTTGCTGTTGTACATTTCACTAGCCTGCTGGAACATTAGTGGTTTGTTAATAGCTTAATCTTTAATGCTCAGCATGCTAAAATATAGTGATAAGTCATTTCACTGCATTAATAGTTACTATTCAAGACTGATTCACACTTGTTATTGCCTATCTATCATTGTCAGAGTACTGATGCATTACCAAACTGAATTTATTGAATTAGGCAACACTTTTAAATAAAAGACCAGGCTTTATCAAATAAGAAAAACATCTGTGACTTCATTTATTTGCTAAGTATACCAGTATTTGTTAATTTTAAAAACTGGCATTTAGGGCATCTGGGGAATGATAATTCAAGATATGCTAATTTCATTAACAAGACAACCTGTTCTCTAGCCTTTCAGCCTTATAAAGCACAGGTGTCATTTTCTAAAAAAAAAAAAAAAAAACTTTTGTAGGTGTCATACAGAAGTGGAAGAAAATAACTCAGTAATTAATGTTACGTAAAAGTCCTTTGGATTTCAAATGCTTGGAAAACTGTCAGCCTGTCTCCTGATTTTTTTAATTTAAAAAAAAAATGTTATTGGGAAATCCTTCTTCAGTGATTGATGAGAACTCGAATTATTGCTAAAACTTTGAACACCGAGTTCACACCAAATGCATTTATTAAAGGATTCAATCAATAACAGAAGATACACAATATTTCTGGCAATTAAAGTTATAGTGCAGTGATTCTCAACCAGGGGTATGTGAACCCAAGGGGGTACTTGGTAAGATTTCGATTCTGCTTTGTTTATCAACCTATAAACACAACTGGCTTGTGTAAGTGTTGTCAATTTGTGTGGATGACACTCACAGGGTATATGTCAATATATATAGAGATGTTTCTGTAAACATCTCAATAAACAAGCTCAGGAGTCTCATTAAAAGGAGAGGGAGGTGCTTAACACACACTGTCTGGTTTTATTTCAAAAGTGCATAATTTTAATAATGATATTACTACAGAGCCAAGTGGGTTTTGGATTCAAACTTTCGTTTTGATAAAGTTATTGATTTTCATGTAAAAAATAATTTACCCATCCTCATGCCACACCATACTAGTCTTTTTTTTATGGTTACTAAAGGAGTAATTTATAAAATGTAAAATATGTTCTATACTTGAATGATCACTGGCAACGGTGGACAGTAACAAAGTATTTTTACTCTGTTACTCTACTTTTACATTTTAAGTATCTTGAAAAGAAAATTTCTTTTTATTTTGATGTGAAGGAATTTAAGACTTTTCTAAAGTTGTAAAAATGTACAATTTGTGCGAATTCTTTGAGCCGATTCATTCAAATAAACTATTTGCAGAACATGTATATTTAAAGTTGCCCTGTAGTCAATAATTGTAGCCCTTAAAACTCATCTTTGATCACAAAAATGAAAGCCCGCCCGCATGTCGACGGGATTGGTTACAAGGTAGTTTGTAAAGTGAAAAACACCGGCAATTTCATTTTTGAGGCTGTCTTTTTTTTCAACTGCGGTTTTAAGGAGAAAATACTCAACAATGGTGTTGACTTATGAATTTGCACATGGTTTGTCTTAAAGCATTAAAACAATGCCACATAGACATATAAACAACATTAAAGCCACACTAAGTAGAAATTGTGTTTTTGTCAAACAGCGACCCCTAGAGTCGCTGTGGAATACTTGCACTGTCGTAAATTATATTATAACATTTTTACATGATTGCAGCTAAATCACAAGTAAATAGTCTATAGTCTAGGCCTACTGTATAATTTAATTTGTGTTGTTTTTATTGGAATGTAAACATTACAAAATGCCAGATAACATCAATTAAGTTAAATGTACGTCGCATTATTTCATAACATTGGCCGTTATGATGTCATTAGACATGATTATTGCAATTTATCATAATAGTTAGCAAATTGTGCTCGTTTACACTATTTACAACCTCTACGTTAGGCTTATTTATGATAATTATGTGAGATATTGAAAGCTGTTCTCATGATAATCGCAGGAATCAATCAACAGCGTTGTCTGATAATTCTCAGGACTACGTGATAAATACACCTCACAACACCTGAGTTCAGCTGGCAAACTAATTCGTGAGGCATAGCTATCTGATTTATCAAAACGATTCCATTTACACCTGGTCACATAAATGTATTTTTGCGAAACGGATTTAAATTCGATCTTCAATTCTCGCGCTATATGCAGATTTAATGGAGTTCACGTCACCGAGATATGAGCTGCATTTTATAGATCATCAGCTAAAATGTCAAAAACAAAGACCGCAATAAGAGAGAGCTGTAACAGCCCTGGTAAGATCATTTCGTTTCTTTACTTTTAATGATGAAGATTATGTGTTAAGCGTCTGCGACTTACTTTCACTTTGATTTGCTATAGTTTGCACGTTGGCTTGATGCAGTTGCTCATCTGCGGTGATGCGTGTTCTAGCGTGTCGTCATATCTGGATATAACATAATAGCCTATACAACGCTCTCACACGTTTTTTTTTTTTTTAGCATTTTTGGGAGGAGTACAATTTACATATGTGGTTTCAACAACCATATGCATTTACACTTGTCCAGTTTCGTCTGGAATGTGTCTCAGATCTCCTCCTGAAGTGGTTTGAGGGATCGGATTCAAATCCGTCTCAAATGCGTTTCAGAGGGCATTTAAACCTGGACTTTTCACGATCGGATAGCTATCCGATCTGAGAAAATGCATGAAGTGGCCAGGCGTAAACAACCCCCATGACAAAAACATACGCACGAAAGCCGAAAACAAACGCTGGTTGGCCTCTCACGTCCAAATTTGACGAAGTGGTGGGGGAAGTGACGTATGCCGTAAAGCAGTCGAATTTTGTAGTTCTTTTTGTGCTCTGGTTACTACCCGAACCCCGAAGTTACATAGTGCCAGTAAAAGCGATACAGACCCTGTCAGGCTATGGCAGACGTGTCATTCAACCTATTGTAAGTCGATGTACCATCACAAGGATCTTGGAAATATATTATGAAGGTTGAAAAGTTACATAGTGTCGCTTTAAAAACGTGATTTTTTTTTAACTAACTGACCTGGAGACCCACTCTGCACATTTTGTATGTCTTCTTTCACACACCTGATTCAGATCATCGTGAGGCCAATCAGCTCATTAGGAAAGTATGGCAAGCCGTTTTAACTTTTTTTCATTTCCAGGATACTAATTCTTGATATCAACAATTCAATTTTTACTTCAAATGATAGTTATTGATATCAGGAATTAGATTTCTACTATAACAATGGCAATTTTTGATATCAGAAATTACATTTCCACTAGTAACAATGCTAATTCTTGATATCCACAATTAAATTTTCACTAGTTAAAATGCTAATTCTTGATATCAACAATTTAATTTAAACTAGTAAAAACGTAATCGGTTACTAACGTAACCTCGGTTCTCTCTAGAAGAGGGAACGAGTATTGCGTAAGTTAGCTTACGCTACGGGAAAGTCATCTTTTCTCGAGATCTGAAGCCAAAAAATTATCCTTAATTTTTATAATTTTGTCAACGCAGTGCAGCAGCACGCAGACCTAGGGCAGGCTACTAGCGTGCCCATTGGCTTCCCTGCGGCAACTGCAGCAGCCTATCGCTGAGCCTTAGACGTGACGTCACGTCCTCATGCGTCACAGCCCGCGAAAGAGGGGGTGTGGCTTAGCGTATACAAGCGAGGCTCAGAGGCTGCTTCACTGGTTTCTGTCGCTGAAGCGAATGAGCTCGTGGCGCGAGCACGGCGGGTTACGCAATACTCGTTCCCTCTTCTAGAGAGAACCGAGGTTACGTTAGTAACCGATTACGTTCTCTTACGAGAGGTTCTCTCGTATTGCGTAAGTTAGCTTACGCTACGGGAACTCCCTTGTCAACGCCGTGCGCGCCCAGCATCCACTAAATGAGTCCCAGGGGAAGTCCGGGGAACATGATGAGTGGGAACCGGGCGGCCAATAGAATGGCTAGCGCAGTACATAAGCACACACTAGGGCGCTCAGAGCGGCACGGCCGGTCTGAGCTGATAAACCCTTGTATAATGCAGCTCAACCAGGAGAGCTAAATCAACCGCAGTAGCCCGCACACAGACAGTGGGCCGACCTACGCGTGACTTAGACTGATAAAACTTTCGCCTGTGAAGACTAAAAATGTACTGTTTAATGTTATGTATTTGTATTATTTTTCTTTATTCGTTTTCATAATAATTTCATAATGTATTTTGTCAAGCCAGAGTTATGTGTCTGTGTTGAGTGCATGAGGAGACTATAGATAGCATGGAACCATGTGAAGATCATGTCACATGAGACAGGTGGATGAGCTATATTTTATAGAGGGTGTGTACAATGTAACATGTTTGCAACTGATGCAGATGTAAGCAACAAAGATATGTTCTTAATATGGAAGTGAATTGTGCCAAGTGTTCGCATAACATATACGTTCCATTTTTAAAGCTCAAGCAATATAGTTTGTTACCATAAAAGGAAGCTGCTCTGTAATGTATATAAGCTCAATCTTACTGTACACATCAGAGAAACTATGAGAGGAGAGAGAAACTATGAGAGGAGAGAGAAACTATGAGAAACTATGAGAGGAGAGAGAAACTAAGAGAGAAACTATGAGAGGAGAGAGAAACTATGAGAGGAGAGAGAAACTAAGAGAGGAGAGAGAAACTAAGAGATGTGAGGGAAGAGAAATACGAGAACGTATAGACCTGGCATGAATGTAACATCTTCTCAGAGTTTCTCTCCTGACATATAAGAATAAAGATTCTTCTTGGCAAGATAACTGGTGTCCGGTCCTATGAATCTAATAATAAGGGGAAAGACTAAATTCCAAGTCTACACCTGCAAGGCAGGAACTTCCAGGTTGTAAAACCTAACAAATGTCGAGGGGGAGGCCCAGCCCGCCGCCGTACAAATGTCATGAATGGAAATTCCGCTGGACCAAGCCCACGAAGAGGCCATGCCTCTGGTGGAGTGAGCCCTGATGCCCAGAGGGCACTGCAGGTTTTTAGACGCATAAGTAGCTGCGATAGCATCCACTATCCATCTGGACAGGCTGTGTTTCGAGGCGGCGAGACCTTGGTGCGCCCACCAAACGAAACGAAAAGCCGCTCCGAGCGCCTGATAGCGGCGGAGCGTGTGACGTAATTTCTCAGCGCTCTGACCGGGCAGAGGAGATTACCATCGACCTCGCTGCCGGAAGGCGGCAGGGCTGAGAGAGAAATTACCTGTGCTCTGAAGGGAGTGCCCAATATTTGGGGGACGTAACCATGCCTCGGTTTAAGAATGACTTTCGAGCCATTAGGTCCGAACTTGAGGCACACGGCGTTAACGGATAACGCGTGAAGGTCTCCCACACGTTTGACTGAAGACAGAGCTATCAGAAAAACGGTTTTGAGCGTGAGGTATTTCATATCCACAGTTTCTATGGGTTCAAAGGGATGCACTTTCAGGGCCTCTAGGACCAGCAAAATATCCCACATAGGAACCGAGGGGGGTCGCGGGGGGTTCATCCTCCTGGCTCCCCTAAGGAAGCGGGTGACGAACTCGTTCCTTCCTAATGCGCGGCCCAGCGCCGAACCGGCAAAAGCTGAGATGGCTGCAACATAGACTTTGAGCGTGGAAGGGGACCTGCCCGTGTCCAGCAGCTCTTGAAGGAAAACCAATACCTGCGATACCCCACATGCTTGTGGATCCAGCCCCTTGGCAGTGCACCACTTTTAAACACAGACCATTTAGACGTGTAGAGCCGCCTCGTAGAGGGGGCTCTAGACTGGGTGATCGTGTTCACAACCCCTTCTGGCAGGTCAACGGGTATCCGTTGAGTCTCCATGCATGCAGAGACCAGCGCTCTGGATGGGGATGCCAGATCGAGCCGTGGGCTTGAGAGAGAAGATCTCTTCTCGCCGGAATCGGCCAGGGGACTGTGTCTGCCAGCTGTATTAGCTCCGGGAACCAAGTCTGGTTCTCCCAGTATGGGGCTATGAGGAGCAGTGACAGGACTGTTTGGGGATGCAAGGACCACTCCCCAGGGGGAACATTGTCCCTGGACAGTCTGTCGGGACCCTCGTTCAGGTGCCCAGGCACATGCGCGGCTCTCAGCGAGCGCAGTGAGTGCTGAGCCCACACGAGGAGGCGTTCCGCCAGGGTGCAGAGCATTTTGGATCTGACGCCGCCCTGGCGGTTCACGTAGGCCACTACCGATGTATTGTCCGTGCTGACTAGAACATGGTGACCTTGGAGGACTGGGAGGAAGTGCCTGAGCGCTTTCTCGACCGCGAGCATCTCTAGACAGTTTATGTGAAGGAGATTTTCCTGGTCTGACCAGCGGCCATAGACCGGTCTGCTTTCGAAGAGTGCTCCCTAACCTTGGTTGGAAGCATCTGTCGAGACAACCTTCCGGTGCGAGATCGCTCCCATCGTCACTCCCGTGCGATACCATTCGGCTGCCAGCCAGGGCTGTAGGGCTGAAATGCAGCCTTGATTCACCCTGACTCGCGAGTCGCCGGCCGCCCAGGCTCGGTGAGGCACGCGCGCTTTCAGCCAGCGTTGAAGCGGGCGCATGCGCAGTAAGCCCAGCTGAAGCACTGCTGCAGCTGAGGCCATATGCCCCAGGATTCGCTGGAATGTCCTCAGCGGAGCCTGGCTGCCCACCTGGAAGGATGCGGCGAGATGACGGATGCGGCGCGCACGCTGCTTCGATAATCTGGCCGACATAGCCACCGAGTCCAGTTCTATCCCAAGAAGGAGATTGACTGGCGGGGCGATAATGAGCTCTTGGTCCAGTTAACCGAGAGACCCAGGTTTTCCAAGTGACTGAGAAGCACTGTTCTGTGAGACACAAGCTCTGTCTCTGACTGCGCCAGAATAAGCCAGTCGTCCAGATAGTTCAGTATACGCATTCCCCGTCTTCTGAGGGGAGCGAGAGCCGTGTCCATGTACTTCGTAAATGTACGGGGTGCCAAAGACAGGCCGAACGGCAGGACTGTGTATTGATATACCCTACCGTCGAAGGAGAATCTCAAGAATGGTCTGTGACGGGGTGTTATCTGGATCTGAAAGTACGCGTCCTTCAGATCGAGAGAGATAAACCAGTCTCCTGGGCGAATTTGCGCGAGGATTTCTCTGGTTGTGATCATTTCGAACGGCCGTCTCATGAGGCTTTGTTCAAATGTCTCAGATCTAAAATAGGTCTTAGCCGTGTTCTATAGTGTTCAGCACCCATTCTGACATGCCCTGGATAGCTTCCCATGCTTCCGCACGCATAGCTAGGGGTCGAATGGTCTCTGGGTTCAGATCGCCGCACTGCGCGAGATGGGGAACCTGTATCAGAAAAGATGGGGCGGCTCATGCGCCGCCGGTGCTTGAACATGGGGGCTGGTAGACCGTAGTGACTGGCTGTACAGCGTATGACGGCTCGATCTTTATGGATGGGGCACATTTCGCTGTTAAAAACCCGTGTCGCGAGAGTGGCATGAGGGGTATCGTGTTTGTTAGTAAGTGCGCGCACTCGTGAGCGGGCGCAGGGCTTACATTTGTCACACGGCCAGTGTTTGAGCGCTTTAGAGGGTCTGCAACCCGGGGTAACTGTGTGGCAGAGCGGGCAGTGGGTAGGTGTGGGCACAGAGTCGTGGACACATTCTCTACGCTTATCACTCGAGTGGCGCGTGCCCGCTTTATGAGAGTGCACTCTGAGCGCGTTACCAGGGGAACCGTGTTTGTGTGTAGCAGTGAGCACGAGGGTGTGGGCACATTTTCTACACTTATGACACCTTCGGCGTGAGCCAGACAACCCGAATTTATACTCTTTATGAGATTTATCTGGGCCGCCTTAAAAACGGCGTTTGTGTGCAGGCGAGCGAGTTGTGTTACTGGCTCGTTGGCTGCGATGTAAGCTGCTGCAGTAGCCTCTTGTAAGGGGACTGACAGAGCTGGGCGCTTTGATGGCTCATAAATACTCAAGCACCATCCTTGTGAGCGGGAGGGTGCGAGATGCGGGTTCGCTTTCTGTATGTAAGAAAGCTGGCCGCGAGCTCGGAGAAGCAAACAGAAAAAATGTTCTCTGCCACCAGGGCCGGATTCGAACTCGGGTCTCTGGCGCAAAAGCCTAATGTTCTGCCACTGAGCCACAGGGGCACACATAAGCTTTCAGTTAGCGCGAGCATATGACAGAGCGTCGCACGTGACGTACGCTCTGATATCCCTTGAGAACGGCGCAGTTGCGCGGCTCGAACAAAGGGAGAGAGAGCGGGAAGATGTCATCATGTGCTGTGACATCGTTTGTTTGCAGGCGTGCGTGTATTAAAAACAGGCTAGGGTAGCTTTCTTGTAAAAAGGGTAGCTTTCTTGTAACGTAAAGGAAGCTATAGCCCGAGACCGTCCGTTTCTGACATCCCTTGTGAGCGGCGCCGTTTGCGCGGCTTGACAGAGTGGGGTAAGCAGCTGTCTATGATAGCAGCGTTGTCTGCTTCATCCCCTGAGGCGACGGCAGTGCGGGCGAAAGCCGGCCGCTGCGCGTCGGGAGGTGGGGGGGAGAAGGAGATAGCGAGGCTCGCGGGAGGGGCTCCGGCGAGCGCTCAGCTACTGCATCCGGGTCCGGAGGCAGGAGGAGGGTCCAACAAGGCGAGTCGAGCCCGCAGGGTCGACATCGGCATCTCCTCGGAGAGTTCGAAGCCGCCCGAAGTAAGGGCGAGGGCTGCGTGGTCGAGGCCCAGGCAGAGAGCGCAGATCACATGGCGGTCGCTGTCGCTGAGCGGGGCTCTGCACGAGCCACAGGGGGAGCGAGGCATTTGCAACAACGCCTCGCGCTCTTTTAGATGCAGTGTGTCGCGGGGCGAACACACAACACAGAGCAAAGAAGGATATAATCCGCCGGATAGCGGAGCAGGCAGGGAAGGCTGAAGGCGGCGAAGACGGCCGGCTTCCTCAGGCTGATATCCTCGGCGTGCTGGTCGCTTGTTTCAACGGCGGCGGCTTCCTCAGAGTCCAGCGATGCGGAGAGCGTCGCTGAAGAGACAGAAATCAGTGAAGCAGCCTCTGAGCCTCGCTTGTATACGCTAAGCCACACCCCCTCTTTCGCGGGCTGTGACGCATGAGGTGCGCCAAGCGCGCTCATTGGACGTGACGTCACGTCTAAGGCTCAGCGATAGGCTGCTGCAGTTGCCGCAGGGCAGCCAATGGGCACGCTAGTAGCCTGCCCTAGGTCTGCGTGCTGCTGCACTGCGTTGACAAAATTATAAAAATTAAGGATAATTTTTTGGCTTCAGATCTCGAGAAAAGATGACTTTCCCGTAGCGTAAGCTAACTTACGCGATACGAGAGAACCTCTCGTAAGAGAACTATAATTCTTGATATCTGTAATTGTATTTTCACTAGTGAAATGTCACCATAGGCTGCCATTCAAAATCCATTGTTGATATCAAGAATTCATTTCTTACTTGTTGAAATTCCAATTCTTATAGTAAAAACCTTTATTTTTGATATCAAGAATTAAACTGTCACTAGTTGAAATGTCTATTCTATCAACAATTGAATTGCTACTATGGCAAGCCGTTTTAACTTTTATTCATTTCCAGGATATGAATTGTTGATATCAAGAATTACATTTTTGATATCAACAATTGCATTTTTTGATATCAAAAATGTAATTCTTGATATCAACAATTTCATTTTTGATATCAACAATTGAATTCTTGATATCAAAAATGTAATTCTTGATATCAAAAATGTAATTCTTGATATCAACAATTGAATTCCTGATATCTGTAATTATATTTTCACTAGTGAAATCTCACCATAGGCTGCCATTCAAAATCAATTGTTGATATCAAGAATTGATTTCTTACTAGTAGAAATATAATTGTTGATATCAAGAATTACATTGTTACTAGTAAAAATGGCAATTACTGATATCAATAATTAAATTGTCACTAGTTGAAATGTCTATTCTTGATATCAACAATTGAATTGCTACTAGTAAAAATTTTCATTTTTGATATCTGAAAATGTATTTCTGATATCAATTTTATTTCAGATATCTAAAATGGCTTTCTTTACTAGTAACGATCACATTCATGATATCAGAAATTAACATTGTCACTAGTGAAAATGGAATTATTGATATCAAAAATGAACATTGTTACTAGTAGGAATTCAATTGTTGATATCAAGAATAGATATTTCAACTAGTGACAGTTTAATTCTTGATATCAAAAATAAAGGTTTTTACTAGTAAGCCGTTTTAGCTTAAATTGTACCCAGCGTTACTCGTCGTAATTGCATTTTTACTAGTAAGAATTCAATTAGAGAGCTCTACAATTCAATTCTTACTAGTAGCAATTACAATTGGAGAGCTCTCCAATTCAATTACTACTAGTAAGAATTACAATTACAGAGCTCTCTAATTCAATTATTACTAGTAAGAATTACAATTACAGAGCTCTCTAATTCGGTTCTTACTAGTAACAATTCCAATTAGAGAGCTCTACAAATGAATTTTTACAAGTCATATGTCTCCATTGACTTCCATTCATTTTTAATTACGGAGCTGTACAATGGAATTGTTACTAGTAAGAATTACAATTAGAGAGCTCTACAATTGAATTGTTACTAGTAAGAATGCAATTGCAGAGCTCTTTAATTCAATTCTTACTAGTAACAATTTAAATAGAGAGCTGTCTAATCCAATTATTACTAGTAACAATTCCAATTAGAGAGCTCTCTAATTCAGTTGTTACTAGTAAGAATGTAATTGCAGAGCTCTTTAATTCAATTACAGAGCTCTGCAATTATACATATCTTTAATTCATATTTTTACTAGTAACAATTCAATTGTAGAGCTCTCTAATTGTAATTCTTACTAGTAACAATTCAATTGTAGAGCTCTCTAATTGTAATTCTTACTAGTAACAATTCAATTGTAGAGCTCCGTAATTAAAAATGAATGGAAGTCAATGGAGACATACGACTAGTAAAAATTCATTTGTAGAGCTCTCTAATTGGAATTGTTACTAGTAAGAACTGAATTAGAGAGCTCTGTAATTGTAATTCTTACTAGTAATAATTGAATTAGAGAGCTCTGTAATTGTAATTCTTACTAGTAGTAATTGAATTGGAGAGCTCTCTAATTGTAATTGCTACTAGTAAGAATTGAATTGTAGAGCTCTCTAATTGAATTCTTACTAGTAAAAATGCAATTACGACGAGTAACGCTGGGTACAATTTAAGCTAAAACGGCTTGCCATAAGAATTAGCATTGTTACTAGTGGAAATGTAATTTCTGATATCAAAAATTGCCATTGTTACTAGTAGAAATCTAATTCATGATATCAATAACTATCATTTTAACTAGTGAAAATGTTGTTGTTGATATCAAGGATTCATATCCTGCGAATGATTAAAAGTCAAAACGGCTTGCCTATATGGCAAGCCGTTTTAACTTTTATTCATTTCCGGGATATGAATCCTTGATATCAACAATTACATTTTTGATATCAAGAATTACATTTTTTGATATCAACAATTACATTTTTGATATCAACAATTTAATTCTTGATATCAACAATTTAATTCTTGATATCAAAAATGTAATTGTTGATATCAAAAATGTAATTGTTGATATCAACAATTGAATTGTTGATATCTGTAATTATATTTTCACTAGTGAAATGTCACCATAGGCTGCCATTCAAAATCAATTGTTGATATCAAGAATGGATTTCTTACTAGTAGAAATATAATTTTTGATATCAATAATTACATTGTTACTAGTAAAAATGTGAATTACTGATATCAATAATTCAATTGTCACCAGTTGAAATGTCTATTCTTGATATCAACAATTAAATTGCTACTAGTAAAAATTTTAATTTTTGATATCTGAAAATGTATTTCTGATATCAATATTATTTCAGATATCTAAAATGGCTTTCTTACTAGTAACGATCACATTCATGATATCAGAAATTAACATTGTCACTAGTGAAAATGGAATTATTGATATCAAAAATGAATATTGTTACTAGTAGCAATTCAATTGTTGATATCAAGAATAGACATTGCAACTAGTGACAATTGAATTCTTGATATCAAAAATAAAGGTTTTTACTCGTAAGAATTGTATTTCTGATATGTATGGCAAGCCATTTTAACATTTAAAAGCTAGACTGGATATGTGTTGCAGATATCTTTAATTCAGTTTTGCCTAGTCGAAAAGAACATTTCAGATATCCGCAACTACATTCTTCCTATCCATAATTGTCATTTCAGATATCCACAAAGACATTCTTCCTAGGACAAATGACATCACTTTTGCCATTCATTTGAATGGGGTTTATCATTACAGATATCTACAATTCAGTTGCAGATATCCACTATGTGAATTACGGATATCTGTAACTGAATTGTAGATATCTGTAATTCTAGTTTGAGATATCTTCAATTAGATTCTGACTAGTCATAACTCCAGTTCAAGATATCTTTAATTCACCTCAATTCAAGATATCTACATGTTCCTTTTCAGATATCTTAAATTAAGTTTTGACTAGGCGAAATTACGTTGTAGATATCTGTAACTAGAGTTATGTCTAGTCAAAATGGCGTTGTAGATATCTCAAACTGGAGTTAGGGATAGTCATAATTTAATTGTAGATATCTATTATCAAGTTAAAGATATCTTGAAATTAAGTTTGATTAGAGATATCTGAAATTTGAGATATCTGTAACTTTTATTCTGCCTAGTCAAAATGTAATTACAGATATCTTGAATTAGAGTTTTGACTAGGCCAAATGACGTTGCAGATATCTGTATGCATGCATCACACTTTAGGCGGGAGCAGATCGTGTTGTTCAAATCATCAAATCACATAGCACCTGTTAACTGTTAACTTTAATTAGCACTGATTAGCACCATGTCGGAGCAACCAGAGTTTTTAATCGTCTTTTTTCATGCTGTTTCAAACTGAAAAAATAAAATTAAAAATAAGAACTAATCTGAACTAAGAACTTTGTTTCTCATCTAAGGAAGTTAATGTTATTGTACTTTCAAGAATAGCACGCATGTAAGCATCTTTATTAAAGTGAATTAGTGTGAATCTTTTTCACGCATAAATCTTACGGCAACAACAACCTTTTAAGCATGAACATAAACATAGCATTGTAAAAATTATTTTATTTTTTTTGTATATAAAAAACATTTTCTGGTGTTTTTTTCTATTACAGCCAACGCCATGACTGCTTCTTTCTTCTTCCATTCATAGAAATGAGGAAATTAACCCACTTTTTCTTTGATTATGGTGGGGAGGGGAAATGGATATGTAAAATAGAGCAACGTCATGCACAATAATTTGCACTAGTCATAATGACGTATGAGATATCTTTAACTTTCATTCTGCCTAGTCAAAACTGAATTACAGATATCTGCAATTGTCATTTAAGATGTGTGACGAGTTGAATGTCATTTTCAATGACGTCATTGCAGATATCTGTAATTCAGTTTTGACTAGGCAAAACTGAATTACAGATATCTCTATCTGTCGTTTCGACTAGTCACAATTACGTTACAGATATCTTGAATGACAATTCCAACTATCCAAAATGTAATTACGACTAGTCAGAAAGACATTGTTGATATCTACAATGTTAATTCCGGATAGTCAAAATTTGCTTTTAAATGTTAAAATGGCTTGCCATAGATATGTGAAACTGGAATTTCAACTAGTAAGAAATACATTTTTGATATCTGTAATAGTTTTGTCGCCCTTTTAACATTTAAAACACATGTAGGATATGAATTGTTGATATCAACAATTTAATTATTGATATCAACAATTCAATTCTTGATATCAGAAATTCTGATTGTTGATATCAAGAATTCAATTGTTGATATCAAAAATGACGTCATCACTCGCAGAAATACATTTTTGATATCACAAATGAAATTACAACTAGTAAGAAACATACTTCTTGATATGTGAAATTTAATTATTGATATCTGTAATTTAATTGTTACATGTTAAAATTTAAATTTCACTAGTAAAAATTGTTATTGCAGATATCAAGAATTCGTTTTTGGATATGTGCATAGTAATGAATTCCTTTTTGGATATGTGCATAGTAATGACGACTGCTTATAAATATTCAAAGAGCGTGACGTTTTTGCGTGATGTTTTACGTGCTCAAGAACTGCGATGAACTGTGAACAACCTGGCAATGGCAGAGGAGGTTTTGAGGCAAATTGGAAGGCAATGTTATGCCATTGAAAGGACGTACCACTATGGCTTTTGTGGTCAACGACATCTACGTGCCATAGAGGCATGTCTCAGAAATTTATCAAGAGTTGCCGGTCTGTTAAGAACAGAGACAGCGGACGAACTTAAAGACTCGCTCATCGACTTAAGAAGGATTTTGCTGGTGCAAAATGTAGAGCAAGACCAGTCCTACTCTGCCGGACGTGTACATTTAGGTGAGTAAAATTGTTGTTCTCTCTAAGTTATTAAAATGTTAGACCTGTTAATTTAAACTAGGCTATATTTGGGTCGCTACGGCGTCTTTCTTGAACACGTGGCAACTCTCCGTCTCTGGTTCTGAATTAGCTATTTACTGCAAAAATACCCCAGACTGGCCTCTTTGATGCAATTAAACCCACCGGCAACAATCGCAAATTTTCAAATTGATTTTAACTATGTCATAACTTTGGGGAATTTCAATGGTTCGTCGGCTTGGGCGACCTTTGTTAACTCATTAATGTGTTTTTCAGTTTTTTTTATTTATTTTTTTAACCTGACCAAAGAGCAATTTCACATAGTAGACAGGTTTTTTTTTATTTTTTACTAGGGTTGTAAAAGGGCAGAACATTTCTAGAAACTTTTCATGGACTGGAAACTAAATGGGAATCAATTGGAAATTTGGGGTAATTTATACAAATGGTATCATACTCAAACATTTATATAAACATTTTGTTTGGTCATAAGCAGACATGCATGCAAAGTAACAGTTTACAATTAAAAAAATAAAATAAATAAGACATTTTTGACAGATTTATTTGTGAGTAGAACTTTGATTTATTTCTTACAGAAATAAAACAACAGAAAAGCATGAATGAAAAAAAAAAAGTCCCATTTAAAATGTAAAATGAAACAGAAATAGCCCTGAAGTGAGTGAGGAATGTGGAGGGTAAAAATTTTGCTGAATTGGCATTAAATCTGGTTGTTTTAAACAAGATCATT
The DNA here is from genome assembly GCF_965113295.1 of Leuciscus leuciscus. Lineage (NCBI taxonomy): Eukaryota > Metazoa > Chordata > Actinopteri > Cypriniformes > Leuciscidae > Leuciscus > Leuciscus leuciscus. The sequence continues at coordinate 18,376,989 of NC_138736.1, read as the reverse complement.
TTCAACTGCATTCCCTGTAAGGCTTACATGCAATTTTGTAAATTAATGCGTTAATTGATTCCCATGCCCAACTTTGAAAATTCCTAGAATTTTGCAAACAAATTATTAAAGGAACACAGACACTTCATATTTAATTGTATTTAATAATTAAAATTGTGCTTTTTACATTTAATAGATTACACTTAGATAGATAAGACTACTTAATAGATTGAAAACCTACTAGATTAATTAAAATGCACACGGCCGCACGGGCATTCATAATGGTGCGGAGCAGAGCAACCAGTGGAGAGACACTGTTAAGAATGCTTGTGTGTCCTCAGCAGTGTCTGTTAATTGTTGTTCAATTGTTCTTTGTTTCTTTTTGTCTTAGGTGTACGTGGAAGACCTTCCATTAATGTTTCAAAGCAGCAAATTGAGTTTCTAATGAAACAGGGACACACCATTAAGCAGATGGCCAATATTCTGGGCTGCTCATCTTCATTTCTTTATAGGAAAACTAAACAGCTCGGAATTCCTATACGAAAACTGCAAAGACAAGTGACTGAGGAAGAGCTCATTCAGCATGTCAGAAGACTTCACAGTCTCTATCCCAACACAGGAAGTGAGGTGTGTTAGGAAAGTCAAATTCATTATTCTGCATCCATACTGTCAAATTAAATAAATGTGCTTTTATTATTACTTCTTAGATCATGAGGGGGCTGCTACGTGGAGAAGGGCTGTTTGTCCAGCGGTGCAGGGTCCGAGAAGCCCTTACCCTAATCGATCCCACCGCGACTGCACGCAGGTGGAGTAATGCCATTGCCAGAAGAGTCTACCATGTTCCTCATCCAAACAGCTTATGGCACATAGATGGAAATATGCGGTTGATTAGGTAATACACTATTCATCCCTCCCCACAATACAAAGACACGAGTTCAGTGGACTGGAAACACTAAATTGCCAATAGGAGTGAGTGCATGTGAGAGTGTCCTTGGCCCTGTTTACACCTGGTATTAAGATGTGTTTTCGTCGATCGGATCACAAGTGGACGATGCTAAATACAGGCTTAAACATGGTCTAAAACTTTCTGAGCTTTTGAAAACTTCCAGAGGTAGTTGAAAAAGCATTTGACCAGATGCTTTCATAGTGTAAACGCAAAAAATGTGGTAGAATGTGTTCGAACAACCACAAATCATTGACTACGTTTACATGCAGCCAATATCCGGGTTATGGTCGGGTTAGAGTCACTATTTGGGTTTCTGAAACATTCGGAATAACGCGTTTACATGCGTGAGGAGAGAGAGTTACTCCTGTATACATGGAATTTGCAATATCCCGATGTAAACGGCGACGCACGGTTAGCGTCTGGACGTACGGACTTCCTTAAGACGCAATATGCGTCATTTCCGATTCTTTTTCCTGTTCCAAAGACAACAACAACAGCAGCAGCACGCGGATAATGAATAGTTCGGGGCAGATAGCGATCGCCTTTGTTTGCGCTTTCCTCCTCGCTCCAAAAGTGTGGTGCTGTGCTGCGTCTCGCCATGTTTACCTCTACTTCTTGTTTACTTCCGGTATACTGCACGCGGGTTTCTGTATGCGCCGTCCCTACTCAAAAGACCAAGATTCCTTGCGAATAGAACATGCGCAGAACACAAATCAATGTCCCTTTTGATGGGGATATGCCGATACGCGTTTACATGACCAAATATTCGGGTTAGAAAGGGGGTACCCCAGGTATAATATCCGGGTTTTTAAAAACCGGGATATGAGCATATCCGGGTTTTTGCCGGTGTTTACATGGCCGTGCGCGACCGGGTTATTGCTAATATCCCGGTTTTGAACGGGTTATTGGCTGCATGTAAACGTAGTCAATGTCTACTCTCCTCTTACTGACCTAATGCGTAACCTTAATGAGAAGAGCTCTAGCCAGATGGGATTTAAACTTTGTCGGCTGAAGACCCAAGTTTGGTTTTGAAGACGAAAAACATAGCAAATACAATGTTCTCTCACCATTCCTGATTTCTAATACACACTCCCTGTGTTCGGCTGGTCTTGTCATTCATATGTACATTGCATGAGCTTATTTCGTCCATTAGACTGAAAGATCTGAAAAAGCCCATACATTTATCCGACCCTCCTCTCAAAGAAATCAGGACAAAAGAGACGGATTTAAACACCAGGTGTAAATGGGAATTTGTCTCCCTAATCCACTTGTGATCCGATCGACCAAAACACATCCTAATACCAGGTGTAAACAGGGCCCTAGTAGTACTGGGGTTGCACAAGTTAGTGCACTTCCAGTGTTGGGTTACATCAGGAAGGGCTTCTGGGCATAAATCCTGTGTCGAAAAAGCCTTATTCAGACTGTCAGGCCAAACCCAATTTTTGTGCATATCTAATTGGAATCATATTTAGCAAGTGTGAACAGCAGGAAAAAAAATCACTTGTAATTAATTTTTTTTTTTTACAAATTCATTTTGAGGGAAAAACCTTGCATCACAATATTGTGGTTGTCAAAACAATTGGTAACTAAATAGAACTTCATTAAGTTTAGTGACAACATGTTATGTTTACATGACGGACAGACAACTGTTATTTTAAGTGCTTGACACAAATTTCATGATTTTCATGATAAACTTGTGATTTGATTCCGATCTTAAAGGGATACTTCACTTTAAAATGAAAATTCTGTCATCATATACTCACCCTCAAGTTGTTTCAAACCTGTATCAATTTCTTTCTTCTGCTGAACAGAAAGGAAGATATTTTGAAGAATGTCAGTAACAAACAGTCAACTGGTCCCATTGACTTCCATAGTAGGAAAAAAAATACTATGTAAGTCAATGGTTCCAGTTAACTGTTTGGTTACTGACATTCTTCAAAATATCTTCCTTTCTGTTCAGCAGAAGAAAGAAATTGATACAGGTTTGAAACAACTTGAGGGTGAGTATATGATGACAGAATTTTCATTTTAAAGTGAAGTATTCCTTTAAGATTGGAATCAAATTGCAAGTTTATCATGAAAATCATGAAATTTTGTTCAATATCGATTAATTTAGATAAATATCAGGTACAGTAGCTACATGCTAATTTTTCTCAAGGAAAAATAAATCTCTTAACTAATGCTGTATCAGCTGGTATCATTACTAAAGGTTAAAATGAACAACACAAATTAATATAATGCAGTTTTTATAAGTTATTTTTCATGATAAGAGTACAAATATACTACAAATATTGTGTTATCATTATTTACAAAATCCACAAAAAATATCAAGAAATAATTTGTCAATATCGCACTCCGCTAATCTATAACACAAGCACTTAATCATCTATTGCTACGATCCAGGATCAGATCTGCCCCATCTTATTTTATGGTTTGGAGCTCTACTAGTGACATTTAAGATACTATGAATGCACTTATTTTTTTATTGCTTAATTAACCTTGTGTTGTTTCTATGCCTTTTTTTTTATAAAAGGTGGGGTTTTGTTGTACATGGAGCCATTGATGGGAAATCTCGCCTTATAACCTACCTGAGCTGCAACACAAATAACCGTGCCTCCACTGTGCTGACCGAGTTTGTGAAGGCCACATGTCTTTATGGCCTTCCTTCGCGAGTGCGATCTGACCATGGAGGGGAAAATTCACAAATCGCCCTCTTCATGAATCTTGTTCAAGGGGTGGAACGGAGGAGTCACATAACAGGAGAATCTGTTCATAATCAACGCATAGAGCGACTTTGGAGAGATGTTTTCCTGCATGTGCTCCAGTACTTTTACAACTTGTTCTACACTCTTGAGGATTCTGAGATCCTTGATCCAGATGATGATGTCCAAAAGATGTCCCTGCAAATTGTCTTCCTGCCAGAGATACAAAAGAGACTGGGTCTATTTAGGGAAGGATGGAATCACCACAAAATCAGAACTGAGAACAATAAAACACCTGTCCAAATATGGACTGCAGGAATGCTTGCCAACATGGAGACAAACTGCAGAGCCATCAGCAATGTTTTTGGTGAAGATCCTTGCAGCACACAAACTCTACAAGAGCTTTTGGCGCAACATGGCGTAGAAAACTTCCCTGTGACTGATGATGGCGAAGATCATTTTCCTGCTGTAGTTGTGGAGCAACCCAGAATCAATCTGAGCCATCAGCAGCAGCAAAACATTATGCAGGCAATTGAGACCATCTCAGATACTACTGTTAAGTATCAGACATGCTGCAGAGAAATTGCAAACACATTACAAGATGGCTGAGATACAATTTATGATACTCTGTTTTTTCTTGAAACGCACCATCAGAATGATAATGTTTATGTATTCTTACTATGTATTAAAAAACGATTAAATGCCTTCAGGTAAATACCACACTGTCTGTTTCATGCTCTGACAAAATGTTTTTAGCAGGATTACTAGACTCCAATGTGAAAAAAGGATTCAGACAAATGCAATCAAAATTGATTCAGGTTTTATTGTTCCATTTATGCAGTGAAACATGAATTAGCACATTTTGCTTCATTTACTCGATTTATCATCATCAGTTTTAATTCCACTGAATTGAAAAAGTACATTTCAAGTTGTACATCAGCAAGTTGTGCTAATTATATATCAAACATTAAAGGTAAGAACAGTACAACAATAACAGTAAATGCAATAACAGTAAAATGCATGTTTGAGTGTTAAGAGAATTATTTCAAGTATTTTTTTTTTATCACCCTTACATGAACAAGGTACTACATGGTGCCAAAGGTTGGCGACTGCAGAATACCTTCGGTCATGTAGGTTCTAAAAGATTCGTAGGTACTGTGAATTGGAAGTCTGAGAACAATAAGGCATGTGTTGGCCTCTGGAAATATTCTGGTGTTTTGACCAAATGCAAGTAAAAATTCAATTTTTGGCTGATGGGGGAATCCAAGAGGAGGCACAGATGAGGCTCCAGAAGCAAACTGCAGCACCATTTCCAGTGTCAACGGATTGCAGTCACCTTCTGTAACCACACAGATTCAGACAGACACACAAAGCAGAATAAGGTTTAAATTGAATATCATATTCAGTATGTTGGCTTTCTCAAGCCAACTAATTTTTTTTATTGGAAAGAAATTTAACTTCACAAAAATGTGTCACTCAAAATCACATTAAATGCAAATACATTTTTTACAACAAAGTGGTTGTAATGTTTAAATGATAAAGCACTAAAACCCCTACCTTCTACATCTATTAACCAGTCTCTCCAGAAACAGATGGTCTTATTTTCCAGTTGCCTTTTGTTGCTGCCAAGGGGTGAGAAGTCCACTTCGAAAAGAGTTGCCAGATCTTTTGCCTCCAGTGGTCTGATCGCATTGACAAACAGGTCCTCAAAGATTTCAGCATGATTTTTTAGCTCGTCCATCAGACCAAAAGTTTTGAAACCCTCTTCAAATCTGTCACAGGACATTTAGAGATTTTAATCAAGTCATAATGAGATTTTGGCCACAACCAAACTTTCCATTTACTACATTTTTCCTTTGTACAGCATTTATATGGTTCTCATGATGGATACTTACTGTCTGAGAGCCAAATTTATCCGCCCATTCACAAAGTATTCTGCTGCAGATTGGATCAGGGAATCTCTCTCTTCAAGTGATGAGATGTACCTAAGTGCTCCCATCATGTTCAGACTGTCCCCAGCATCTGATATAGCAGAATTTGCTTTTAGAACAGAGTCTGCTTCTTTAATCTGCAAGTAAATCATTAGAAAGTTATGCCATGAAATCACAAAGCATCCATTGCAAATGACAAAATAAAAAACCCCTGCATAGATGAGACTGTTTAATGTACAAGTCTAAAGTTTATAATCACCTTTGTGAGTTTTTCTCTGAAGCAGCTGTCTGCTATTTCCTCAAGGGAGACCGGAAGTGTACATGTACCACAGAGTTGCATAAAGAGACGATCAGAAAAAAAACGAGGGCCCACTCCACCATGAACTATGCACACAGCAATCATTTTTGCAATGGTCATGTACAAGCCATTCTCAAGTGCTGAAAAACATATATATATATATACATATATTTAGTGATATATTTAGTATATACATATATTTCAATTTCATATGAAAAAAAGAAAAGCAAATTAGATAATCCTCACCATGAGTATCAAGAGCCAGTAGTCTGTTGTCTTCCGGCCCTTCAAATATTTTTGATATCTGGATTTCCCTCATCAACAAGCGTAGGTATTCCCTGGTTGGTCCACCATCATCTATAGCTCCTTCTCCAACCCCATCAGAGTCCACAAAAATCACATCCAGTCTTGCTTCTGGATTGAAGCGCCTTCGTTTGAAAGCGTGCAGGCTACCTTGTAATATGTTGTCTCGACTTACATTGATTTGATTGCTTGTGGGACAACATGAGAGATCAACTCTGCTATGAAGCTTCTTCAAAATTATCTGTAGATCAACTCTAAAACACAAAGGGGTAAAATAAGTTTGCTTTCATGTGTCTGAAAAAGTTTAGTTCTTTAAATTCCTTTAAAGTATAACATAACATACTGATCTGAAATAATTTCACAGTTGTCATTTGTTACAGAGGATGGTTGAGTGGGAAGAGAGCGTTCAGGTGACCACTGATGATATGTGTGTGAAGGTGAAGGAGCAGATGACCAGTGTGCAGGTGAAGGAGCAGGTGAAGGAGCAGGTGACCAGTGTGCAGGTGAAGGAGCAGGTGAAGGAGCAGGTGACCAGTTTGGGGGTGTTGGGGAATGACAATCATTCAGTGGCAAAGAAGTAATTGGTTCATGTGATGATGATGCAAGCGACTGGTTGGAAAAGGACGAGGTAAAATGAACTTCACCAGAATTCACTTGAATGCTTGCTTCGTTCTGTTTATCTTGACTTTCCTGTACATACAGACCAATATTTTAAATAAAAAATATATTTAAAAAAAAAAGAAGAAAAAAAAACTATATACACCTAAAATAGTTTTAGAGACTATAAATAGAAGGGTTACTCACGTGTGCATCCATTGGTGAACCCCAAACAACATAAAGAGTTGAATGACCCTGGATGTTGTAATCATTAAGTGTTCCTGAAAGGTTATTTTCAAGAGGTGTAGATGAGATCGCATCTTGAACATAGAACACTTCACTGGACAGGTCATCCTGACCAACAAAGTCAAATAAGATCTGAAAAGAAGTACATGAAACATAGGTAGATTACACTATTAGATTACATTATTATACAATTATCCTTCTTCATCAAGGCTAATTACTATATTATTTCCCAAACACATTTTAAATCATGACTGTTTTCTATGCTTATTGTTTATCCTTTTATTAAAAATCAGCAGTCATTTACTTGAATTGTGTCTGACAAGATGAATTTTCGAATTTTTTCCACTCCATTAGGAAACTTGAATTTGATGGGCACAGCATCAATGGGTTCCTCGTAATTCGCAATCCTCTTCCGTCTGTCTTCAATTGCCTATTATGCAACCAAGGTTACATGAATGCAGTACTTCTTTTTTTACTTCAAACAAACAAATCATGAGTTATATTTTTTAAAATAACATTTACCTGTAGTCGACTCTTCTCCTGTGCCTCTAAACATTGGCGTCTCATTTCCTATTTATAATATAAAGAATTTGTGGATTCTATTTAAATAGAAATGTATATTACACCTATTAGAACTAGTATGTTCATAGAAAAACATTACAGAGCAGTTTAATGTCCATACTCTCAAATAAATAGTTTCTTTTGTATTACAACCATCTTATACCATCCAGACCTTAATGTCAATTCAGAAAATGTACTAAAGGTTAAATGGGTTCATGTAACAATACATCAAAATTTCCTTAATAAAAATGTCTTTCAAACCGGACTCAACTGGTCAAAAACACGATTTTCCCAAGATTAGTAAAGAGGACCTCAACATTCAAAAGTTTATATATATATATATATATATATATATATATATATATATATATATATATATATATATATATATATATATATATATATACATACATACAGGTAATGCAGTTTATATATAGCTGATTAATGTTCTTAATCAAAGACATTTATACATATTAGCTGAAGTATTACAAGACTAACAGTATGCTACTATCATGTTTTTTTTATGTAAACTTGCAAATTTAGAAGGTAAAATGTTAGGTGGTTGCTGGGTTGCAGTGAAAAAAATAATACAGTTACTTACTTTTTCTCTATCTGCCATTAAAGATTGTTCAAATTCTTTGTCTTGTTCTTGCCGCAAAAATCGCCACTGCTGCAAGACCTATAAACACATCAAAAAATATCTGACTTAAATATTATGAGAAACAAATGATCAACACAGACTCTGGTACATATTGGTTTAAAACGTTATAGGTCTATTCTTAGTTACCACTGTGCTGTCTGCAGTGTCATCTGTGTTGCCACTAAAGTCAGTAAGGTCAATCACCACAGATGGAGTTGGGTCCTCAGAGTCAATCACCACACTTTCAGAGTTGGCTCCTGCTTCAGGTGCACTTTGTGACTGGCACAAAGGAGGTGGTGATTCCTGTGTGGGTAACTGTTGTCATTTACACCACAACACACTTTTACATAAAGCATTATCAAAGAAAATTATTACAAACCTGGTATAATTCTGCTAATGGCAGAATGTACAGCCTACTCCGGCCAAGAGCTTGCTTTAATTCTTTGACAGAAGTAACCAGAAGCTTCTGTAATTTCTTTCCTCTGTCAGCCTTGGCTAATTCATATCCAATCAAATTCAGGCTAACATCTGGGAAACTTTGACAGATACATTGTTTGAAATCTGCCAAACTCCAATTCATTTGGATTTGGGAGACTTTTTCTTTACCCGTGTCATCCACAGGGCTACCTAAAGATGTTTTGAAAGAAAAAGATATAAAATTACTGAATTGTTATAAATAATAATAATAATTAAAAAAATCTCATAATTCACTGTGCCATTACCAAATCCAGTTTGTGTAATTTTTCTTCGTTCTGTCACTGTAGGTAGCTTTGTAAAGGTTGGGCCAGGAAGCAAAAACAGGCAAACATTCCAACAAAGGTTTTCTCGTCTTCCGGCTGTACCTTTAAAACAGAACATTAAAGACTGAATAAATTAAATAAGAGAACCCTCTGATCAATGTGTACATTTTACCAGTTTGATATCTTATTCGAAAAGGAATAACGAGAAATTGAAAGACAGTTAATTTTTTTTAATTATTATTATTTCTTTAGTTTAACACTGGTCAATGAGATTTCGTCTTGACTTCGAATGTCTACACATTTATAATCCGAGATCAGGTATAAAAAAAATCATATAGAATAGACACTGGCTCATGGTTTCAGAGATCGTTTATACTTAAAGGGATAGTTCACTTTGAAATTAAATTTTGGTATGTTTTAGCTTACCTCAAGGGCATCCAAGATGTAGGTGTCTTTTTTTCCGCAGTAGTTTCAATTTTGATATTTTTAGGTCAAACCGTTCTTGTCTGTCAGTCATATAATGCAGGTCGATGGTCACGGTCTCAAAACACATGCACAGAGTCCAAATTAAAACAATTCCCCGTCGTCCAAATTAAACAATTCCCCATCGTAAGTACACATTGATGGCCTAAGACACAAAACGAGCGGTTTGTGTGAGAAAACGAACAGTATTTATATCGTTTTTACCACTTATACACAGCCATGTCCGAGTGATCTGATCTGACGTGTACGCAGACTGGTGCATAGATATATACACTAGATATCGCCTTAAAGACATTCGTTCAATGAACTGCCGTAGACAAGGCGACATCTAGTGTGTATATGTCTATGCACCAGTCTGCGCTCACGTCAGATCAGAGCACTTCGACATGGCTGTGTATAAGTGGTAAAAACGATATAAATACTGTTCGTTTTCTCACACAAACCGCTCGTTTCGTGTCTTAGGCCATCAATGTGTACTTACGATGGGGAATTGTTTAATTTGGACGACGGGGAATTGTTTTAATTTGGACTCTGTGCATGTGTTTTGAGACCGTGACCATAGACCTGCATTATGACTGACAGACAAGAACGGTTTGACCTAAAAATATAAAAATTGAAACTACTGCGGAAAAAAAGACACCTACATCTTGGATGTCCTTGAGGTAAGCTAAAACATACCAAAAATTAATTTCAAAGTGAACTATCCCTTTAAAAGTTGTATCAGCGATTTCAGGCCCAAACATAAATGATCACATTTATCTAATCTTTCCAAACCATCCGCTAGCTGCCCGCCCCATAAGCAAGCCGTCAAAAAAACGTGTCTCTGTAGGCAGCCTAGGCTCTGAGATCTGCACACAAAAACAATTGGTTTCACCAACCACTCAAAACCAAAATAAATAGTGTTCCAACCAATCACCGACAGGGGGAGGGTGTTGTGAGGTTTTCGTGTGCACAAGCACAAAACCTCACAACACCCACCCCCTGTCGGTGATTGGTTGGAACACTATTTATGTTTGGGCCTGAAATCACTGATACAACCTTTAAATCACGTGACTTTGGTAGTTTGATACAGGCTCTGAATCACTTGTTCGAAAAAAAATATTCATAAAGGTTTCAAAGCTTCACGAAGTGTGTTCGAAGCTTCGAAAGCCCTAATCATCTCCAATGAAGACTCATCAGGGCACTTGTACTTTTACTGTAGCCTGTAGAGGCTGCGTCCTACGTAGCAACAGCTTTCGAAATGAGACATGTGTTCCCGTACAACTTTGCAATTTTTATTTTTTTATTTATTTAGAAAAGGGACAATGTACATTAATTAACATTCATAAATGTAAATGTACCCAAATTAGCCCGAAGGCTAGTTTTCATTGGTAGTCCCTTTGCCAGATGTTATTAGGCTCTAAACTAGAAAAAAGTAAAAAGGTTAAACATTACAACAATACACTACAACAATCATAAATCTAGAACTTGTAAACACCTCTATAAAATACAATACAAGAGCATTATACAAAAAGACAATATACACACAATAGAAAAAATTGTTATGAGTTAATATGACTAATCAGGTTTATAATAAAATTAATAATAAGTTTAATAATAATAATAGAGCAGCATTAATGTTCACATTGTTGGTTATGAAGAAGCCATTTCTTAAGATTAAACTTAAAAGAGTTAAATGTTGAGCACTCTCTAATTGAGTGAGGTACAGTATTCCACTGATGTGAAGCTCTGTATGAGAAAACAGCTTGGCCAAACGATGTTTTCCTACGTGGAATTATACAATCCGCTCTAATTGCTCCTCTTGTAATTCTGTTTTCAATAGATTTAAATTTAATAAAATCAGCCAAAGGAGGAGGAGCCAAACCATGCATGATCTTATAAACTAAACAAACATTTTTAAAGTTGATTAGAATTTCCCAGTTAAACAAGTTATACTTATTTAAAATGTGACAATGATGAAAGCTGAATTGTTTTTTATCTAAAATTTTAAGTGCTTGTTTGTATATTGATTCTAATGGTTTTAGGACTGTAGAATGTGTATTTGACCAACTTGTCAAACAATATGTGACATGAGAAAGAATCATAGAGTGGAAATATATCTTTGCTGCCTCATTTGATAAACAATTTCTAACAAACCTAAAGTTAAATTTAATCTTTTTGCAAACTTTTTTTATGTGAGTTTTAAAACCAAGACAGGAGTCCAGATGTACCCCTAGATATTTACATTCTGAAACAACCTGTAATCTTTCTCCTGAAATAAAAATGTCCTGCTTTGTATCAGGCCTATGTCCTTTAGAAAAGAACATACAGACTGTTTTTGACACATTTAACCTAAAAAAACTCTGATTTAGCCAGGATGTAACTTTTACCATAACGTCTGTCAACTTTTTTGCAACCTCTTCTGCATTTTTACCATGTGTAAAAATGACTGTATCGTCAGCATACATTAGAATATTACATTGTCCACACTCCTTAGGTAAATCATTAATATACAAGCTAAAAAGAATTGGGCCCAGTATGGACCCTTGTGGAACACCAGTTGATATTGTCTATTAAATTCGATTTAAAATTATCAATTTTTACTAATTGAGAACGGGAAGAAAGGTAAGATTTGATTAAATTTACAAAATGTATAGAAAAATTAAAATCATACAGTTTATGCAAAAGGTTATTATGGTTTAGAGTATCAAATGCTTTCTGTAAATCAAGAAATACAGCCCCTACCACTCCACCTTTATCCATTAATGCTTTTACCTTTTCTGTAAAGTAACATATTGCAGTTTCTGTTGAGTGATTTGCCCTAAAACCAAATTGCATCGGATGCAATGCTTTGGAAACGCACCCCTGGTCAAGCCTATCACTGGGAATTCACAACTTGTCGATTTTTTTAAATCATTTTCAAACAATTGTGGGACTATTTTTTATTTGCACATCAATTACCAAATTCTTGACATAATAGGCTACATTTAATATTATAGTATTTAGGTCTATTTCAAGTGTCTCCAGCAACAACAAAAAAACAACAACATCAAATTGTAATGAGATTGAAAGGAAAAAAACCCTAGGCTATGCATCAAAATGAGTATGAATGGTAAAGGGATGCAAACATGTATGGTCAAAAAAGAGAGGTTATCGAAGCCCTCGCCCCGCGGCAAATATCCAGATACTTACATAATTGTGATGAATTTAATCCTTTGTAAGTTATCATTTTGCAGTGTAAGATTACAGTTAACACCTTTAAATATTACATAATTGTATTATGTATTTTTATTAAACTTGTGCGTATGAGTGAGTCTATGCAGCAGCAAAAAGTAATTCTTGAAAAAATCTGCACAGTAATTTTATAAAATCTAAATAAATATGTTCATAAAAACAAATTACTATTAGTACTCTTATAAAATTCAATCAGGCAATCATACATTTCACAATTTTATATTTATATGTTAAGAATTCAGAAGTGTATATATTAATATAGCCTACACTACACTACACAGAAATAATATACAATTAAATTATGCTTATTTTAAACGTATTGTGCTGGCAAGGTATAAAAAAATATAGGCTTTAAATAATCTTTCAGTGCGCAAAACAATGATAATATGAAACGCTTCAAAACAGAGCGCACAAAGCGCGTATGCACATGCGCATCGCGGGTGCAGAATGATGTGCTCAAAGCAACATGGAGTCACGTGTGCAGCGCTGCGCTGCAAGTGCGCATTTAAAAGTTCACGGCACAAAGCGAAGACATGTCGAGCGCACAAATCCCTATGACAAATCCTAGAGTATATCTGTCCAACAGTTTATTGATAATTTGTTTCTTCACAGTTTTAAATTCCAGTTATTGTGCGTTTGATGCCGATTCATAGCCCTTGTGATGTGTGTGATCTAACGTTAACAGGCACACGGTAGCGAGTCGTTTAAAAACAGCAACAAACTACAACAAAATAAAGTCATTTTATGCAAATCCACAGTCTTTTATCTACAGATCAAGTATTATAATGTGAATATATCATATTGTAGAGAGTTTTACCGTGCATGTATGCTGCTGTAACACCTGACGAGGCGCGCGCGCTGTCTGAATAACGTTACTGAATGGAGAATGATTGACAGACACAGAGGAGGGAAAACTAGTTTCCGTAAACTTAAATTTAATGATGTAAATAGACTTCTCTTCTGTCCCTCACCTCTGTTTGCATCCCTGATGGTAGTAACTGAAAAAAGAAAGCATTTCGAAACTCAGAAACATATGTTTCGCAAAAGATATAACGTAGGCCTAGACTTACCTGAATGTCGATTTCGAGACCGTCGAAAAAGCCTCCTTGTAGCAGCAAGCAAATTCTCGTTCGATGAACTCTGCATAAGTTCCATTCTTGCTCTATTTGCGACATTAAAAATTCTATCAAAGGCAGAAACTGCCGCATCTAGCGTTACCTGCTCTGATGAAGCAGCTTCTTCCTCCATCTTACAATGACTGCTTTGCAGGCGTGAAAACGTGGGAGCAAGGGGAAACCGCTGACGGTTATTGTTGATATCAAGAATTGAATTGTTGATATCAAGAATTGAATTGTTGATATCAAGAATTACATTTTTGATATCAAGAATTACATTGTTGATATCAAAAATGTAATTCTTGATATCAACAATTCAATTCTTGATATCAAAAATGTAATTCTTGATAATCAACAATTCAATTCTTGATATCAACAATTCAATTCTTGATATCAAAAATGTAATTCTTGATATCAACAATTCAATTCTTGATATCAACAATTGATTTTGAATGGCAGCCTATGGTGACATTTCACTAGTGAAAATACAATTACAGATATCAACAATTGAATTGTTGATATCAAGAATTCATATCCTGGAAATGAATAAAAGTTAAAACGGCTTGCCTTGTGGCATGACATCTCGTCACACCCCTACTCATTAATATTCATAAATTCATTACCATAGCTATTCTTACCTGTAAAAATGACATTTCTAGATATCTGTAATACTATTTTTACTAGTTAAAATAGTATTTAAGATATCTGTAATTCTATTTTTACTAGTTGCAAGGGCAATTTCAGATATCAACTTGTTTTTTTGATATCAATAATTACATTGTTACTAGTAAAAATGCAAATTCCTGATATCAAGAATTACGTGGTTACTAGTAAAAATGTCTAATCTTGATATCAATTAAATTGCTACTAGTAAAAATGTTAATTTTTGATATCTGAAAATGTATTTCTGATATCAATATAATTTCAGATATCTAGAATGGCTTTCTTACTAGTAACAATCACATTCATGATTTCAGAAATTAATATTGTCACTAGTGAAAATGGAATTCTTGATATCAAAAATGAACATTCACTGTAAAATCCGATTAGTTCAGCTTACTCAAAAAAAGCATGCAAACCGATTGCACTTAAAAAACTAAGTAACGTCAAATAGGAATAGTATGTAGTACTAACAAGTGCATGTCTAGTAGTGTACACTTACAAGAGAGTTCTAGTAACTTAAAACTAATTTGTATAGTATACTTGATTATTTACTTTAGATGTACTCATTTATGCTAGTCGTGTTAACTCTGATGTTTTCTGCATACAACTTGGAATTACTGAGTTTACTTTACTTCCAAAGCAATCCAGGTTACTTGATAAAACCATGCAAACCGATTGCACTTAAAAGAGCAAGTAAGCTTTACTCCAATAACTTAAGTGCTATCAATCATCTATTATATATCATTGAGAAAACTTTCTCAATTTTACAAAGATAACATTTACAACTGGACAAATAAATTTAAGGCAATGATACAGTTCAAAGGTAAATTTATTGTATTTGTTTTCTTAACAACTGACACAGGGGTGGTCCACACAAGTTTGCATTGGGGTATACAATTTATGTAGTCACTTTAGTTTTTTAAAGTTTTTTTAAAACAAAAAAACAGAAACACGTTATAAGGTTCATTAGTTAACATTAGTCAGTGTATTAACTAACATGAACTAACCATGATAAATACATTTGTTACAGTATTTATTAATCTTTGTTAATGTTAGTTAATAAAAAATACAGCTATTCATTGTTCATGTTAGTTGAACAATACAGTGCATTAACTAATGTTAACAAATACAACCTTTGATTTTAATAACGTATTAGTAAATGTATATAAAATCTGAATCAAAATAAATATATTTAAAACCATACCCTGGACTCTACTGCATTCTCAACAAACAGCTTTAACAATTCAATACATAACAATTACTCACTTTAATCAATAATAATTCGAAGACCAAACTTGGTATATAGAAGTGCAAAAAAAGTGGCTACATTCATTAGCCTAAACAATGAAAAAGCAATGTCTCTGACACACATACGCTGAATGAATACGCTGACAGCATCTTAAAGGGTTAGTTCACCCAAAATGTTTTATTATGTCAGTAATTACTCACCCTCAAGTTGTTCCAACTCCGTAAGACTTTCGTTCATCTTCGGAACACAAATGAAGATATTTGATGAAATCTGAGAGCTGTCTGTCCCTCCATAGACTGCAATGTCATTGCAACTTTCAAGGCCCAGAAAGGTAGTAAAGACATCGTTAAAATAGTCCATGTGACTACAGTACTTCAACCTTAATGTTATGAAGCGACAAGAATACTTTTTGTGTGTAAAAACTCCACCATTACGACATTATTCAATAATCTCTTCTCTTCCACTTCATTCTCCTATGCTGTTGACGTAGTGTAAAGTGCTTCTGGGTTCTACGTCAGAACGTAGGCTTATTATTGGCTGACGCTGGTCATGTGTGATGCTGGCCAATAATAAGCCTACGTTCTAACGTAGAACCCAGAAGCACTGGGCTGTTTACACTATGTCAACAGGCAGCGTAGGAGAATGACGTGGAAGAGAAGAGATTGTTGAATAATGTCATTATTTGGGGTTTTTTTGCGCACAAAAAGTATTCTCGTCGCTTCATAATATTAAGGTTGAACTACTGTAGTCACATGGACTATTGTAACAATATTTTTACTACCTTTCTGGGCCTTGAAAGTTGCAATGACGTTACGGTCATTGGGGGGTAGAAAGCTCTCAGATTTCATCAAAAATATCTTTATTTGTGTTTTGAAGACGAATGAAGGTCTTACAGGTTTTGAATGACATGAAGGTGAGTAATTACTGACAGAATTTTCATTTTTGGGTGAACTAACCCTTTAACTTGCTCATGAACTAATGGGTAGACAATTTTAAACAAATGGCTTCATTTCCCTTTTATTTTGCACATTTGATTACTCAACAGGAGATTTTTTAGAGATTGCAGTTTTGGTGGGAGTTTGTTCTGTCCCAAACCAAGCATCAATTTCTGAATGAAGTTAAAAGTATTTTTCAAGTCTTTTGGGTAATCCAAATTTAAAGCATAAGACTGACCAAAATAGATTCAAATTGTCTGAGGCAGGTTCTGCAGATTATCCATTACAATACCTCTCTCAACAATGATGTCAGTAGACACTGGGCAAAGTTAGAGAGGGAAGTTCTTCCTCATCAATGACAGTCAGCACCCCAACAGATAGTTGTGCCCAGGCTTCATCAACATCACATACCTGAATGAAACCAAAAAATAAAAATATTACAACAGGGAAAAGTGAAAAGGCTTGATTAATTGACAGTTATCTGCCCTGAATACACTGCCTTTAATTAAAATGTCCCATTAAGTTTATATAATTTATATGTTTTTTTATTTTATGCCGACTCTTAGGGATAGTTCACCCAAAAATGAAAATTACCCTCAAGTTATCCTGTGTGTATATTACATTTTTCTTTCAGATGAATACAATCAGAGTTATGTAAAAGAAAATGTCCTGTCTTATCCAAGCTTTACAATGCAAGTGAATGGCCGTATATTGATATATTGATGGATAGATGCACTTTTATCATGGATGGATGCATTCTGATGGACTTAAAAAAATATACAGCCATTCACTGCCATTATCAAGCTTGGATGAGACAGGACATTTTCTAATATAACTCTGATTGTACAACAGCTAGATAGATTGTAAGCAAAACCATGATCAACTCAGAATAATAATAAAAAATTAAGGCTGCAGTAAACTCACCCCTGTATTAATTTGCTGCATAAGCTCATCTAATTTCTCTCCAATGCTTCTTGAAGACTTGAAGATTGTGACAAAGCGTGGTGTGTACCGATCCACATTCCACAGCAACATAAAAGTTACTCTGCAGTCTGCAGATCTGTGGGGACTATCCTGTTAAACTCTGAAAACACCTACAACACAGGCAACAAAAACAAAAAGGCATGGGACAGTGTGGAAATCTTTTCAATGCATGGTCAGGCCAACAGGCCAATTCTAAAGCCAAACCTAAACAGAATGTGGTTTCTCATGGTGGAAACGGTATGAATAAGTACTTACTTGTCTCTCTGTAAAAAGAGCTGGCCACTGCTCCATCTGCATCCACAATTTCACGTCTTTGCATTGAGAAGGTCTGGTCCATCTTTGATGCAATGAGAGTTCCACTAGGGTAACATCTAGGGATAACATCACTTTACATTACTAAGTTTCTCATCTTGTTAAAAAATGGCTAATTTTATCAGCAGTGATAAAGCATTTGAGTTTGAGTAAAAAAAAAAAATAAATAACTTTTACAGTGCTTGCATGCATTACAATCTGAATTTACTCAATTTAAAAAATAATAGTTTAATGCTGTTGTGAAATCACAAATACTGTCAAAAAGCATCACATACTTCATCTCTGCATAAGCTGCAGGTTACATTTAACTGTAACTTAGATGTGCGCCATTTCACCAGATTTGGAACCTTAATAATTTAAACCAATGCCAGAGGAGAATGCATCAGTGAGAATGGTAAAATAGAAAACCATAATTATTACATTTGGGACAAATAAATCGGTTTTCAGGCATTCCAGGAACTGTTATGGTACCTGATAGTTTTATGCGCAAAAAAACAACAACAGGCCAAACCATATTCTTCAAGCTCCGAATATCACAATTATTTGGTAGACATTAAGGAGATCAGTAAAAATTAGCGACAGACAGTTAAAAAAAACATTCACACAAAAGTCGCATACTTGATTACTCACCTTATTATTATTATGCCAAAAACGTAGGCAGTCTGTCAAAGTCTTTCCACATCTGCAAAATTGGCGCCGAAAATGAAATACGCACAGAATCTACTGCGCATGCTCTCACAAGTGCCGCTTCTTCTTCTTTGTTTTTTCTGCACATTAGGCATGCTTTAATTCACTGCTGCCTCTAACTGGTTTAGTAACGTCATTGCATCCTTTGTTGCTACTTGCTTATTTCAAGTAAGCGTCACTCAAACGATTGAGTAACTTGTAATTTTCACCCTGCAATTGACTGTAACTCAACAAAACCTAGTAAGAAGTACGTATTTTATATTGCTGAGTAAAGTTTACTAAGTATATGTGAGTCAGGAAAGCTATTGGATTTTACAGTGTTGTTACTAGTAGCAATTCAATTGTTGATATCAAGAATAGACATTTCAACTAGTGACAACTGAATTCTTGATATCAAAAATAAATGTTTTTACTAGTAAGAATTGTATTTCTGATATGTGAAACTGGAATTTTAACTAGTAAGAAATCAATTCTTGATATCAACAATTGATTTTGAATGGCAGCCTATGGTGACATTTCACTAGTGAAAATACAATTCTTGATATCAAGAATTATAGTTTTTACTAGTTGAAATTCAATTGTTGATATCAAGAATTATCATTTTAACTAGTGAAAATGTAAATGCTGATATCAAGAATTAGCATTGTTACTAGTGGAAATGTAATTCCTGATATCAAAAATTGCCATTGTTACTAGTAGAAATCTAATTCCTGATATCAATAACTATCATTTTAACTAGTGATAATGTAGTTGTTGATATCAAAAATTCGTATCCTGCGAATGATTAAAAGTCAAAACGGCTTGCCTATTGCCATTCCCAGGATATAAATTGTTAATATCAAGAATTATAGTTTTTACTAGTTGAAATTAAATTGTTAATATCAAGAATTATAGTTTTTACTAGTTAAAATTCAATTGTTGATATCAAGAATGAACATTTTTACTAGTTAAAATGTAATTCCTGATATCAAAAATTGCCATTGTTACTAGTAGAAACATTTTTCCTGATATCAAGAATTATAATTTTAACTAGTGAAAATGTAATTGTTGATATCAAGGATTCATATCCTGGAAATGAATAAAAGTTAAAACGGCTTGCCATATGCCTATTGCCTATGGCAAGCCGTTTTAGCTTAAATTGTACCCAGCGTTACTCGTCGTAATTGCATTTTTACTAGTAAGAATTCAATTAGAGAGCTCTACAATTCAATTCTTACTAGTAGCAATTACAATTAGAGAGCTCTCCAATTCAATTATTACTAGTAAGAATTACAATTATAGAGCTCTCTAATTAAATTATTACTAGTAAGAATTACTATTACAGAGCTCTCTAATTCAGTTCTTACTAGTAACAATTCCAATTAGAGAGCTCTACAAATGAATTTTTACAAGTCATATGTCTCCATTGACTTCCATTCATTTTTAATTAAGGAGCTGTACAATTTAATTGTTACTAGTAAGAATTACAATTAGAGAGCTCTACAATTGAATTGTTACTAGTAAGAATGCAATTGCAGAGCTCTTTAATTCAATTCTTACTAGTAACAATTTAAATAGAGAGCTCTCTAATCCAATTATTACTAGTAACAATTCCAATTAGAGAGCTCTCTAATTCAGTTGTTACTAGTAAGAATGTAATTGCAGAGCTCTTTAATTCAATTACAGAGCTCTGCAATTATACATATCTTTAATTCATATTTTTACTAGTAAAAATTCAATTAGAGAGCTCTGTAATTGCATTCTTACTAGTAAGAATTTAATTAGAGAGCTCTCTAATTGTAATTGTTACTAGTAATAATTGAATTAGAGAGCTCTCTAATTGTAATTCTTACTAGTAACAATTCAAATGTAGAGCTCTCTAATTGTAATTCTTACTAGTAACAATTCAATTGTAGAGCTCTCTAATTGTAATTCTTACTAGTAACAATTCAATTGTAGAGCTCCGTAATTAAAAATGAATGGAAGTCAATGGAGACATACGACTAGTAAAAATTCATTTGTAGAGCTCTCTAATTGTAATTGTTACTAGTAAGAATTGAATTAGAGAGCTCTGTAATTGTAATTCTTACTAGTAATAATTTAATTAGAGAGCTCTATAATTGTAATTCTTACTAGTAATAATTTAATTGGAGAGCTCTCTAATTGTAATTGCTACTAGTAAGAATGGAATTGTAGAGCTCTCTAATTGAATTCTTACTAGTAAAAATGCAATTACGACGAGTAACGCTGGGTACAATTTAAGCTAAAACGGCTTGCCATAATTGCCATTCCCAGGATATAAATTGTTAATATCAAGAATTATAGTTTTTACTAGTTGAAATTCATTTGTTAATATCAAGAATTATAGTTTTTACTAGTTAAAATTCAATTGTTGATATCAAGAATGAACATTTTTACTAGTTGAAATGTAATTCCTGATATCAATTTTTTTTTTTTTTACTAGTAGAAATCTAATTCCTGATATCAAGAATTATCATTTTAACTAGTGAAAATTGAATTGTTGATATCAAGGATTCATATCCTGGAAATAAATAAAAGTTAAAACGGCTTGCCATATTGCTACTAGTAACAGTGTTCATTTTTTATATCAATTCAATTTTCACTAGTGACAATGTTAATTTCTGATATCATGAATGTGATTGTTACTAGTAAGAAAGCCATTTTAGATATCTGAAATAATATTGATATCAGAAATACATTTTCAGATATAAAAAAATTTACTAGTAGCAATTAAATTGTTGATATCAAGAATAGACATTTCAACTAGTGACAATTGAATTATTGATATCAGTAATTTGCATTTTTACTAGTAACAATGTAATTATTGATATCAAAAATTATATTTCTACTAGTAAGAAATCAATTCTTGATATCAACAATTGATTTTGAATGGCAGCCTATGGTGACATTTCACTAGTGAAAATATAATTACAGATATCAACAATTAAATTGTTGATATCAACAATTACATTTTTGATATCAGCAATAACATTTTTGATATCAACAATTACATTTTTGATACCAATAATTCAATTGTTGATATCAACAAGTAATTTGTTGATATCAACAATTCATATCCTGGAAATTAATAAAAGTTAAAACGGCATGCCATAGTAAAGAGCTATGTCATCTAAGGGAGACATACATAATGTGCACTGAATTGGGTCTCCAGGACCGGAGATAAAAACACTGTTTTAGAGAGCGGTAGATAAAAATGATTGAGAAATGTTGTGGACTGGATTACGACCTCACTGCCCTGCAGGTTAACTGTTACATGTTGTTGTAAATGCAATAAGAGTAACAATCAAGCATAGCATCAGTTCTGGCAGGTCACATTAGTCAAGCTCGCATCAGCTGAGCCACGTCTACCTATAGGAATACGACGCCTATCACTGTATATAAGCTCCTTCAGTATTATCAGCTTATATACAGCTTATATACTCCTTACGAGAACGGTTCTCTCGTATTGCGTTGCAAACGCTATGGGAAAACTCCTTTTCTCGAGAATATTATTTTAAAACGCAGTGCAGCTGCACAGCGAGCACATCATAGCTGGCTGAAGCGTGCTGATTGTCTGTGCTGCGGCAACTGAATCAGCCTTTTCAGCGGAACTGCTTCAGTGCCTGGCACATTCCTCGCCTTTCAGCTGATCGCCGTTTCCCTGTGACATCCAACGAGTATATCCTTTTCACGCTTCTTTCTAAAAGAGCAGAGCGCGTTGTTTCAAATGCCGCTCCCCGTCTGTGAGACCTGTGGGATTCCCCTGCATGTGTCTGACAGACACACTCGGTGTGCTGTCTGCCTCGGTCCTGAGCACGGCGAGGCAGCGCTCACTAAAGGCAGCTGTCGTTCCTGCGACAGTATGCCTATTTCAGCGCTCCGCTCCAGGCTCGCTCTCGCTACAAGCCCGCCCACCTTCCGTCTCCGGCACCCATCGAGCCCCGAAGGAAGAAGCGGTGCGAGCAGGTGATTCACAAGCGCGTTGACTCAAGGTGATTCGAGGTGCCTCGCCCACACCAGGATCTGACACTTCTCCGGTGCTGTTCGTCAAGGGCGAGCAATGCCCCTCTCTCGGATCGGCAGAGGAGCTTGATGACGCAGTTTCCGTGGCGGCATCTGAGGGTGAGGATTGGTCGGGCTCCGCGGACCCCGCCCCCCCCTCTCAGTCTGAACGAGTCGACACCAGAGCGAATATTGACGCCGAGCTTCTCCGTGTCATTACTCGCGCTGTCGATGAGCTGGGTCTTGACTGGCTTTCACCAGAAGAGTCCACTGGAAGCCGCCTTGACGAGTGGTTCCTGCCGGGGCGCCAACAGGCCAGCGTGCCACTCCATTCTTCCCAGATGTCCACGATGAGCTCACGAAATCCTGGCGCACGCCCTTTTCAGTGCGAACACGCTCTACTGCCTCTTCCACGCTCTCATCCGTTGACGGCGCTGAGGAAAAGCTCACATCACTGGAAGCGGTCGCCGCCCATTTGTGTCCTCCTACTGCAGGCAGTTGGAGAGCAAAGGCCGTGCACCCATCCAAGCCGTGCAGAACTTCTTCAGCACTCGTGGACCGTGCATACGCCGCCGCTGGCCAGGCCGCTTCTGCACTACACACCATGGCGGTTCTTCAGGTGTTCCAAGCTAAGCTCCTCTGTGCTATGGATGAGTCGGGACCTGATCCAGACGCCTTGAGAGACCTCCGCAGCGCCACAGACCTGGCCCTGCGGGCTACTAAGACCACTGCTCAGGCCATTGGCCGTAACATGGCCAGCTTGGTGGTGCTGGAGCGCCACTTGTGTCTTAATCTGACAGAGATCAGGGACGTGGACAGGACCGCCTTCCTCGACTCGCCAGTCTCCACTACAGGTCTCTTCGGCCCTTCCGTTAAGGGATTCGTGGAACGTTTCACCGAAGCCCAGAAGGCATCCAGTGCTATGAAGCACTTCCTTCCAAAGCGCTCCAGTTCTGCTTCACAGTGCCCCAAGAGCACGCCGCAGCCAGAGAAACCAGCGCTTCAGGTCTACCAGCCCCGCCCAGCGGCTGAGACCAGCCAACACTTCAAGTAACGTTACCTGCTCCCCAAGCGCCAGGGCCCTCGGCCAAAGCTCACGCTGGAGCACAAGCCTAAAAAGCCATCCTAACCGGCGGAAAGATGGGGCCATGTCCCGCTGTGGTGGGACCACCCCCGAAGATCACGGCTGGAGTTGTGTTAACTGCAGAACATGGGCCCGTCATTTGTCACACACCCCTGCACCCAAATGCTGTTTTAACAGCAACCCACACAGAGCACGAATCGAGCAAATTTCTTCACAGAAACATCTGTCAGGTCGGGCCCCCGAGTCTTGGCGCTCCGCCTTCAGATGTAATCCAGCCACTGGCTTATCAGGCTCTGGCTTGGCAAGCCATCCCCGAAGTGTCAGATTGGGTGATGAATATCATAAAGCAGGGTTACTCGCTTCAGTTTGCCCGCAGACCACCACGCTTTCGTGCTATAATTTACACCTCGGTAAGCAGCACTGTATCTCATGTCCTCCGCTCCGAAGTGTCGAGTCTGCTGGCAAAAGGGGCTATCGAGATAGTTCCCGCTTCATAAAGCGAGTCGGGCTTCTACAGCCGTTATTTTGTCGTTCCGAAGAAAGACGGTGGCCTGAGACCCATTTTAGATCACATACACCTGAACAAGGCCCTTATGGTACAACCATTCAGGATGCTCACGACCAGACATATCCTGGCGCAGATTCACCCGGAAGACTGGTTCTTCTCAGTAGATCTGAAAGGTGCTTGCTTTCACATCCAAGTGAACCCCCATCACAGGCCATTCTTGAGATTCGCCTTCGAGGGGCAAACATATCAATACACAGTCCTACCATTCGGACTGTCTCTAGCGCCTCGTACATTCACGAAGTGCATGGATGCGGCTCTCTCCCCCCTGAGACAGCGGGAAATGCATATCCTGAACTACCTCGACGACTGGCTCATACTGACTCATTCGGAGGCGGAGTCCCATACTCACAAAG
This sequence comes from Leuciscus leuciscus, assembly GCF_965113295.1. NCBI lineage: Eukaryota > Metazoa > Chordata > Actinopteri > Cypriniformes > Leuciscidae > Leuciscus > Leuciscus leuciscus. Next base: position 18,352,398 of record NC_138736.1, on the reverse strand, counting down.
CCTGGCACCTTGGCCATTTAGACCGCCTTGGGCTCAGGGTAAACTTTCCCAAGAGTATGCTGTCCCCCAGCCAATGAATCACGTTCCTGGGAACAGTTCTCGCCAGACCGAGCTCTCTCAATCCAGCGGCTCGCCGCGTCGTTAAAAGTGGGCTACCTCACGCCCCTCAGAATGTTTCAAAGGGCTCTGGGCCTTATGGCCTCTGCATCGTCAGTACTCCAACTAGGCCTACTGCGTATACGCCTCCTTCAGCTGTGGCTAAAGCCTCAAGTTCCAGCCCATGCGTGGTGCTCGGTCCTCTTACGCATCAGGGTAAACCAGTGCTGTACCAAAGCCCTGGCCCTCTGGAAAAACACCAGCTGATACCAGCAGGGTGTGAGCATGGGTCTGGTTTCGAAAAGGAAGGCTATCTCAACAGACGCTTCCAACCTCGGTTGGGGAGCCCTGTACGAGGGCAGGCCTGCCTCCGGCCTCTGGTCGAGCTCGGAGAAACGCCTACACATCAACTGCCTCGAACTAAGAGCAGTTTTTCTAGCCCTAAAAACCTTCCTTCCACATCTGGCGGGACATCACGTCTTGGTCTGAACGGACAACATGGCGGTTGTGTCCTACATAAATCACCAGGGCGGTCCCAGGTCTCACAACCTGTTCACCATGGCCAAACAGCTCCTGTTATGGGCTCACGCCAACCTGCACTCACTCAGGGCAGCTCACGTGTCGGGCACGATGAACCTAGGGGCAGACATGCTATCTCGGGGCAACGTTCCCCCAGAGGAATGATCTCTCCACCCCCAGGCGGTTCTCTTGTTGTGGGAAGTCTAACCCTAACCCTAACCCACGAGTGGCCCAGCCTCCCCTTTATGCGTTCCCCCCGGTCTCGATGCTCCCTCAGATCATCGAACGGATCAGGGACACCAAGTGTGCAGTCCTCCTTGTAGCCCGCCTCTGGTGAACCCAGATTTGGTTCCCAGAGCTGATGCAGCTGTCTACGACAGCTCCGTGGCCGATCCCTCTGAGGAGCGATCTCCTCACGCAGGCGAACAGGACAATCTGGCACCCCTATCCCAACTTGTGGGCCCTCCATGCATGGCCCCTCAACGGGTACCCCAGGACCTCCCAGAGGGAGTCCTGAATACCATAATGGAGGCTAGAGCTCTGTCCCCTAGACGCCTCTACCACCTCAAATGGTCAGCGTTCTCCAGCTGGTGTTTAGCTCGGAACCTAGACCCACATAACTGTGAAGTACCGATGGTACTTACATTTCTCCAAGAGCTGTTGGACGCGGGTCGCTCCCCCTCCACGCTCAAAGTGTATGTGGCAGCCATAGCGGCTTTTCACTTACCGGTGGCTGACGTAAGCGTCCTGGCATGGGCAGAGGCAGATAATATCGCCTCCTTCCCTGCACCAAGATAACATCCACCTTCTTCTTCCTCTTACCCCCTCTTTTTACACAACATCAGGCCCTAAGGGGCTGGACCGATGATGATATTCCATTTTTCTGACGGTCTGGCTTAGGTCTTTTGTTTGTGACCAACCAAAAAGGAAAATAACTAGAATATAGTGAAAAACAGTTCCCTGTAGCCTCTTAATTTGTTAACAGAGTAGTCAGTTACAGAGTCGTTGGTGGCCTCCTCCAGTTAATTAGAACCTAGTTAGACCGTTCCCAATTAAATAAATAAATAAATAAATAAAGCAGAGGGTTAGTTGGCCTATACAATTTTTATTTTTTATTTTTTATTTTTTTTATATAAAACTGTTTTGTGAAGTGGCTACAGGGACTCTGTCACTACTTTGTCCCAGTATATCTAGTGATAGTCAAAGTGTTTTTTTTCTGACACAAGAGTAAACTTTCACTTGCTGCTATTGAGGTGGGATACGGGATTAGGTTAGGGACAGGTTTGGTGGAAGGGTCCTTTAATGTAATGCAGATATTCTTTTGATATATAAGAACAATTTAAAAACATGTATGTACATAATAAGTCCATTGTATCAAATTATGAAATGTTTAAATGTTAAAGACACCTAATTAGTTAAAGACAACTAATATAAAGTGGGACCTATTTTTATTTTTATTTTTTTCATGTGCCATTGCAATCTTTAACCAAAACTTCCCATTCTTCTTGCAGCAACATATTTTCTCTGATGACAACTTGTCACTCAATTGAGATCACGGCAATAGCAATCCACAACCATCCAATCAATCAATCCAATCAAAATCATGTCACTGCCCTACATTTTCTTTCTTGTTCCAGAAGTCACTTTAGTGTCACAATAGAGAAGAAAATAATTATATAATTCCAACCTTAATCTCATGCCAAATTTAAGGATGGTAATTATATTGGTAAAAAAAAGACAACATATGTTGTGCTTTCCTGATATGCTCCTGATTTTTTACACACCTCTCACTTGTGTGTGCATCAGACATTGACAGGATTGTGGATTGATACAAATTAAAAACACAGATTCATAAGGGTATGAAATTGCTACACAAACTGCCTTTCCATCCATATATGTCCCATTTTACTTTTCTTCTCTTTTTTCTTTGTCTGTCTGCACAGCAGATTTCTGTTTATCTCACAGGACAGTTACATTCAAAAACAACTGATTGGCAGTTTGGAACATGATTGTAAAGCAAGTGGAAAAGCAAAGTTTTATGTTAACATGATTCATGAACACACAACCATAAATTGCATTAGAGCAACCTTTTTGCATGACCACATATTGCTGCTTCTTTCTCTTCCTCGGTATATAATAAACTATAATCTTTAAGATATTCTGAAATGGTGTAGTGTAAAAAGTCTTAATGAGTTTGTAGGAGACAAAATGTGTTTATAAGGGTGATGTGTTTGACCATTGAGTGTTTGACCAATGTGTTTGACCATTGAGTGGCGCTGTGAACATTACAGAGATATCATATAGGTGACCTTTCTTATGCTGTAGGTAGTAGGTGTGTTGACCGGAAGGGCAAAAAGGTTCTGACCGCAACAGCGAAAGCGGTGAACGTATGTAAAACTTATCTTTAATATGTACATGGAAAAAAAAAAATTGGACATTATGCACGGTGGTGTTGTGGAGCCAATAAATGATGTTTTATTAACAAAGTTCGGGAGGAGCACGTTCAGATAATTAACACGAGTGAAGAGCACTCAACAATCAACGATAAGAGGTGTATATATATATATATATATATATATATATATATATATTCAGCAGTCTCACCTCAATTTATTGACAGTTTAGCAGCATCCCTCCACCACCCCCTCTCCACACTTCTAGTCCTAACCATTTACATACGGGGGGAGTACTCTGGGTTCGGGCCGAACTCCGAGCTCGGAGAACTCCCCCCAGACAGCACGGCAAATATGCATTAAACTTGACTCCCTCTAATTGTATGTAAGTGTGAACTCGTGAAACTGCAACCCGTTCTCATCTCAGGGCGTCATATAAGGCCGTTTTGTCACGTCCTTCGGCGTTTTCTGCCCACGCATATAGCACCCTTTTGCGTATAGATGACACGCACATGGCTTTCAACCAACTTCAATGTAAAACGTACTCGGTTACTAACGTAACCTCGGTTCTCTCTAGAAGAGGGAACGAGTACTTGCGTAAGATATCTTACGCTAGGGGAAAACCTCTTTTCCTCGAGATATTGAAGCCAAAAATTATCCTTAATTTTGCAATAATGTAAAACGCATTGCAGCAGCATGCAGACATGGGCGAGACAGCTCGCGCGCCCATTGGCTGCTCTGCGGCAACTGCACCAGCCTATCGATAGAGGCTCCTCATGACGTCAGAACCAATGAGGGCGCTTCGCGCCCATTACGTCATGTCCCGCCGAAATCAGGTGGGGCCAGGGCTATAAATACGGCCCAGAGAGGCTGGTTTGGTCAGTTTTTTCATCGCTGAAGCGAATCAGAACATGACGCATGCACGGCAAGATACGCAAGTACTCGTTCCCTCTTCTAGAGAGAACCGAGGTTACGTTAGTAACCGAGTACGTTCTCTTACGAGAGGTCTCTCGTACTTGCGTAAGATATCTTACGCTAGGGGAACACAATGTAAAACGCCGTGCGTGCTTGAGACATAACACTAAAGTCCCAAGGGCAGGTGCCCGGGGCTCATACAGTGCCTAATCACAAGGGACTCACAGAGAATCCGGGAAGAGGGGCTAGAATAGCATCATTCCTGTAATATGGAGCTCTGATAAGAGCATGTTATATCAAGTGTTCCACACAGCCAGGGCGAACTCGGCCTGGACTGGTAAATATGGGGGACTTACGCACTGCCCACAGGAGTATACAGACGATCCGTGATCAACGCTCTAGCAGTTTCAGCATCCCGAGCCGATAGCATCGGGCGGGGAATACTGAAAAATTAAACCGAGAGCAACCTAGCTTGCAAAGCGGGAACCTCGAGGTTATAAAACCTTATAAATGTAGACGGGGAGGCCCAGCCTGCCGCCATACAGATATCTTGCAAGGCAATCCCACTGGACCAAGCCCACGACGAGGCCATGCCTCTTGTGGAGTGCGCTTTGACACCTATCGGGCATTGCAGGCCCCTGGATGTGTAAGCTAGCGCTATAGCATCAACTATCCATCTGGATAGACTCTGTTTTGACGCAGCTAGTCCCTTAGAACGTCCGCTGAACAAAAAAAAAAAGAGCTGCTCTGTCTGTCTGTCTGAAAACAGATGAGCGAGACACATAGGCCCTTAACGCCCTGACCGGGCAAAGGAAGCCTGCGTCCCCTTCCTCTTCAGATACCGGCAGGGCCGACAGGGAGATCACCTGTGCCCTAAACGGTGTATTGAGGGATTTAGGAACATATCCGTGCTTTGGTTTGAGTATGTCTCTCGAGTCATTCGGCCCAAACTCCATACACGTCGCTCTCACTGAGAGCGCTTGCAAATCCCCTATGCGCTTCACTGAAGCGAGAGCCAGAAGAAACACTGTTTTGAAAGACAAGAGTTTCAGGTCTATTGACTGTATTGGCTCGAATGGGGCACCTTTCATGGCTTCCAGAACCGTGGAAAGGTCCCAAACGGGAACTGAGGGTGGTCTGAGAGGGTTCAGCCTCTTAGCTCCTCTAAGGAAGCGAATGACCAGATCGTTCCTTCCTAATGACTGGCCAAGCGGTGGTTCAGCGAACGCTGCTATGGCCGCCACATAAACTTTGAGCGTGAATGGGGTTCTGCCCTTATCCAGAAGCTCTTGTAAAAAGGAGAGAACCTCTGGCACCCCACAGCGTGAGGGTGAAGTGCCACTCGCTGTACACCAGCTAGTGAACACAGACCATTTGAGGAATAGAGCCGCCTCGTAGATGGAGCTCTAGCCTGCGTGATCGTGTTTAACACTCCCGCTGGGAGGTTAACGGGTACCCGTTGATGGCCCACGCATGTAGGGACCAAAGCTCCGGGCGAGGATGCCAGATCGAGCCGTTCGCCTGCGAGAGGAGATCCCTCCTCACCGGTATCGGCCACGGGGCGGTACTCGTCAGCTGCATCAGGACTGGAAACCAGACTTGGTTTGTCCAAACTGGGGCGACGAGTAGCACTGGGCATCCGCTCTCCCTGATTCGCTCTAACACCTGGGGTGGGAGCGTGACAGGGGGAAACGCATAGAGCGGGCAGTGGGGCCAGACGTGAGCCAGCGCATCCCTGCTCTTGGAGAAGAATTCCTGACAATGAGCGTTCTCTTGAGACGCAAATAGGTCTATTTCCGCTCTGCCAAATGTCCGCCATAGCATTTTGACTGTCTGTGGATGTAAAGACCATTCTCCTGTCGGCAGATTGTTTCTGGACAGTCTGTCTGGTCCCACATTCAGATGGCCGGGCACATGCGCTGCCCTGAGCGAGCGCAGACTGTGCTGAGCCCAGACCAGGAGGCGTTCCGTCAGCCTGTGAAGGATTCTGTATCTGATACCTCCTTGGTGATTTATATAAGCCACCACTGACATGTTGTCCGAACGGACCAAGACGTGGTGTCTTTTTATCTGGGGACAAAAGCGCCTCAGCGCGTTGTCGACTGCCATCATTTCCAGGCAGTTTATATGCAGAAGCTTTTCCCGTTCCGACCACTGGCCGAATAACGGTCTGCCCTCGAGCAGCGCTCCCCATCCCGAGGTTGAGGCGTCCGTAGACACCACCTTCACACTCGAGGAAGTCCCCAGGCTTACACCTGACTGGTACCAGTCGGTCACTGTCCAAGGTTTCAGAGCTGCGACGCATTTCTGATCGACCTTGAGGCGCGCGAGACCGGAGGTCCAAGCTCTGCGCGGCGCGCGCTTTCAACCAATACTGCAGCGGGCGCATGCGAAGCAGACCCAGCTGAAGCACTGAGGATGCTGAAGCCATGAGACCCAGCATCCTTTGAAACTTTTTGAGCGGGGCTAAAGCGCCGTGGCGAAAAATCTCTGTCATGCGCTGAATACTTAGTCTGCGCTGCGGCGACAGCTGTGCTGTCATAGACAGCGAGTCCAGATCTGTGCCCAGAAAAGATATTTTCTGACTGGGAGACAGTGAACTCTTTGCCCAATTGACTGTGAGACCTAAATTCTCGAGGTGATCGAGTAATATGGTCCTGTGTTCTATGAGCTCCGACTGTGATTGAGCTAGAACCAGCCAATCGTCCAAATAATTCAGCACTCGTATGCCTCGGAGCCTGAGGGGTGCGAGCGCTGCATCCATGCACATCGTGAATACGCGAGGTGCCAGGGATAGGCCGAATGGCAGGACTGTGTACTGATATGCCTGGCCCTCGAAGGCGAATCTCAAAATTCGCCTGTGACGTGACGCTATTTGTATTTGAAAATAAGCGTCTTTCAGATCTATCGACATGAACCAGTCCCCTTGGCAAATTTGCGAGAGGATTTTCTTGGTCGTGAGCCTTCTGAACCGTCGTTTCAGAAGTGCTTTGTTTAGTCGTCTTAGATCTAAAATGGGTCTGAGACCCCCGTCTTTTTTTTTTTTTTTTTTTTGGGGTACCAGAAAATATCTGCTGTACATGCCCCCTTTGCTCTGAGCTTGTGATAGGGGTTCTATAGCCCCTTTGCTCAGTAACTTTGCTATTTCGGCCCGAAGTAGGTGTGCTACTTCCTTTTTCACCGTAGTATCGATTCGCGCCGCTTTGCGTTGCGGGCGTCGACCGAACTGTAGCGAATAGCCTCTTTCTATAATGTCTAGCACCCACTTCGAAACCCCGGGTAGCCTTGCCCATGCGTTTGCACGAATGGCTAGGGGTTGAATGCGAAGCGCGCTCTGGTCGCTCAGCGACAGAGGGGCTTCAGAGTGCTGCAACATAAGCGTCGCGTTTATGACATTTGAGGCAGGGGGCGCGCTGATAACAGCGGGCAGATTGCCCGCGCTCGACTCCTCTGCGGTGGTCAACCGAGAGGGGGAGGGCTGGGCGAGTCCCGTAAGACCTGTCATGTCTATGTGTGAATGTGGGCGTGGGATAGCGGGCACATTTACAACACTGAGAGTATTGTCTGCCTGAGCAGAGCAAAAATGCATGTTGGTTTCGTTTTACAGAAACCTTGAGACATGCAGAACGTAGTGTTTGTGGGCACTGGGCAGTGGGCACATTTACCACATTTAATGCGCAATCGATCTGGGTCGATTTCATGTGCGCGAGCCCTGTGCGACGGGCTGTGTTTCTGTGTAGGAATGAGCACTGGGCAGTGGACATTTTGTCTACACTCATAACACCATCGGCCGTGGCCGGAACACCAGAAAATACACTCTATGGGATTTATCTGGGTAGCCGTAAAGCGGCGTTTGTGTGCAGGCAAGTGGGCTGTGTCGCCGACTTGTTTACTGCAGAATACACTGGAACAGTCGCATTTACTGGAACTGAACGAGCGAGAAGTTGCCATAGAAACAGAGAGCGTCAACATGCTGGCGCTTGTTTGCAGGTGTGCGTGTATTACAATAGACTCGTCCACTGCAATATTGACATTTCCAGAGAAATGTGTGAGAATGGAGGTAGTGACGCACGGAAACCATAGAAACGGTGCTTGGGTGCAGGCGAGCGGGTTGTACAACGCGCTCGTTGGCTGCAAAAATACACATCTGCAGTCGCCTTTTCAGGGAACTGACAGAGCGAGCATTGACGGCAAAAAAAAATTTTTTTTTTTTTGCCGTTAGACCCAGGCTCGAACACGGATCTCCCGCGTGAAAACCTGAGAATCTGCCACTGGGCCACAGGGGAAGACACAAAGGCTTTTATATAGCGCGAGTATTATCAGAGAAACCTGTGTTTCTGTGTAGGAATGAGCACTGGGGAAGCAGTGGGCATTTTGTCTACACTCATAACACCATTGGCCGTGGCCGGAACACCAGAAAATACACTCTATGGGATTTATCTGGGTAGCCGTAAAGCGGCGTTTGTGTGCAGGCAAGCGGGCTGTCGCCGACTTGTTTACTGCAGAATACACTGGAACAGTCGCATTTTCTGGAACTGAACGAGCGAGAAGTTGCCATAGAAACAGAGAGCGTCAACATGCTGGCGTTCGTTTGCAGGCGTGCCTGCATTACAACAGGCTCGCTCACTGCAGTATGACATTTCCAGTCGCCTGAACTTCAGAGGGGAATGAGAAATAGAATTCGGCCCGGCCGCAGCGGGACATTAACACTCTTTTCTCCTTTCGCCAGTGACGCACGGGAACCATAGAAACGGTGTTTGGGTGCAGGCGAGCGGGTTGTACAACGCGCTCGTTGGCTGCAAAATGCACATCTGCAGTCGCCTTTCAGGGAACTGACAGAGCGAAGCATTGGAGGCATAATTAATCTGCCGTTAGACCGAGATTCGAACCCCGGTCTCTCGTGTGAAAAACCAAAAATTCCGCCACTGAGCCACAGCGGGGAACACAAAGGCTTTCAGATGCACGAGCATATAAGAGCGTCAACACGTTTTCTTCGGCGTTTGCTTGCCGGCGCTGCAATATTTATATTTCCAGTCGCCTGATCAGGGAACTGAGAAATGTGTGAGAATATTGAGGTCAGTCCAGCTCGGACTAAAACACTATTTTCTCCTTTCGCTGGTGATTGACGCGTGAATGGGGCGCAGAGGCAGGGTAGCTTTCTTGTACGTAAAGAAAATCTAACCCCGACCGTCCGCTTCCCGCCTCCCCTGTGAACGGCGCATTTTGCGCGACTCGAACAGAGGGAGAGAGAAAGCTAGCCCCGTGACCGTCCGCTCCTGACATCCCCTGTGAACGGCGCGGTTTGCGCGGCTCGAACAGAGGGAGAGCAGGTATCATCCTCCAAGCAGGCAAGGCAAGCGGGCGCACCGGCGAGCTTTGCGGGTTGGGGGGGAAAGGGGCGTCTTGAAAAAGACGCCCGGCTCTTTTAGTGCAATGAGAGTGTGTGTCGCGGCGGCGAACACACACACATACACAAAACACAGTGGCAGAGAAAAGGATATGTACGCCGGAAAGCGTCAGCAGGAACGGCGACTGAAGGCGGCGAGTTGTCGACCGGCAGCTTCAGATGCAGATTAATCCCGCTGGGTGCTTGACTCAGACGGCGCGGCTTCCTCTCAGGATCCAGCGATGCGTGAGCCCGCTGAAGAGATAAAAAACTGACCAAACCAGCCTCTCTGGGCCGTATTTATAGCCCTGGCCCCACCTGATTTCGGCGGGACATGACGTAATGGGCGCGAAGCGCCCTCATTGGTTCTGACGTCATGAGGAGCCTCTATCGATAGGCTGGTGCAGTTGCCGCAGAGCAGCCAATGGGCGCGCGAGCTGTCTCGCCCATGTCTGCATGCTGCTGCAATGCGTTTTACATTATTGCAAAATTAAGGATAATTTTTGGCTTCAATATCTCGAGGAAAAGAGGTTTTCCCCTAGCGTAAGATATCTTACGCAAGTACGAGAGACCTCTCGTAAGAGAACCATCCGCGATGTAATTACACGCTCAGGGCTTCGCCAGTCGTCAATTCACCTCAACATTGACCGACTGCACAGACTAAAGACGTTTTCAGCAACGACTTATGTTTGCTCTATGATTAGGATTGCCTACACCTAATATAGGAGGTCATTGTTTTCCATTATTTATCTTTTGAGAGGAGATATTCGCCATTTTCAACACCCTTATCGTCTGTGAGAGACGCTCGCGGCTTAACCACCTCCAATGCAACCGACCCGCGTTTTACAGGACGCAGTTGGACTTTGCTAGCCAATCCAAGTGCGTGATATCAGACGCTTTCAGCAACAGTAGCATGCGTAGGCTACAATTTCGTTAAGTTTTAAATAAGCCTGTGGTAGCCTACTCAATTTAAACGTGAATGTGTGCTAGGTATCCTAACTAAAAACACGACAATATAGGTTCCATCATCCCTTAATTGCCCGCAGGAGTATATTGGCCGAATTCAACACGCACCCTTTATCGTGTGTGAGAGACGCTCATGGCTTTCAACCATCAATGCAACCCACGGGCGTTTTACAGGACGCAGTTGGACTCGTTGAATATGGACGCTTGGCCAGGACCCCTTGGCGTCACTTTTTAACGCACTGGGTATACCTTTGGCGTCATTTTTCAACGTGCAGGGTAGTCTGTTTGACTTCTATAGAACTCTGAACCGGAGCCTGCGGCGTTGAAATTTGACGTCTTGGGTAACACCGCAACCCGTCTGCTGTGCTGTGTATGGGTCGAGGCTACAATAAATACAAATAAAAAGGAATAGACTACAATAAATGATCTATGCCAGGGCTAGTCAAATGGCGGCCCCCAGATGATATTTATCTGGCCCTCCAACTGGTTTTTGATGTTTAAAAACCCTCGCAATCTGATATCAAAGTGCCCTCTCTGCGCAAAGGTTTAGCGCGTTCGGCAACCGCATTCAGCGGTGAGTTTAACAACGCACATGGTGTGCAACCGCATTCAGCGGTGAGTTTAACAACGCTCAACTGCAGGTAAAACGGCATTCAGAGGTGAGTTTAACCAAAACAACGCTCAACTGCAGGTAAAACTGCATTCAAAGGTGAGTTTAACAACGCTCCACGGCGTGCAAGTAAGCAGTTTAAGCGTTTTCTTGTCATAGGAACTGGTACATAGGTACACTGCTTTAACTAGAGCATGCTGGGTAACGTATTTTTATCGGAGGTTTGTTGATGTTAATAAATATATATAATATGCTACGATTGTGTTCAATTAATATTTTATTTTTTATTTTATTTTTTATTGATTAAATCCTCTAAATGAATAACGCTGACGTCACTGTATGGGGCGATCCCAGGGTCCATTGCGATTTCCCACTTGGTAAGTAGAAGAGTTAATTAATAGAGATTGATACTATTCTTAAATTTACACATCTAAAAACTGTTGAATCAGGACAAGAAGTTGTGTTTATAACCTTTAGATGTGTAAGGTGGCAATTTCGTATGACGGTAAATAATAGAAGGCATTATAAAAATATAGCTTGCTGCACCAAATGTGCAGGCTAGCAAAGTTAGCTAATTGAATTCAAGTTCATTTTTGTCGCATATAATCATCATGTATCATACTGGGGAATGTAATATTTTCAGTATTACATTAGCCCACAACTATTATCCAATATTAGAAATGTTCAGATGAAGAACAGTTGCCAGATTGGTTTGTTTTACAGCCTAATTGTTTAAAATCCACGCAAAATTATATAATTAACACCCAAATAAATCTATAATTAACAATACAAATTAATTCATAACTACTAAATTGTGGCTCATCACAATTTTTCAATATGAAATAAAACAATTAATGTGTATAATTAATGTAACAAGTAATGCTGTCATAACTTATTGACTGATTTATATATATATATATATATATATATATATATATATATATATATATATATATATTAGAAGTTCTGATGTGGCTTTGTTTGGAATTTTTTTATTTTATTTTTTTTTTGAAATAGAGCAAAACTTACATTTATTGACAATTTTTGTCTAATTTCTATCTAAAATGTAATTAACAATATTCACTTCTTGTTTATTGAAAAGGAATATCACATACAATTTAGCCCATTCTGGCAACACAGATGAAGAGAATACTGGTGTAAAATGTTCAATTCTGTTTTTTTTTTTTTTTTTCTTTAGGTCCCTCTTCGGCAGCTTCAAAAATTATTTTTAGCCTTACCCCCTTAACATAATTCAAGTGTACTGTATGCTCTTTTTCAGTCCGGCTTGTACCTGTGGAGATGCCTGACAAAATCTGTGGTTGTTCACCAGAGTTATTGAGGGTTAGTCCAGGAAAGATTGTTGCTGTGGTCACAATGAATGGTAAGAAATGTGAAGAACTTTATTTTGTCCTGTTTGAGAAGCATCTTTAAAATAAATATATATCCATACGCGACTCCCTACAAGTTTGACATAGATATAAAACTAAAAATATATGAAGTATACAAAGTAATATATAAATAGTACAAAGAACCCAAACCCTGGTTTACATTACAGTGGATGTGTTTTTGATATTTCCAGGATGACATGATCGAACCATGCCCGAGTTAATTTGTGAGGCATGCCAATCCACTTGGACTGCTGGAGTCGATGCCCTAAACAGAAGTGACTACTGGCCTGCAACCCTTCAATTTGCCACAGTTTATGCCACAGATGTCTTTTTTTCATTTGAAGAAATGAAGATGGCGGCACCAGGACTGTCCTGCCAAGCATTTTTAAGAATACTGAATCAGCCAACGGTCCGCTTTGGTCGTGTGAGTATTGAATTTATCTATCCTGCAGTGTTGTTGATATCTTTGAGTTGTTGGTTGATAAGCAAGATCTCAGCAGACAGTTTTCTGAAAAGTTTTTTTGAGTGGGAAGCTGTGAGATTTGAGGTGGACAACATATGCAAGGAAGAGCCCTTCAACTGTCCTGCATGCACCCTAGATATGCTTGCAGTTTCAGTTGATAGAAACCGCAAGCATTACCGTTTCAAGAATGCTGCTAGCTACTCCAAACTGTGTATCACAGTGTTTGTATTAATAAGAAAACATAGCTCTTTAATGTGAACTAAGAAATCTCAGATTTTAAGTTATAAATTGTTGTCAATCATCAATTGTTGTTTTTTTGTTTTTTTAGATCTGAGGAACAGGCCATCTTTGAAGGCGTCTTCATAGCCAAGGATGAAGACGTAAAAAGATTTGTAGACCACATTCACAACACAACCAAACATGTAAAATTCTAGATGATAATTAGACTACAGCACTATAATAACCTCTTTCTGAAGAGTTTGTTTAGGAGAGTCTTATTTTCATCAACAATTTTCCATATTGTAGTTCAGTGGAAGAAGTGTTTGTGGAGGGGAGTGGTCAGCAGCCAGAGATACCTCATAAAGATCTGCCAGCAAGGTAGACGAGGAGGGATTGGAGCTTGTGGTGTGTCGGCACAGAGTCCTGCTCCAGAGCTCCAGCACCTTCTTAACATGAAGCCATTCCTTTCGGTATTTCATGCCAAAGCCCATGATTTTAAATACGAGGTAAGGAAGTGTTGCTATGTGATAGAATCGTATTATCTAAACTGAACATCTGCAAACATCTGTTTATTTTTATTTTTTTATTCTTAACCAGGTAAAATGGAGTGGGGCATATCAGGACGGTGCTGGTTTAACACTAGGGGAGGAGGTGGAACAGTGCAATGCCTTCCTATCTAGGATTGCAGTAACCAGTAAGCATATGTCAAAAGCAGGTAAGATTACCACATACTGCACTAGTTACATCCTTACATAATACGTAGGAGGAATATGGTAACATCATATTTTCTTTGTTTTTCAGGATGCACAGACTTGCTGACTCTCATGGCCATGCGCTGGAATCAGCAAAAGTTCAACAATTTGGCTATCTCACTGACCTGCCGATATCAAAAGGTAATGACATCAGTAGAATTAATTTTAGATGTTCAGTACTGCATGTTAGCAGTGTATGAAGCTGTGCATTGAGCATTTGTTTTTTGTTTCTTACCACTGTTTGTTATTGTAGACCACAAAAGCTCTGCAAAGCCAGTTACAAAACCTAGAGTCCATGAAAGCGCAATTGACAGTGACAGCGAGCCAATTGGAAGAATGATGTAAAGGATTGGGCTGACGGTGAGGAAATGATTACTTGTAATACATTTAGTCACAAATAATTGTAATTGTTACTGTTTGTTGACTGCTTCTGACAAATCTGATACATAATGACACATAACCCACAATGCTTCAAATGTCATTCTGTAACCCCATACTATTTCAGAGATTCTTTGAAGGTTGATGTTTAATACAAATTATTTATTTATTTATCATAAATGCATTCCAGACTCTGTCGATCTAAGGACAAAGAGAAAGGCGTTTGACATCATCATGTCAGTAAGGAGACTTGAGGAGGAGCAGAAGATTCTTGTTGCAGAGATGGACCACCATTGGAAATCTCTTTCAACTCGTTCCGATACCCTCAGAGAGCTGTCCTGCTTGTTTTCCAGTGAGACAATGAAAAGTATGTATTTGTAATAAATTACATAAACATAGGGTTGCCCCGACCAAAGATTACTATTAGGGGGCAGCCCTAATAAATATACACAACAATGATGACTGTTTATAAAGTTTCTAATGCTGGTCTTATATTCTTGTGTTCCTCTTTTAAGATTCGCAATGTGGCCTAAGTGAAGAAGGTTTGAAAGGTCTGCAGAGCATCATCCTCAGAAAGTGGCATCAAATCAGAGAAATGAAGGTGCAAGCAAGAGACTGTTACCTGCAAGTTTTGTCTGGAGCAGAGGACATCAACTTCTTGTACAGTGCTTCAGCTGATGAGTACGACAGTGACTACGAAATATCTGATGATGGACTGTAATCTACAAGACAGTAACACCTTTCATACTTCTGGACAATGACCTTAACTATGAATATAAAGCATGTAATAAAATCTGCTTTTTATCACCATAAATATAACCAAAGTGTTACCTCTTCTTTCACATACATAGAAATGTGTGCATGCATGCATGCACTGTGTGGTACAGTAACTTTCATTAGTTGAACTGTAGGGTGCTGTATAACAATTGAAACCTGTTAAGAGACATGGAAGAAGCAGATTATAAGGAAGAACACCATAATGATGAGGAATTATTTTCTCCCCAACATAATATTCAATGTGCTTTCTGTGTAATCTAGTACAGGTTTCATAGTCAACTGATGTGATTCTGTGGTACTCAGAACATTTCACCACTCAATTGTGTAGATTTATCAGCTGTGACCTGATTAACAGTATAATGTTACAGTTTTCTGGATTGCTAAAACACATTTCTTGAAACTCACATTCTCAAAACCTTAAACACAAAACCAAATTTTCAAACCACATTCAGAGAACATCTGACTCTTATGGCAAAATCAAACAATTGCCTCAAAACCATTTTATCTGTGCTCAAATCAAACAATGCTTTCAGATCATACACACATCAGTCAATATTATAAACACTACAGATCAACCGTTAGACACTACAGAGAAAAACGAAGAGCAGAATCCGAAACACGCAGTTACCGAAATAAAAGTATATCGTAACTAAGTAAACAAATTTTGCAATTGCGTAAAAAAAGTATAGTAATGACAACTTACAGTAGTAAGGTGAATAAATTGTATACTGCACTGCACTGCAAGTATAGTATTGTACTGAATATTGTATAGTATTGAAGGTCTGTATATTCAGCACTTTTTATACTGTGAAAATACAGTGACCCAACTGCAAAAGACAAAAAGGTTACAGTAAAAAACTCTAAATGAAAAGCGTTACAGTCACTCAGGAGAGTTGTGCAACTAGAGGAATCAAGGTCAGTGAGAGAGATTTTATTCTGCTTCAGCATCATGTCTTCATGTTGGTCCGGCCTGATGACTTCTTCCACATAACAATGTCATCTCAGGAAAAGGGAAAATCCCTAAAGCAGATCCAGCCTTGACAACATTGTTCACACCTTGCTCTTTCTCATCCTCCTCCTCTTCCTCTTTGTTCACCACCTATTTCACATACTCTTCTTCCTCCTCTCCCTCTTATATTGTTTCCATCCATTGTTGGTAACATTCAGTGTAACATTTTGAGTCAGTTTTGGCACTCTTAACTGACTTGTATGATGTACAGTTGGTTTGGTCTCATCATTAGAAATAAGTGAACAATTTTGAGTAGTTGTGTGTTAACGATGACACTGTGTTGTAGTTGTTTAACTTTTGCCTGCCCGTGTTTAGTGTTTTGAAACATAAATGTGTCAGTGCGAAATGAGTGAGTGAGAATGTGTTTAGAGTTTTGCCAAAAGAGTGCATGAGATTTGCAAACAGTGTTTTAACTACCTGAACTTGTTTAATGTTTTACAGAAAGAGTGATTTACTCGACAAATTCGATTAGGCTATTGATAATTTGGGAGGTTTAGTGTTTTAGCAATTCAGAAAAGGTCTATTTTACAACATTTTTAAAATATTACTGTATTTTTGTATTCCGAGTTCAGAGTCTTGCAATATAATCAAAACCTAACACAAGCATGATGTAAATATAGAAAAGGCGGGAAAGCAAAATAATGTTCAGATATAAATGTGACTCAATACAGTTTGTTGTCCATGATGAAGAGAGTACATATGTGTAGGTTTTACTGCCCTTCCTCCCCCAGGGGTCCCGTAGCACCCCTGGAAGAGCAAAAAACTGCACATTCTACAAAGTCTGCAAATGCAAAGTCTGATAAGTGTATAAAAGTGAAAATTGGTAGGACAATTATTTATGCTATGTTTAATACATAATGTTGGACAGAGATGTCTGGCATACATGGAAAGGTGTTAAAAAAGCATTTTAAAAAGTGCTCACAGTAAAATACCAAATTTCAGTCTGGCTCTCAAATATGTCAAAGAGGTATGTATAATGAACATATTTGGATGTCCCTTTGTTCATTAAAGATTGTATTTATTTAATTCCATTACTAAACGTTTTTAAACTACATTACCCATAAGCCTCTATCATTGTGTCCATGGGACGGGCGCTGTAAATTGTAGTTCATTGAAGTGTGTAGTTACACTATAGGGTTAGGGTTAGGATCTCGGTAAACGTGTAATTTCTTTCAATATAGCAATACCTTATTGTTAACTGACAGTATTACTGACAACATAACGCAAGCAAAACATAGTTTGCGATATGGAGCGCTTTTTATTCTGACCTAAACGTTAGTCCAACCACAGCTTGTCCTTCTGGGGCCATGGAAACGTCAAAGCCTCGTCACACTTGTCCATATATGGTATTTACAGGCTCTTCCGACTTTTGATGTACTCAAATCCAGGATATTTATTTATTTTGTTGTTATTTTTCATTGAAAGATATACAACAACGCTTTATTTCCATGATCATTTATGTATAAGTTCTGCAATAAAAATAAAAAAATAAAAAAACAGACTCTTCCCAGTTCTGACTGAAGATAGGCTATGTAACCTATGTTATGTAACCCTACAGGGATCTTACAGAAAGAAAATTACTCTTGATAGTTATTCTAGCATGCAGTATTTGTTTTAAACAGATGTAAGTTAATCTCTTAATCAAATAAAATGCGTCTGTAACATTTAAAGATGATTGCGCTCACACTTTGTACTAATTTCCCAAAATGTATTGATATGCCAAACTATTTAAAGACTTTAATTTTTCTTTTCTTAAAAAAAATAAAAAAAACCCAGGAGATGCAAGGCTGCCACCAGAAAATACATTATTTTCTTCCCTTTGAAGAACACTTTGCCCCCCAAAATAAAAACAATATATATATTTACATGATTAATTTTACATTATTTTGTAAAAAGGCAAATATAAATAGGTAATTACAATTATAAATGTTAAAGGAATTAATATCGGAAATTGTAGGATTACAACATTTTAATATCTTTAGGAGTATTCTGTGGTATGTATTCATGGCTGGCATACCAAACAAATAGTTCAAGTAGACTTACCTAAACTATATAATTTTTTTTTTTTAAAGTACAAATAATGCCTTTGGGAATGCCATTATGCCAAACAGCACTCATTTTCTCCCTTATGATCTCCATGGCACACTTCCTGGCTGTTGTGCAGTTATTGAAAATGCAAAAGTTTTTTTTTTTTTACACACCATTAAGAAAATAAACACAAAAAGAGACTGGGTATTGTGCAAAAAACTTTAATGAACAAAAGCAAGAGAAAAAGAAAAAGAAAAGAAAAGAAAAAACTCACAAAAAAAAAGAAAAGAAATTAAGGGTGCTTGAGTCCAGGTGACTAGGCTGTCATGCTGAAAGCTGGTTGGGATGTGGGGAATTAGGCATAACATGCAGGAATTCACTGGCAGGCTCCCATGTGTCATCCCAGGTTTTGCCACTGTAAAATATCATAAGTGCAAAAAAATTCATTAGAACACAGAGAAAAAAAAAAAAAGAAAAAAAGAAAAAAAAACCTGTTGGGTTAAATTTAGAGAGTTCATTGAAATGTATTTATGTTTGTTAAAGTAGCATTAACCCTGGTTAAGCCCAGTAGTGGAATGCAACTGAGTACATTCACTCAATTTACGGTGTTTTTTCATTTTACACATTTTTATACAACATTGCATCTCACAGGAAACTATTGTACTTTTTACTAAACTACAATTGTCTGGCAGCTCTAGTTACACAATGTTCCACACAGTTCCTGTACATTGAAAGCCATGTATCTCAATTTACGGATTTCAAAATGTTTCTGATAAACTGAGGGATGAAGTTGTCATTAGTGGGAAGAGGAAAATCACATTTCCAACACATGTACAACAGGAAACAACTAAATTATGACACATAAGTGTTTCAGATGCTGAAAGATTAATTTATGTGTGCATGAAACACTGCTACTTTTGTAATGCATTACCAAGTGGATGTCCTGCTGCAGGCTCAATAAATAAGATAGTTCAGAGCTAGAGCTAGCCACTAGAGAACTTACTAGAAACAGTAAAACCAGATCACATCAGGACCATTTTATTGTCCATACATTGGCTGTCTGTCAGCTAATTTTAGAGTTCTATTAATTACTCAGCAAGTACTGAATGGTTCAGCTCCTCATTACCTACAATCCATTGTGTTAATCACAAAATTCCAGGATCTTACAAACAGAATATTCTAAATAAAGACAAGGAGGTAGATCATTCGCCCATTTGTCTTTAAAATTATGGAATAGTCTTCCGAGCATTCCAAATTCAGACACACTCTCTCAGTCCAGACTAAAGACAGTCCAGATATTTGTCTTTAGTCTGGACTGAGAGAGTGTGTCTGATTTTGGAATGCTCGGAAGACTATTCCATAATTTTTCATCATCGGAATGCATGTCCTAAAGGTTACAAGGGCCTACCTGCCGGATCTAGCTCTTCCAAATGCCTCCACCTCATCGCTATTTGCTTGAGTACTGAGAATTAAATAATAAATAAAATATGACTTACCACACAGTGCATGGCAACCAGTGGACTTTCAACTCGGCTTTCCCCTACACACAAAAACACGAATAATAATTATTTGAACTGTTTTAGCAATCACTGATTAGGGCATAACATATTGTTTTATTATCTTTGAAAGGTCAGAATCAGTAATTTAGACAAGAAAGCAGCCTAACAGAACACATTTTACCTCATTTATCCGTTCCCCAGTTATTCGATCAAAGAGGAAAACCTTCTGCCTACTACATTTTCGGCAACCTGAAATGATGAAAAGACACGGAAAGTTTATTAAGCCATGATGCCATGCTTTGTAGCTAAATCAGTTCAAATTTATAATTTCACATGTGAGGTAATATGCAGTACTTTTCATTTATGTCAAAGTAAATTTGTCCCTGTTTTTGAAAGCAAAATGTACAGGATTGGCTTTCCCAAAGTCCTCTTAGCTTAATGGTCCTTGCACACTGACTCTGAAATCGACGAATAAATATGTTTTGTCAATCACGTTTACACACTGCCGTCATAAAAAAATAGGATCGGGTTCGATTTTCTGCGTTTTTCGGATCAGTAGCAAGAATTTGGAATGGTGTTTTGACAATTCAGAGCCACCGAATGACGAATACGGAAAAACGCATACGAAAATTTCAGACTCAGTGTGGAAGGACCTTAAGTCAGGGACTGACATTAACCACAGGCCTTGGACATTGGCCACAGCTAAATAACTAAATACTGTGAACTGGCTACCAATGACCCGGTTAGCCCAATGAATCAAATTTACATGAAGTCAACTCTGACTGGGAGCAAATTTATTACCAGTGTGGGGTAAGATGTACCATGCAAAAGGTTACCTTTTCTTCTGTTCTTCACACGTGACCCTTCCTGACACAAAGACGTGGAAATGTAAGAGGCAGACGGAGATGGAAGAGAGACAGAGGGAGAATAGTGTGAAGAGGCAGAGGTGTTTGTCCTTTTCATTTGTTGAAAAGACTTAGAGCATGGCAGTGGAAGTTTGGAAGAAAGTGAAGGAAGAATAGTTGTACAAGTAGAAGAAGTAGAAGAGAGAGGTTGGAGAGAGTGGGGAAGACAGAGGAACAAGGTTAAGAACAAATACAGTCTCAGACTCCTTGGTTTGACTCTCTGCCGCCGCTTGACTCTCCGCCTGCTGCACCATTTGACTCTCCGGTTGCTGTGCTGTGGAGGTTGCTATAATACAAGTTTACTTTCATTTAAAATCTTTACATATTAACAAAGAAATATACATTTTAAACATTCATAATTTCTAAATCAAAACATTACTTACATTTTGTCAAGATAAATTCATAGGCCCTCCGCATCTTCTCCAAAATAATTTTAGTGACAGGAGTGGGGTGCAGATGGGTTATTATTTCTGCAACCCATTTATTCGAAGCCCTTTTATCTGGCTTGCCAATAAATAAAATTGGCTTGTATCATACAGCTTCAAGTTTACTCACCTGAAATGAACAAAAGCAGTTATCAGACATTAGTTAAATCCACTGAATTATTAGAAACATCAATGCAATGCAAGAGTACAATGCAAGAAACATTCCTCTTCAACTGTATGCAATCAATGGCCAGTTTCAGATAAGGCCAGAGGTACTCTGCAGTTTCTGCCATTGCCATCATGACTTACAGTAATACTTGACAGAAAAACACAAGACAGACGTGGCTCTTAAAAGTGCCTTTATTGTGTGTGTTTCTGTGTGTGTATGTGTGGTGGGGGATTAGAATAAAGAGCAGGCAAAATTGAAGGACCTGCAATTCAGCAATTCAGAATCAAACACCTTATATTTTACACCAGTATTCTTCATGTTGCCAGATTGGATAGTTTCCCAGCCATTTGGTTGGTTTTGGGTTGATCTATGTGTGATAAAAAAAGGCTTGGGAAAGTGGAATTTTTTTTTATTTTAAGGCAAAGGACAGAAATGGAAAATAATTTTACAGTTGCACTGTTCACTGTAGTAGCCTCTGAAAGAACACACAAATTATTTATCATTTCATATTGTGATGAGCCACAATAATGTTGTAGTTATAAATTAATTTGTATTGTTAATTATAGATTTATTTGGGTGTTAATTATATAATTTTGCGTGGATTTTAAACAATTAGGCTGTAAAACAAACCAATCTGGCAACTGTTCTTCATCTGAACATTTCTAATATTGGATAATAGTTGTGGGCTAATGTAATACTGAAAATATTACATTCCCCAGTATGATACATGATTATATGCGACAAAAATGAACTTGAATTCAATTAGCTAACTTTGCTAGCCTGCACATTTGGTGCAGCAAGCTATATTTTTATAATGCCTTCTATTATTTACCGTCATACGAAATTGCCACCTTACACATCTAAAGGTTCTAAACACAACTTCTTGTCCTGATTCAACAGTTTTTAGATGTGTAAATTTAAGAATAGTATCCATTAATTAACTCTTCTACTTACCAAGTGGGAAATCGCAATGGACCTTGGGATCGCCCCATACAGTGACGTCAGCGTTATTAATTTAGAGGATTTAATCAATAAAAAATAAAATAAAAAATAAAATATTAATTGAACACAATCGTAGCATATTATATATTTATTAACATCAACAAACCTCCGATAAAAATACGTTACCCAGCATGCTCTAGTTAAAGCAGTGTACCTATGTACCAGTTCCTATGACAAGAAAACGCTTAAACTGCTTACTTGCACGCCGTGGAGCGTTGTTAAACTCACCTTTGAATGCAGTTTTACCTGCAGTTGAGCGTTGTTTTGGTTAAACTCACCTCTGAATGCCGTTTTACCTGCAGTTGAGCGTTGTTAAACTCACCGCTGAATGCGGTTGCACACCATGTGCGTTGTTAAACTCACCGCTGAATGCGGTTGCCGAACGCGCTAAACCTTTGCGCAGAGAGGGCACTTTGATATCAGATTGCGAGGGTTTTTAAACATCAAAAACCAGTTGGAGGGCCAGATAAATATCATCTGGGGGCCGCCATTTTACTAGCCCTGGCATAGATCATTCATTGTAGTCTATTCCTTTTTATTTGTATTTATTGTAGCCTCGACCCATACACAGCACAGCAGACGGGTTGCGGTGTTACCCAAGACGTCAAATTTCAACGCCGCAGGCTCCGGTTCAGAGTTCTATAGAAGTCAAACAAGACTACCCTACACGTTGAAAAATGACGCCAAAGGTATACCCAGTGCGTTAAAGTGTGACGCCAAGGGGTCCTGGCCAAGCGTCCATATTTAACGAGTCCAACTGCGTCCTGTAAAACGCCCGTGGGTTGCATTGATGGTTGAAAGCCATGAGCGTCTCTCACACACGATAAAGGGTGTGTGTTGAATTCGGCCAATATACTCCTGCGGGCAATTAAGGGATGATGGAACCTATATTGTCGTGTTTTTAGTTAGGATACCTAGCACACATTCACGTTTAAATTGAGTAGGCTACCACAGGCTTATTTAAAACTTAACGAAATTGTAGCCTACGCATGCTACTGTTGCTGAAAGCGTCTGATATCACGCACTTGGATTGGCTAGCAAAGTCCAACTGCGTCCTGTAAAACGCGGGTGGGTTGCATTGGAGGTGGTTAAGCCGCGAGCGTCTCTCACAGACGATAAGGGTGTTGAAAATGGCGAATATCTCCTCTCAAAAGATAAATAATGGAAAACAATGACCTCCTATATTAGGTGTAGGCAATCCTAATCATAGAGCAAACATTTGTCGTTGCTGAAAACGTCTTTAGTCTGTGCAGTCGGTCAATGTTGAGGTGAATTGACGACTGGCGAAGCCCTGAGCGTGTAATTACATCGCGGATGGTTTTACATTGAAGTTGGTTGAAAGCCATGTGCGTGTCATCTATACGCAAAAGGGTGCTATATGCGTGGGCAGAAAACGCCGAAGGACGTGACAAAACGGCCTTATATGACGCCCTGAGATGAGAACGGGTTGCAAACTGTGTATGGTGATGCAACGGAAGAATGGTCTTCTCGTTTCTGATGGATGAAGTAAACAACGTAACACCAAAGCAAGAAAGTGAGTCAACCTAATTACTCCGGGACCAAACAACTCAGTAGCTTAAAGTATTCGATTTAGCTCCTGCAAGTTTGATGCCTGATTCATAAAGTAATTCAAATTTCATGCAGGGCTTTAAACACTCCTCATATTCACTGCATAAATCATTAGTAGATCAAATTTCATATTTGCTCTTTATGCTTGTCAATGCATGTAATTGCTTATTATTTTTTTAGAGGTTATGCAGAGCAAAAATAGATGCATGAAATGTAATCAAAATAATTATATAAATAAGGTTGAATGTACACTCTTGAAAATAAAAGTTGCTTATTGTCATCGATGGTTCCATGGAATCTTTCCATTGCACAAAATATTCTTTATAGTGGAAAAAAGATTCCTTCGATTATTGAAATGCACTAAGAAAAAAATGGTTATTTTAAGATGTTCAATGTAATATTCTTTTGGGGAATCAAAAATGTAATCGCTGTGAAAACCTCCCTTGGGAACCATTATAGAAATTAGAAAATTGTTGTGTAACACTTTTAATTATATAATACTGTATATATAATTTACTCATTTAGTTGTATGGGTGGAATGCGACCTAGACCAGCACAGTATCAAAACAGAAATGCTAAATATTCTCAATGTAATTATGCAAATACGTTTATTAAAAAAGACTTAAGCCACACCAGCAAGGTTCTGGTATGCCATTTCCTATTTTATTTTTGTTTCTTTGATGGGGCTATGAAGTTATGAAGGTGCACTCTAATTGATCCTGACACAGCTGACCTTCTAGTGGACCTTCTTGATTGATAATTCCTCTGAGGGTCTGGGCCAGGGTCTGTCAGAAACACTGATCCGTGACAAGCTAAACCCTAAGTTAACAAGGCATTTGGCTGGCTCAAGGAAGTGTTGCTGTCACTCAAAGCTACAGTGACATAAATATTAGTTTTTGATATATTTTAAGCTGTTTGACCTATGAAGAAAACATCAAATGTAATCTGTGGCAGATTTGAATGCTAAATCCACAAATAAATAAACTATACCTAGTACTTAAAATGTCACTCTTTCACTTTTTGCAAGCAGCAATTAATCTATCACATCAAATCCCAGGGGAAAAATAAAATTATTCTTCCATTTAGATGGTTGAGTGGGACCAGATATTGAAGGAAAAGCAGCTATCAATTGTGCAGCATACATGTGAACTCAATACTGTTTAGCATCTTATGCATAATTCCCATACTTGTATTTGTGTTTTGGTAACACTTTACAATAATGTCTGATTTGTTAACATTAGTTACATATTAGTTAGTATTTTGTACAGCATTTATTAATCTTTGTTAGTTAAAACAAATGTTAATGTAAGTTCACAGTGCATTCAATTATGTTAAAAGATACAGCTTTTAATCGTAAAAAATATATTAGTAAATTTTGAGATTAACGTCACATTTACAGTATGTACAAGTTTCTGTTTAGTTTCTGTGTTTAGTTTAATTTAGTTTTCCTTAGTTTTTCTTTGTACAGATGACAAAGTCTTCAAAACGATCCCTGTTCACACGGGTCAGTGAAAACGACTAATAATGCTGTATTGTTTATGCCAGACTAGTTGGCGATGTCACTGTAAAGAAAGACTACGCGCCTGCATATACGTATTATTTTACTACAGTGCAGTCGAGCATAACTCTCACATGCCTACAAAAAATTACATAATCTATCTAAATAAAAACATTTTCATTCTGATGATGTTAATCTTTATAATACTGTAATAATGTACATTGTCTTCTGTGTAAATTTCATCTTCACAAAAGACAGCATCATTCACTGTAATCCCAATTTTAGAATGTACTCCATTCAAATTTTCAAATAGTTGTATATCGGCCAAATATTGTCCTATCCTAACAAACCATACATCAATGGAAAACTTATTTATTCAGCTTTCAGATGATGTATAAATCTCAATTGTAAAAAAATTGACCCGTGTGACTGGTTCTGTGGTCCAGGGTCACATATCATCCTTGAGTCTGTTAATTTTACATGATGACAAAATGTTATATTCTGTTGATTTGTGTAATTCTCATAAACACTTGTGATGATGTCCGTATGTCCCTTTCATTTAATGTCTGTATCCTTTCATTTGTAAAAAAAAAAAAAAAAAAAAAATGTGCATGACATCACCATTTTCACAGATTTGCGTTTTTGTAGTTTACACGGCGATGATAAGGGTGTCGTTTTCAAAAACTTGCACTCTGAAACCCGTTTTCAAAAGTTAGCATTTTCAGGCCACCAAAACACTGTTAACCTGTAAAGGAACGGCCAAAACGCAATAAAAAATATTATCTCGTGTAAACAGACCCTTGTAGTCTCATAGGTTGTTAATTAGTTCATCACACCTGATTCTGTTCTCCTTGATTATTCCACATGCATTTAAAGGTGCTCTAAGTGATGGCGGGAGTGTTGACATTCGAATTGTTGTCAAACAAAACGGAGGCTAGCTAGACCCTCCCTCCTCCTCATCCCGTCTCCTCCCTCCTCCCCTCCCTTCCGGCATAAAGGAAAGTCAAAGTAATCACTAAAAACAAAGTTAAGTTTTACTGATACTTCATTCAATGTGTAATGTCAGCAAGTTAGATAAATGCTTTTATATATTGCAGAACAGAATGCAGAAAAAGAGAAACATTGTCTTAAAATCGTTTCGCCACCTGAGGTTATAACTATAGCTATAGCTCCCATACAAGGACGCAATAATAGCAAGATAACGTTAGCTTCACGTTTCCCAGTGAGCATAAACAACGGCGGCGGCGTAAACAAATTTAGTCAAAGTTGTCAATAGCCTATAAATGAACATTCAAATCCATAACAAACAGTGGGTGAAAACAATCATTCACACAAATTGTCACCCTACTGTGAATTTGCTTGACCATTTACAATAGAGATTGATCGCCAGCTGCTAGAAACATATATGTTGTATTCACCAAAGCTAAAGCTGACTGCATAGTTCTAGCCAGAGCCATAGAGAGAGAGAGTTGCGACACTCTTTGATGTCGCCGCTATGGCTGTCACGTGGTTCATGTAAGCCCCAATAGTTCCAAAACGTACGCTGGCTGTCATGTTCTTCTATGGGACAGACAGCAGCGATTGCATTATTGAACGGTAAATATAAAATAAAACACACACCCAAGTACTTTTTCAGCTGTTATTGCATTATTGCATTTTGTTGTCAGTTTTGCATTATGAGATAAGTTTTAAGCTATATTTTTGGAGGGAAAAGCTTAGTGTTCATGTTCGCATGGGTAGTAGCACTGGCTTTAGCGGCTCTAACTTAACTTTTCCATATCATTCATCTGATGATGGACGTCTCATGATATTTATTTTAGCACAACTGGGCTGTATTAGGCTATTGATTCCCGTGATTTTGCTTATAAATTTTGATTCAGCCATTAGCCTACCTTCGTGATCACGCAAGCGGTCTGCCGTGGCGGTCCGTTCAGAATTCGCTTAGAAGCTAGCTCACTTCTTCTGATGAAAGTGGCCACCCCCAGGACCACAACGTGAAACATGATCATGTTAAGACTAAGAATATTATTTTAAGATTAAGGCCATACACATTATCAAAACTATAACAGATTAAAAACGAATTTAAGCATGGCTGATACAAATGAAGGTTTTCAAATAAAATATTTTTTATTAAACAATGACAGACAACAAAAATGTGTGCTTGTGTGTGTGAACAAGAAAAACAAAAACCAGGGGCAGGTGATCCATGAAACAGACAGGACTGGTGATGGCCATAACAATCCTAAAGGTCCAGCATTGTTCTCACAAGCCGCTTCACTCAAGACAATAATAACATAATGAAAAGTTAGTATATCCCAAAAAATTAAATTAAATAAAAGTTGCTATAAAGGTGGTAGCGATTCATTACCGAACTCTTAGCTGACGAAGTCGCGCTAGCTAACTAGCTAGCAGGCAGTGCTTGAAAATTGGTTGAAACAACCAACATAAAATATAAATAATTACGCTGTGCATGTACAAATGAAGACCAGTATAAGCATCGCAAAGGGCCTCTGATACAATATAGACAGTTGACAATTCAAAAGAGGTCGATATTTCGGCAACTTAACTCTGGAACAACTCGACGCGCAGCAATGTAAGTGAATGGTGTCCAACGCCCAAATGACAGTGTTTAGAACTATTCCGATCTTCATATCCCGGAAGTAGGCGGTTAAAAGCGCCGCCATTATTTACAACGGAGGTCTATGGGAGTGTCGCAACTCTCTCTCTCTATGGCTCTGGTTCTAGCTAATTACATCCTTGTGTTGGTTTGGTGAACATGAACGTCAATTTAGAAAGAAAAATGGATTTACCTGTTCTGCAAAAACAGAGCAACTGAATGTCGGATCGCCACCTCGCCACCTTTCGAGGGTTTTTCCGATGTAAATTCGGGACTTCGCACGTTCCTTATCCTTGTCCCTCTTCTTTGCAATTTGTTCATCGGAACGTCGTCTCTTTAGTCGTGTGTCGGCCATAATTCAAACTTCCCTCTTCATGCTTCTCTCTCCTCCACACACCCCCTTCATGTGCACGCGCACTAACCCCCAAACCACACCCCTCAAATACTTCTTGTCGGTGATTGGCTGGAGCACTGTTTGTTGTGTTTCATGGTGCGGGTGAGCCCAGTTTGTTTTTGTTGCCGTTTGTGGAGCCTGTGGTGTCTACAGAGACCGCGTTTTTTTACAGTGTGTTCAGGTGACAGGCAGCTAGCGGATAGTGAGGAGATGTTTGCTGTATGTGACAAAAAATGTTTTGGCCTAAAAAACGCGTGACATCACTTAGAGCACTTTACAGCCAGAGCAATGTGACACATAAGATTAATACATTCTATAGAAGTATCGTTAATTGTCATTTCATGTTAACTTATGTAGTAACAATAAAACCATATTGTAAAGTGCATTATAATTATTGTAAAGGGTTACATCAGAGTTTATTCTGGGAAATAGTAACTATAATGAATATAGTTGTGGTACTGTGTATTTCTTGTGGCAACTGAATGATTTAAATCACATTAGGCATCTTACAAACAGCTACCCACAGAAAACTGCATGCAACATAGAAATCTTTGAAACATAAACCCTGGTAACACAAGTGTCAGAGATACTGCTGCAGGCAAGGTCTGATGAGTCAACACAGTGGCCTCCACTGAATCCCCCTGAGAATAAAGATGAATCAGACAGCCTTCCATCAATTGAGAACCTCACACTTTAGCCAAAACAAATATTTCATTGAAACAATGATGAATTGCACAAAAGAGCAACAATGTGTAAATATTCCCTTTCTTAACTCAAGAATGTGTTTCCCTAAATGATCTGAATGAAAAATCCTGTCTCTTTAAAGGTGTCAAGAAGCATCTTATCACACGGCAGCCGGAGGTCTGGTGAAGGCTAACAATGTTTTTTTTATTTTTACGCTTTTCCCATTCCAATCCCTCATTAAATCTTCCTCTGGCTCAGTATTTCTGTTTTTGGTTTGCATCTGTCATTGCTTTATTCAAGGGAAAATGCAGGGGTCAGGATTTTCGCTTGACTAGTGTAATGATGCTTTTCTCATTGTCAGTGGCGGTTCTAGACCACAGTAACTGGGGGGGCCAGGCAGGGGCCACTTGTGCTTTTAGGGGGCACACCTTTAACATTCATCTTAACCTATTTTCAGTATTATTTCAAATCATTTTTCACCATGTCATGCATGACTGCAATCTCTAGAAAAATCTAATAAATTATATTAGCTAAGCTAATAAAACAATTTCAATTCAAATGAATGTTTCATTATGTTTAATTGTAGTGTGATATAATGATCAATAATAACACATTTTTAGCATCTAAGCACATCTAGGCACTTTTTTACACCTGGGGTGGGCGATATGGCAATAATATCATATCACAATTTTTTATTTTTTTTAGGAAAATCACGATTTTATCACGATTCTTATTTCATGTTGGTTTTACTATTTTGCATGTGATTGAGCATTACAGCCAAACTAATGTCCCTATTTTAAAAGCAAAGCCTTATAGGCTAGGTAACAAAATATAGCCTAGGTAACAAAATATAAAATAAAAAAGAATGGCAGACATTTAGGCCAAAGTGGCGAAAATAAAAATCTTTGTCACTATTTTCTTTGTTATAAAAATTAAGAACAGAGATACATATTACACATACACAACTTAATATACAAATGAAATAAACAGTGCTTTATTTTTTCAGCTAAATGTGTATTTAACCGTAGAATTGAAGAAAGTAATTAAATGAACACATATGAAAATAAAACACAACAGACTTAAAGTTCTCAGTCAAGAGCAGTGAATGATTTCCTCTGTGTGTTTTGTTGTTTTATTAACATTAAAGGGATAGTTCTCCCCCCAAAAAGTCATAATTTACTCTCTTAAGTTGTTTTAAACCTGAATAAGTTTCTTTCTTCTGTTGAAAATAAACGTTATTTGAAAGAATGTGAGTAACCAAACAGTTGATGTACCCCTGTGACTTCCATAGTAT
The DNA here is from genome assembly GCF_965113295.1 of Leuciscus leuciscus. NCBI lineage: Eukaryota > Metazoa > Chordata > Actinopteri > Cypriniformes > Leuciscidae > Leuciscus > Leuciscus leuciscus. The sequence continues at coordinate 18,322,443 of NC_138736.1, read as the reverse complement.
ATTTTTTTCCTACTATGTATGGAAGTCAATGGGGACCAGCAACTGTTTGGTTTTGGGTGAACTATCTCTTTAAGGACAAGCGGCAGCATGTTTATTATTAGGGCTACTGTCTCTTTAAGAACTGCACGCGACGCGTCTAATATACACGCATATGACAAGCAGATTTTAATTAATTTTCTCTGTTTGCTTTCACTTTAGACCTAACCAACTTTGTTTATGTAAACATTGTCTGTATTTGACAGTATTAGCGCAATATAAGACTCAAAAGATAACTTAGTCCAGTAACAGGCTTTTAGTGCATGTGCGCGTCGAGTGTAGCCTACGCGCTCAGTAAAGCGCATATTTGAACAGCGCATCAGCAGCGAATGACATGTTTAACCGGCAAGGCTTTAAAGCACATGCAAATAATGAACTTTTGTGAACTGCAGTGTCCCGTTCCTCTGCGTTCACATTTGATGTGAATATACGTCGTGCTGCAGTGTAGCCTATAGATGAAGGCACCGCAACTGATAAAATGCGCAGGTGTTTGGTTTGGTGTGATTTTACGATTCCAAATTTAGGGGGGCCAGAGGGGGGGCCAAGCTTGGTGACACGGGGCACTGGCCCCCCCTCTAGAACCGCCACTGATTAAATACATTTTAGGCATTTTCAACAAAAATAAATATTCTCTTGCAATTTGGTGTTGTATTAAACGATTGAATGTTTGTTTTTCTTCACAAGTTTTACAACCGTCTCAAGATGTAGCTATTTGGATACTAGAGCTCATTGCATTACATTGGTAAGTTTTCATTGGTAAGTTGTCACGGAATGGTAAAAATAGTGAAGCGAGGATTCATGTGCGGGAAAGGAATTAATAAGTAATCAAAAATAAAACAAAACTACAACAAAAACTCCCCATATAGGGGAAAAGACAGGCATCTGGCATAACTGGAAACACAAGGGAACATAGAACAACGAACCACTAGTGATGTGACATTTGCCGGATGAAGCCGCGATTCGAGGCTTGTGTTGTTAACATGAAGATCAAGTGACTAATGACAAACGAGGCCTCGGTTTGTGTGGATCATAGACTGTAAAAAAATATGGACGTAGTGTCCGTGACGTCACCCGTAGGTTTCTGAAGAGCATTTTTGAAGCCTAAAGTGGGCGGAGCCGGCCGTCGCCATCTTGGCCTTGCGTCACTCCCGGATAACAGAAAATGGGCAAAGAGGCTGAGGAGCCTGGCTATCTGAAATCACGCCCACCTAGCTCGACGTGATCGAGTTAGCTTATGCTACTGACAGTACCAAGTCTGCGACTGCACAGGGCCTCGCGCTAAAGTGACAGTTCATGATGTAAAGCCAATTAAAAGTTCCTATTTTTGTCCTTCGAAATATTATAATAGTTAAATGACATGGCTACAAGTGAGACTGTGTATCGTGGTTCTGTACTATTCTGCTAGTTGAAAATGTATTAAGCAGTAACTTAATATTACTCTGAGAGAGTGTGTGTGACAGTGATTTATGTGCATACATGTCAGTCACTCTTTTTTTATAGTCTATGGTCCGTCTGCGTGGCATCGCTCGTCAAGTTCGTAGAGACCTTATTCAGTCCATTTTAAATTCTGATTTTGGCCACCTCTCAAATGGGTTAAACCATAGATATATTGCCTATGAAGTTCAAGTAAATGCGCTAGAAAATCCGCACTCATTCAAGGATGTGCATTTATTGCATGGACGGAGAAAGCGCCGACACCTGCAGGATTTCATCTGACGGTACATAAGCATATTATAATCTATCTGTTCTGTGAGAGCAGAACGAACGAGCCTTTATTGACGTTTTTAAATCTGAAAACTCCAAAAAGCAACGAAATTGTCAGACATCCATTAGTGCATGTTCACAGAGGAAAACAACTGAAATACAGTGCTGGTTGTTCTCTCGAACGATACTCTACACGGAATCCTAAGCCGTGGGCGAAGTAATGGGTGTATTAAATTGTATGAAATAATCCCGAAAAAAAGCACAAAACACTGCAGAGATGGCAAGTTCAGCAGCTAACATATGCTGAGGTGAAGTGACGGCTAGTAACAGCAGACAAACGGCTAGCATTGACATGAGCGGCAATCCACCTGTCACCCAAGTGGCCACACCCTTAATTATGCAGAACTTTAAATATTAATCAACTAAACGGATGAGTTATAAAAAAATTCACCCCCCTCACAGTTGTTATGAAGGGCAAAATTAGCTGTATAGACCAAAGCCACATAGAGAACCAGGCTGTAAACATGTTTTTTTCTGCTGTAAAGTTGGTCATTTTAACATGGGGGAGATACACTTGTGCAGCCAGCCTCAAGCGACCAGTCAATGAATTGCAGTTTAACTCACTTCCGTGTTGGTTTCAAGAGAGAGACGGGGAGGTTGCCGCTTGGTGTGGATACGTCATCGGTTCGGTCTGAGTGTCGCTTCCGGAAAAAGGGGGTTCGAAACTCGCGCCACCTTGTGGGTGTTGTCAGGAGTAGTAGAAGCAGTTGTAGTAGTGTCAGAGAGTCAGAGAGTTAGATAACTATCATTGTCATTGTCATTATTGTGTCATATATGTGATAGGGCTGTATATTATTACATTATCAGGTTAGAATAATTATAAAATATTGTTATTATTAATTATAGTAGCTATATTATAGTCTTGTTATATTAATTAGATAAGATTATTTGGATTGCTTTGGATTTTTGGATCTGAACTGGACTGCTTTTTTATTTGGATTGCCCTTTTGGATTTGTTTGCTTTTTGTGACCTCTTCCTTTTTCCTGGTAATGGAGCCAGCAAGAAAGAGGGAATCCTCCCCTGTCTGGGCTCAACAGAAGCATCAGTATCCTCATTTATACCAGCTGGCACTGCCAGTTTTATGTTCCCCTGCATCCTCTGTTCCTTGTGAAAGGATATTTTCCAAGGCTGGAGAGATTTTGTCCGAGAAGAGGAATCGTCTAAACCCCAACACACTTGAAATAATTCTTTTTCTCAATAAAAATCTATTGTAATCCTTCCTTCCAGACTATTCTGTTGCAGTTGAATTTATTACACTCCCTCCAACATAAGCACTGCACTCAACACAGTGTCACTTTTGTTGTTCATACTGTCACTATCCAAACAATTTATGAATAATTCATTAACTCTTTGTGTGACAGTTGTCTCTGCACAAGTAAATTCAGACAGAGAAAGATACATATTTTATATTATACTCAGGTAATGGACAAAAGTCTGCTCATGTCTTTTTATTATAGCAAATGAAAGGTTACAGACATTAACAGTGAGTAGAAAATAAATAAATAAAACAGACTGGTTCAGAATGAATTAATTTGTCTGCTATTTCTTTGCACAATAGCTAGGTGTCACTAGTGAGCAATGATGAATGAAGCTTCGAGTAATGAACCTTTGGCTGAAGCAATGGGCTGCGAGGTCTCAGTGGTTCAGGAAGCCTCATTTTGCCATCACTACAAACCAGCACAGGACTGCAAACACAGGGAGACTAAATAGGGAAGCAAACAAAAGAGGGTAACGAGAAAGGCAGGTGGGGCAGTTTAATCAATAATCAGGTAACAAGATGGGAGGGGCTAGACAATTGACAGGAGAGCACATGGCACAAGGAAATACATGACAAGCCATGTGCTCACAACAAACCAGACTATACACAAACACATGACAAACCGGGGGCCTATAGCCTACCATGAAGCCGGTTTAGGTGGCTAGCCAGCTATGTTTCAGTTTAGTTTCCGCCAACCCTGGGTTTTAGTGAAAGTGAAAGTGAAAGTGAAAGTGACGGCCAAGTATGGTAACCCATACTTGGAATTTGACTTCTGCATTTAACCCATCCAAGTTAATGCACACACATTAGGAGCAGAGTAGTGAGTAGTTAACACACACACACTGCAAACGTGGATACACACACCCAGAGCAGCGGGCAGCCTTTGTGTGGCGCCCGGGGAGCGATTAGGGGTTAGGTGCCTTGCTCAAGGGCACCTCAGTCATTTCCCACCGGTTCTGGAATCGAACCAGCAACCTTTGGGTTACCAGTTCAACTCCCTAACCACTAGGCCATGACTGCCCCGCAAAGAATCTGCTTTTAGGTACTATGAAAGTAGCTTGGCTTTAATCGGTGTTCGTCGCCATGGTATCTTACGCCGCACGGCTAACCTGCTCCGGGGCAGGTTATGTTCTGGATTCAAGATCTCAGACTGAAGTTTGACCAATCAGCTGAGAGCAAAGAAACATATAGGTGACGTAACTTATTCCCAGTGTCTGTTGCAATGACTTCACCTTTTCTTCCAAATCCGGTGGACATCTTAGCGCAAATTGTTTGACGAGCACTTCGTAAAGAAAGAGTTTTTAGCCAGACAAAATCCCCTTGCCTTTCCAGATAGTTATTTGTATGAAAGATACAGATTTTCCGCGGAAGCAATGTCTTATCTTTGCGAACTTCTTGAGCCACACATAAAGAATTTAACACATCGAATTCATGCACTTACTGTACCGCAAATATTGCGTTGCTTTTTTTTTTGCAAGTGGTACATACTTGCACGGTGGGTGACGCACAGAACCCATATGGAAAAGGTTTGCTAAAAACTCCCGTGATTCTTATATGTTCCAACAGAATATTGTAAGGGACATATATGCTGCAAAAACCACATATATAAATTGTATAATATTAGTATATTTTTAATCATATTATGTCATATATGTCCTACATACAAATGAAGCATAGAGATTCCATATAGATTTTCATGATGTAAAAACATAGGAAAATAATGCTAATTTAATATGAATGTCCAGCATGGACGTGTATAAAACACAGTGCAGTTTACCAATCAGTATAAGGCTTTACTTCACTCATGCTTGTTCTTATCTTGTCCTAAGTCGAGGCCTATGCCTGTAGTCAATCATGGTTACTGTATACTGTATAATCAGCCTTAGATGAAACACAACATTTAAACTACACACACAAGCACACATTTACAGTGCCCTCCACAATTATTGAACCCCCTGGTAAATATGATCAAAATTGGCTGTAAAAAATAAATCTGCATCGATTATCCTTGTGATCTTTCATTCAAAAAATGTGCAAAATTCTAACCTTTCATTGAAGTAAAAGAATTGAAAGTGGGGGGAAAATCACATTATGAAATAAATGTTTTTCTCCAAAACACGTTGGCCACAATTATTGAAACCCTTTTATTAAATACTTTTTGCAATCTCCTTTTGCCAAGATAACAGCTCTGAGTCTTCTCCTATAATGCCTGATGAGTTTGGAGAATAACTGACAAGAGATCAGAGATCATTCCTCCACACAGAATCTCTCCAGATCCTTCAGATTCCCAGATCCATGTTGGTGCTTCTCCTCTTCAGTTCAGCCCACTCATCAGGTCAGGGGACTGAGACGGTCATGGCAGAAGCTTCATTTTGTGCTCCACAACCAATTTTTGTTTTGATTTTGATGTTTGTTTTGGATCGTTGTCCTGATGGAAGATCCAACCACGGCCCATTATAAGATTTCTAGCAGAAGGCATCAGGTTTTGATTTTTTATCTGTTGATATTTGATAGAATCCACAATGCCATGTATCTGAACAAGAAGTCCAGGACCTCCAGCAGAAAAATATGCCCACAACATTAAAGATCCAACAGTATATTAAATTGTACACATGGGGTACTTTTTATCCTTGTGTTCACCAAACCCATCTAGTGTGTTTGCTGCCAAAAAGCTCTGTTTTAGTCTCATCTGACCACAGAACCCTGTGTTGTTTGAAGATCCAGTCGTGTCTGACAATTAAATTTGCTGGAATTTGTTTTTGGATGAGCGAGGAGGTTTTTTTTTAAACCCTCCCAAACAACATGTGGGGATGTAGGGGTTGTTTGATAATTTTTTTTTTAGGCTTTCTGACCCTAAGACTCAACTAATCTCTGCAATTCTCCATCTGTGATCCTTGGAGAGTCTTTGGCCAGTCAAACTTTCATACTCGCCGTGCATTAAGACAGTATAGACACACGTCCTTTTCCTGTCAGATTCATAACATCTTTAGTTGGTTATAACTTCTTAATTATTGCCCTGATGGTCAAAATGGGGATTTTCAATTCTTTAGCTATTGTCTTACAGCCACTTTCTAGTTTGTGATGCTCAACAATCTTTTGCTACGCATCAGAACTGTATTCTGTGGTTTTACTCATTGTGATGGATGATTAAGGGGATTTGGCCTTTGTGTTTCCTCATATTTAAACTCCTGTGAAACACGAAGTCATAGCTGGACAGTTTCATGTTCCTAGTCACCCTGGTGTACTAAAAAAGGTAAATATTAATGGGAATATACTTCAGAGATATTTTACTCGTAAAAAATTCTAGGGGTTTCAATAATTGTGGCCAACATGTTTTGGAGAAAAACATTTATTTCATAATGTGATTTCCCCCCACTTTCAATTCTTTTACTTCAATGAAAGGTTAGAATTTTGCACATTTTTTGAATGAAAGATCACAAGGATAATCGATGCAGATTTATTTTTTACAGCCAATTTTGATCATATTTACCAGGGGGTTCAATAATTGTGGAGGGCACTGTATTAGTGTGTTCTACAAGATACAGTTGCATATTTCACATATAAATAGTTTTCATTTTAAATCCTGCATCACCTGTTTTCATTTTCATTTGTGACAATTTCTCTAAACTTTATCACATTACTACTATGGTATACAACATGCAGTTCTATTCTTAACCTACAAACATAAAACTTTCCTAAATGTCGAAGTGATTCTTATGGGTAAAATAAAAAATAAATTCTAAAAAATCTAAAAAAAATAATTCAGTGGCTTAGTAAATATCACAGAAATAATTAACTTTATTCACTTAATAAAATCTCTGAATATTATTTACTTGATAGTTTGAGTTGAACATACCGAAATAATTGACTAAAACTCCAAAAATTAATTTTGTCTGAAATTTACAGTTAATAAAAAGAAGTTTTTCACTAAAATAATTTAGTATTTGACTAACCAATTATTTATTTAAAATACACTGAGCTAATATATTTGTGAAATTTCCATCACCATATTTGAGAATGGATAATTAAACTAATCTGTTTCAAGAACCACAAATATTACTTAAATAAAATCAATATTATTAATATTTAACACGCATAAGAAATTGATTAAGTTTACTCAATTAAAACAATGCACCCCTCCCCCACCCTCTGACGTGACGACGACAGCTCAACGGTTGAGTGAGCGCGCGCTGTTTGAACTCTCTCCAGTCTCCAGTCCAGCAGAACAGTTCTACTCTTCTCTTCGTCGCAGAATTGGTGCATTTCCTCTGTGAAATTCAGGTGTGTGTATGTTTTATTTTATCTGTATAATCATTAATGTGCTTCAAATCATTTTATTTAATGCGAAAGAACATACAGAGACACAATGTTACTCACGAGTTAAACGAGTGTCGACTCGCGCCTGCCTTTTCGCGTGATTGTAACGCCTTGCATAAAAAACACACGACTATATTCCTAAAGATAATGAATATAACTAATTTGGATGATAAAATGTCCTCAGAACTGTGCACTGTGTGTTTATTGGCAGGTGATTGAGTCATTCGCGTCGCAGCATCTCTCGCCGTGAGTGACGCAGGACGGCGGTGTAAAGTTAGAGGCTCCCCCGCAGAGGCGAGCCCATCTCCGGGATGGGAATTAGCGCTGATCCGGTGGATACTGGATAACAGACCGGTTGATTACACTTGAATGTTTAGGCCTAAATGTTTAATTTTTACTTAGAAAATGTTTCTTACATGAGTTTAAATGTAGGCAATATTGTATTATGTGTTAAAAATAGTATAAAATATGCTGTATTTCTGTAGGCTATACTCATTGACAATAAAGGCCTATGTCATGTAGTTATACCGGTGGTTGTATGGAATATTTTTACAAAGGTTTAGAGGAAATAAAAAAAAGTTAATATTACTGGCATATAAACACAGTTAATATTACTCATAAATATTTGTTTTTAAATGTTTCCCCCCCAATTATTTCTATTCAATTTTATTTGTTAATGTACCAAATGCAGTTACTCAGATCTATTTAATTTGTTTCACTTACATTTACTCAGTTAATACAGTGTATGTAATTGATTTCACTGCTTACAAATCTAATCAATTCTAAGTGTAAAAATGTTTAACCAAAAAATTGAGTAAATCATATTAAAAGTTTTTAGAGTGCATCACCACCAGAGTTCATGTCACATATACAAAAACATATTCCAGCCAATTTTCAACATTTTAATCACTGTTCTAGAAACATATTTGACTCAACTTTGTTCATTTGCAATAATATGTTATGATTTGTTCACAAACAACAGGCCCAGACAGTTCACAAATAATGTAAATACACGGTCTTACAATGTCATTGCTTTATAACTGCTCTTTCAAATCCTGTAGGAAAATTAACAGTCTTCATAAAGGTTTGTCATCATATATTCACCCTCATGTTGTTTCAAACCTGTATGAATTTCTTTCTTCTGCTGAACAGAAAGGAAAATATTTAGAAGAATGTCAGTAACCAGACAGTTTCTGGTCTCATTGACTTCCATATTAGGAAAAAAATATACTATGGAAGTCAATGAGACCAGAAACTGTCTGGTTACTGACATTCTTCTAAATATCTTCCTTTCTGTTCAGCAGAAGAAAGAAATTCATACAGGATTGAAACAACATGAGGGTGAGTATATGATGACAAAATTCTCATTTTAAAGTGGAGTTATCCCTTTAAAAATTTGCCAACTGCATATAAGTGAATCAGATGTTGGTCATCAAAACATGAAATCTGTATGAAACACATAAACAAATGACACAAAATGTGTATAAATTCTATATGACTTTAATTTGAATAGCATATGATTCAATATAAGAACTTTAAATGATTTATATATGAATTTTATATATTTCTACTAATACCATACACATTTGCATACTTTTTTTCATGTAAAACTCATATAAGTCTTTTAACAGTATTCATATATGACGCAAAAATCCCCTATAAGTTATATGTGTGCTATTTAGTATGAAATGGGCCATAATCGGTCTGATTTTGTATATGACATATATTGGCCTTATATGAAACACAGAAGGTAATTCTGGCTGATTTAAGTAAGGAAGATATATGGTTGCCATATATGAACCATGCAGGTTTTTTTCATATGGGAAGCTATAGGGGAAAACACGGTTTGTCAAACCATTCACAAGGTCGCTCTGCAGGAGTACATGAATAGTTTCATTAATAGTGTTCCCCGGACATTTATAAACCATATCCATAAAAGAGGGCTTTTATAAAATTGCTAGTAAGATATATTGATAGGGTGACATCACATGAACACTTTTTTTTTTTCAAAAAGCAAATTTCACAAATGTACTGTACAATACATGTTAAGAATTATTTTAAATCTTTTTTATTATTATTCTGTTAATCTTATGATAGGATTCCCTAGAGTCATTGCAACATGTTTGCAGTCTATTGCTCCAATCTCCACTGCTCTAGGGGAACATGAGGCAGATTATGTTAATAGGAAGTCCTATCACTGCCTTAATGTTCAGGTAGAGATGGGAATATGTGAGATGATTATTTTCTGTGAGATGAATCTTTAAATTAATAGTAACATTAACAGATATAACAATGATCTACTAAACATTTAATCTGCAAACGACTTGTGTTGGTCATGAACGTATGATCACAAGTTTGGATGCCAAATGGCCTGGCGCTTGACTCACAAATTTTCCGTGAGTCTATGTTGTGTCAGCGCTTTGAGGAAAGCAAGTTAAATTTGGTACAGTACAAAACACTGTTAATTTGAACTGAGATAGAAAACCTACACAATAACCCCCTATCATGACCCACAGACAGGGCCACAGCACCGCTTCAATGTGGCCCTCAGTAAAACCAGAGTGAAGATAGAGATGACCTTTGGCCTCCTAAAGGCACATTTCAACTGTGTTCGGCGCTTCAGAGTCACCAGAGCGGACCACCCAGCTGGTGCAGATGTAGATGCAATCACCATACAATATTACACTTAATAAAAGCACATTGAAACTGCAGATAGGTCTCAAACTGTTTTATTGGTTTTGTGGGATGGGAGGGAGAACGAGAGCAAGACAAAGTTGCATTAATAAATATTCATACTAAAGTGTTACTTGGTTAAATAAGTTCACATACTGAGATCAGTTTTATCCAGCTGTTTGATCTCCAATATTTTTTTTATATATTTTTTGGAGCCTCCTCAGCTCACAGTCCATCTCCTTTAGTGAACAGTCTAGTTCAAGACTCCTTTAGTGTGCAGTCTAGTTCAAGTCTCCTTTAGTGAACAGTCTAGTTCAAGACTCCTTTTATACAGGGCCCTGATTAGCCGCGTTTCCACTGTCGGGCCAGGGCCGGGCCAGGGCTTTAAACGGGCCGTGCCGGGCTAATAGCCTCGGGCTAATAGCACCGGGCCTGCGTTTCCACTGCCGGGCCAGAAGCTCCACAGCGCTTCACTAAAACACGCCCGTAACGCGCCTCTCTGGAACAACGTCACACTAACCCATTCACCAACAAATGGAAGTTTTATCAGAAAACTAATCAGAAATCACTGGAAACAGCGTTGAAAACAAACATGATAAAAGCGGCCGTTTGCTGGCATTTTTGTTGTTTACTTGAATATTTAAAACCCAAGCATCGATGTTTTACCACAGGTTTACAATAAAAAGTGATGATTGATCATAATGAATTAATTTATGTCAAAATTGCACATTAGTCACTCAGAAATAAATTACTGTTAGGTCTATTTCACAAAAGAAAGAGGACACACTTACTTCTTCAGTCGCGTCTGTTACTGTTTATCTGGTAGTTAAAGGACATATTTACATTACATTTAGAAAGAATGATAATTTCTACAAATATATGCCACCAAAAATACAACCTGAGGAGCTTTAGCAGCACTCTCTCGACTCTAGGGCTGTCAACGAATATTCTAAATTCGAATATATATTCGAATAGTTTTAAAAAACAGAAATTCGAACGTGAAAATTAATATTCGAATGTGAATTTCGAATATGGAAAAACACGCCCGCGGAAGCAGAGGCGCGGCTGTCTCCTTTGCGAGTGGGCGCGCGCGCTGCCTGAAGCCTTGTTTATACTTTCGCCTGTCTCCGCAGCGCGAGTCTCCGCAGACTGCGCGCGCACCTCCCCCAAACGGACGAGGCGTTTATACTCGACGCGCTCGCCGTTGTACTATTCTTTGAAACGATAGGGGGCGATTCGCGCTCGTGCGGACGCGTCGAGTATAAACAAGACTTGAGGGACAGGTCACACGAGTCGCACTGTCTAGCACAAAGTTGACAGTGCACTAAAAGACAATGGAATAAATTGCAGTAAGTTTTTCCTTTTTTTAATACAAGCACCAATAATGTAAGTAGCCTTTTTCTTTTTTAATAGCACTTTATTTTTTATGAACCTCAGGGTAAAAGTTCTTTGTTGTCACATTTCTCGGAATTGTGTGCCTCATTTTATTTAAAGTTAAACAGAAAAGTTCCATGTTTACCACAGCTCGCTCGGAGCTTTCAATGTCGGTTCTATACTGTAAAACTTCAATTAATGTTAATACATTTGTTTCAATCACTGAATGAAGCCTGCTATATTTGGAGCAAGAGTCGCGACCTTAAATTGCTTGCACAAAACTCTTGATCAGCACTCAACATGTGCTTATTGTTGTTCATTTAAACCGTTATGAGCAGAGAGAGCGTGAGCGCGAGGGCGCGAGAGAGAGAGAGTGCCTGCGAGTGAGCGAGACTGAGGTCTGCGGTCTTGGCCATTAGTTTATTTACTTGGTTTTGTGTTGGTAATACATTGTCAAATATGTTTAAACTTAAATTAACTACCTATACAAGTTATGTATGTCTCTTTGTATTAATTTGTCCTGTTATTGACGTAATGCGCGTCATTGAAAAAATGCGCAACCAGATGTTCGAATAGTTCGAATATTCGTGTGTTTTTTAGAGGGAATATTCGAACGTCATTTTTGAGCAATTTTGACAGCCCTACTCGACTCCCATACAGATATTTTCCGTCAGAGAAACAGAGGAAGCTCCCGAAAAAATCTTCAAGCGTTTACTATGTTTACTATGGTAATGGTTAGCGCGCATAGTCTTTTGCATCACAAACACAAGGCATTCAAACATGAACTCGAGTTAAATTATTTTAAAAGTCTTTAATGCTGACAGAATCATCCGGCGCTGCCGTCTCCCGACTCAGGTGAACTCTGCCTCTGTTCGTAACCACTCCTCTAGCCCGAGCTGGCCCGCTCTGGCCCAAGGTATTCGACGGGCCAGAAATCCTGGCCGTTGGCCCCGAGTAAGCCCCGATCAAGCCCCGGAAGTGACAGTGGAAACGCGACTGGCCCTCTTGATGGCCGTCCTTGAACTCTCTTTTTTTTTCATTAGGTCTTCCGAAGTCGGCCCTTTAGACATCTTCTAGTCAGCCGGCACTCCAGACTTCAGCAAGTCAGCCAGCATTCAAGACATCTGTCTCTAAGTCAGCACTCCAGACGCCCGTCTCTCAGCCAGCACTCCAGACGTCAGCAAGTCAGCCAGCATTCAAGACATCCGTCTCTAAGTCAGCACTCCAGACGCCCGTCTCTCAGCCGGCCCTCCAGACGTTGTCAAGTCAGCCGACTCTCCAGTCGTTGTCAAGCTAGCCGATCCTCCAGATGTTCTCAAGCCACCCGGCCTTCCAAGGGTTAGTTTCATCAACTGTGTAATTATAGATGCAATTACAGAAATTAATTACCACTGTAATTACATGCAGGTACTTTTTTTTTTTTTTTTTAAGCACAATATAAAAACATGAATGTACACAATAAGTGCATTGTATCAAGTGGTTAACTTAAATGTTAGTACATTGTAGTTAAAGACACTTCATATAAAGTGGGACCATATCTCTTTGACTAATTATTAATTTGGTGAATGTACTATTCATTTTAAGGGGTAGGGTTAGATTTGATTTAAAACAGTCACCGCCAGTGGAACAAATTATATTTTATAAATGTTCTTTTAGCCAATGGTATACTCAGCCTGCACCCCGAAGGAAGGGCCTTAAAGCAGGAGTGGAGGGGATGGGTCTGGTCTGAATATACTGCTGTTGCCTTTTTTTCTCCATAAAATGTGAAAACAGCTCTTGCAATGTACTCTGTTTTTGGCTGGTGATCTTATTTGCTATACCACAAAACGATATTATATGTTAAAATACTTTCAATCATCGATCTGTAAACAGTAGTAAGGATCCTCCTATCAATACTAAAATTTCTTAACTTCCTGAGTAGACCAAAATGCTGTCTTGTTTTCTTATGTATATGGTCCACATTTACACAGTTTGTCATCAATAATTGTAACTAAATATTTAAAATTTGAAACTTGCTGTACCTTTAAACCTTTTAATGATGTTTTATAAACAAAGTTCGGGAGGAGCACGTTCAGATAATCAATCCAAATCTACTTGTCATCAAACAATTACGTCTACCCTAATCAGCATGACAAGAAGTATATATATATATATCCACTCTGTCAACTCACCTAACATTCCTTGACAGTTTTCCAGCATCCCTCCACCACCCCGACTCCTCAGTCTTGGCTCTTTCTTCACAGCCAGGAATACGGGGGGAGTACTCTGGGTTCGGGCCGAATACCGAGCCCGGAGCCCTCTCCTCGGACAGCACGCCAAATACGCATTTATTCTATCTGACTTATTTGTAAGTGTGAACTCGTGAATAGGGCTGGGTACCGAACTTCGATACTTTTATGGTATCGAAAAAAATACTCCAATTCTATGAGTATCGAAAAATTCTTTATCTTTCGGTGCCAAATTTCGGTTCCATCTGAGCGCGTAAGCGCAAGCTTATCTGTCCTCTCTGCATATTGACAAAGAGCGGAGCTCCGACCCACACACACACGGAGAGGTGCGGACGGATTAAACTGTTTGCAGTTTTGCTGAAGTCACAGAGAGTCACGGTTGGTCTCAAGTGTGGTAACAGTTTTTTAAAACTTCACGCAGACAGCGTTTGCTGCGATATGATATTAATTTAATGGCGAGCAGAAAGCGGTCGCGGTGCTGTTGACGTTACACTTCCTCTTACTAAACAAGCAGCCACAATGGTGTTTTCTCTCCCCTGATGACTGACTGACAGGCAGTCATTTTATTAATGTTAGGCTATGTCTACATTAATCCGGATACATTTGAAAACGGCGTTTTCGTTTATAAACGCTCTCCGTCCACACTAGCGTTTTCAGGCGTTTTCGGACGTTTCAGTGTGGATGAGAAACTTTTGAGAAACGCCTGAAAACGCTTAATTCACCTTACTGCGCATGTGTTAATCCCCACCAAAGATCACTGATATGATTCAGATGGAAAAATAAATAATGAAGTTATCGCGCAATTCGTCTGACAGGATAACTTTATTTAGTAAAATATCTCACCATTCACTGATGCGGTCCAGGTCGCACGCAGTCACCGTATGTTTGGTCTAAAACGCAACTGCTCTCATGTATTGCCGCGTTTTCAAATGTATCCACTATGGAGTGCGTTTTCAAAAAAGCTTCATTTTCATTAATAAAAACGCCGTCTCCGTGTGGACGGAAGGCCAAAACGGAGAGAAAAATATACGTTTTGTGGACATGCTAAGTGAGTAGTTTTACCAGATTTTTTATTTTATTTTGATAACTGTTTTGATTCACAATTAAGGTGGAAAATAAAAGCTTTGTGTTTAATGTATTTTTGTTGATGTTGAAATTAATTTTAAAACATATGGTATCGAAAAAAGTATCGTTAGGAATCGGTATCGAAACTGAGGTATCGAAATTGGCACCGGATCGAAAAATTCTGAACGATGCCCAGCCCTACTCGTGAATAATGACTTGTATATGGGAGGCCAGACGTACCCATTCCATCTCAATGTTCAATTGTAGATGACTGTTATCAAACCATTGTACCAGACTTTTAATATACTCAAGATGGCTGCTGCCCAATGTTGTTTTCGTCAACGATGACGATAACGAAATTATTTCGTTGACGCACCTTTTTTTATGACGATAACGCGACGATGACTAGCTAAAAATGGCTCTAAGGTGACTAAAACATGACGAGACGTTTTCGAGTTTTCGTTGACGAGACGAGACGAGACGGAACGAAAATGATTATAAGTCTGACGTTCACAATGCATGTCATTTCTGCCAATTTTGCGTGAAATCTGTCTGTTTTGAGCTAAAAAAGTATGAGCAATGCTGCCGCTTCCTATCCTTGTTTTGGGTACGCCCACCACCCGGCTGCCGCCATGCCGCGCACCAGATTCCACACAACAACAACACACCTGCGGCTGCGGCTAGTCACTCGCCACACATCTTCGATATGAGGCGCCGGACTGGACAAAAGCGAAATGAACTGCGCGAGCGAGCGACAGTGCGCGAGAGAGACCGAGTGTGTCTGCGCGCGAGAGAGACCGAGCGTACGCGAGAGAGACCGAGTGTGTCCGAGCATTAGTTTAGTAGGCTAATTGGTACAAAGTAATATATAATTATTATATAACTTAGATTATTACATAAATTATAACATAAATTATTATTTAACTAATCATATAATAAAGCCACAATTGCCAAAGTAAAGGCCCGTACACACCGGGACGAATATCGGCGCGCGTTATTCGCCAGCGTTTTTCAATGCGTTTTTTGTGTTCACACCCAAGCGATTTTCGCTGACGATGAGCCGAGTGAACATGCAAATTCATTCCCTGACATTAGATGGCGCTTAATGTAAAACAGAAATACCCCGGCACACAAGGTGGCGCTGCACCAACTTTACGCTTCTGACACTCGCTTGTCACTCAGAAGAAGAGAGCAAGTATTTACGCGCTTGTCAAAATCATACAAAGAAAACATGGATATTTCAAGCACCAGTAGCTCCAGCTCCAGCGATGAAGAAATTATTGTTCTGTTGAATGAGGAAAGACGCCGGAAAAGACGCCGATATTGGATACATCCCATAGTTAGGAGAAGAGAAGAACATGGGGAGTTTTATCGACTGGTACAAGAGCTGAAAATGTATCATGAGCGTTCTCGGGGGTATTTTAGAATGTCCGTCAGTGAGTTCGAAAATTTACTTCAACAACTGGCTCCCTCGCTGACAAAAGAACAGACACACTACCGTAAACCAATCGACCCAGAACAGCGTTTGGCCGTGTGTTTACGGTGAGTTCGTTTACATTGTTATTCACTTCAATGAATGTTGTAAAAACATAAGTGAAGCGTTGTTAAAAACTAGTATTTGTCTATTTCTATTTCAGTTTTCTAAGCACTGGGGACTCGTACCGCACTATTGCGTCCAGCTTTCGACTTGGTGTGTCAACTGTGGCTTCGATAGTGAGTGAAACCTGTGATGCATTGTGGCATTGCCTCAGAGATGAACATTTGCCAGTGCCTACTGAAGAGATGTGGAGGAGTACAGCCAGGAGGTTCCATGAAAGATGGAATTTCCCTAACTGCTTGGGAGCCATGGACGGGAAACACATATACATCCAGGCCCCTGCAAACTCTGGTTCTCTCTACTTTAATTATAAAGGTACGTTCTCCGTTGTATTGCTGGCCTTAGTTGATGCAGATTACCGCTTCCTGGTGGTTGTTGTGGAGAGCTATGGCAGCAACAGTGATGGAGGCATCTTTGCCAATTCTGTGCTGGGAAAGGCACTCAGAGATGGAACTCTGAATGTTCCCCCACCAAGTGAACTTCCAAGTGCTCCTGAGCTGGGAAAAGTTAACCATGTCATTGTGGCGAATGAAGCTTTTCCGCTGAAACCATATCTCCTCCGGCCATACCCTGGACGCCGCCTCCCCACAGAGAAGATCATTTTCAATTATCGTTTGTCTCGGGCACGGCGCATCTCTGAAAATGTATTTGGCATCCTCAGTCAACGCTTCCTGGTTTTCCAGGAACTTTACAGGTTCAACCAAGTGTTGTTGACAAAGTTGTCAAAGCTGCTTGTGTATTGTGCAATTATTTGCGCCCGAACGGAAATGACCAGAATCATGCCACAGAGGATGACCATGATTGTGAGCAAACACTACAAGGCTTTGAACATTGTAGGGGGCAGCGGGCATCTGAGGAGGCACAAAATGTCCGAGAACTGTACAAAGAGTACTTCAACTCACCAGCAGGAGAAGTTACTTGGCAGTATGACCATGTGAACCGTGGTCTGGGGAACAGATAAAATCAAACTGTAAATTTGTGCCATGTTCATTACATTTCCCCTTGTGAAAACCACAAGTGTATGTGTATATATACAATTTCTGTGAACTTGAATACACTATCAAATCTATTGCATCTGATTCTTCATTAATTAATATGCCAGCACTCACCACAGCAAATTAAATATTTTTTGATATAACATGTTCTATCAAAGTTAAAGCAGTTTTTTGCAAAATGTAAAGTATTTTGTCACTTCAACATATACTTATTTACTAGGGGTGGCACGGTACATGAAAAAACATCCGAACCGTTCGGTTCGCTTGTCTCGGTTCGGTGCGTGTGTGCGTCGCGCGGTTCGCACGGTTCGACGCATGCGCAATGTAGCCTTGTGCCCGTGCTACTGCTAATACAATGCTAAATCATAAATCAGACAAATGTAGAATAACATTACAATGTCCAGCAATCGATTTAAATAGTACACTGGGTTTACTTAGACATTTAATGAGATCAACTCCACTAGGCTATATGTTGTTTTTTTCACGTGAATAAATAGGCTACATAGATCGACTGTTCCACGTACCGGTATGTACTTTAATGGTCCAGTGGCAGAACTTGCCAAGCGTGTCAAAGGTTCTGAGTTCTAATCTGCACTCGTATATATTTTTCTTTTTCATCAAAACCGATTATGTTTATCAGCGGTTGTATATCAAGCAGGGACAGATTTGTATGAATTTTGTTTTGTGATTTCATCGGAACGAATAGAGTAGCCTAGAGTCTCCTCAACGGACTGAAGCGCGCGTCTGAGTGAAGAATGTGCGGCCGCTGCGGTGTGTGCGCGAGCCACGAGAACACTGTATCAGCGCCACTGATCGCAACGGCAACGAGCACTTTGATCACTTGATTAAAAAAAACACATTTCAGCGCTAGATTGCTTCTTATTTAACAAACGAACGAAACGAATACTTTGCTAGTTAACTGGAAATGTTTTATTTATTTGTATTGGTACATCCGTGCTGGGACATAATATCAACCCTGGCAAAAAGTGGTGACAAATAACTGTCCGACACAGCCCACGGGAAATGAGAAGCTGCGTTTTGCAAACACACCCCATTTATGAAATAAATAAATAAATAATTAGATAATTCAGCTATATATCATATGCTGAAGTAAATTTTTGGAGTGTTAAAGATTAAAAGAAAAAACAACAACAAGAACCGTACAGAACCGAAAACCGTGACCCTAAAACCGTGATACGAACCGAACCGTGGGTTTTGTGAACCGTGCCACCCCTATTATTTACAGCTAAATTTAAGTTGTGATTTTGAAAATGTGTATTTTTAATAAACATTTTTACAAGCATTTTCTTTAAAATGTTCTCATTCCCTGCACAATGCTGTGCCCAAAATGGTTATGTTCCTGTAGATTGATAACTGTTGCCTATAAATGCAGTGACTCCATATTTAGGCACATAGCTATTTCAATAAGAGGTCAAGAATACTTATGTACAAATATATGCCAAATCCCAAAATATGTTATATTATTTTCAAGTAAAAGTCACTTTTGCTAAATTTCTTTTGGAAAAATTAAACATTTTATTTTTAATGAACTACAAGTTGCAATAGCAATCACAAACAAAGTATAAAAGGGAGTCAGAAAAGGTAGTGCAAATAAGTCACAATGACTGTAGTGCAAGTAAACAGTAGTGCACGTAAACATTCAACAATTATACTGCTGGGTTTTTTTTTTTTTTTTTGCATATATATATATATATGCAAAAAAACCAGCAGTGCAAATCAGCAGTGCAAATAAGTCACAATAACAATAGTTCAAGCGAACGATAGTGCAAATAAACATTTATGAAATAGCCATTTATATTTCTTGAATGTAAAAACACAACTAAAAAATACAGAATTAAAACGCATATAATAAACATCTATTAGGGTAGCCAAGAAGTTGTAGAGCAGCCATAGTTTGTTGGGGTCTGCGGGGTGACCTGATGGTAGGACACCGGCGACTGCTGAGGAAAAAAAGCAGAAGAGGCCTGGCCAAACTCAGCATCATGTAACAGCTGATGTATTTTTAATTTGACCGAAGACTGTACGGCTGGGGACAATCTCCTTAGTGCTGGTATCAAGCCAAGAGCAAACAAGTAATTATCATCATTTTGTTGCTCTCTTCGTTGCTCTCTGCACTCCTCTTTCTCTCTTCTGCGTTCCTCTTTCTCACTTTCCCTGGCTTCTTTGGATAAGAGGTACCGGTCCAAGAAGTCTGGTGTCTCTGGACGTTTTCTTTTGTTTACAGTAGACCTTGTCACAGTTTGGCTGGAGAAGGATGATCCTGGAGACGTGCTTGCTGGTGCTTCTTCACTGTCGCTCACTTCTTTTTGGACCACCACTTGGTCAACCCCTTCATCCATATTTTCAGGAGAAATATTGCTGTGAACACTGTAAAGACAAATTCAGTTTACATCAGAGTTTTTTACATAAAATTTCAGCAGAGGTTACCTATGCACAGAACACAAACTAATATATTGAACTAGAGGTGTGATCGCATGGTGAACAGGGAACATGCAATTATATCATGTTAATCAATGTTTAATGTCAATGCATTATAGTATAGCTCACACAGCTATGTATTGTAATGTTCTAATGATAAATACCTTCGAAATTCAGTTGATGTTGCGAGGAACTCCAGGACCTTCATAAATTTCCACGGCTTCTTGTTTTTAGCAGCCTGTCCACTTCGGCAATCATCTTCGCACTTTTTTCTTGTGTATATATTTCGCAGGCTTTTCCATTTCTGTTTTACCTCCTCCACTGCAGCACACAAACGATGGTGATTGTCAAACGTTTGTGGGAAAAAGTTACAAGTCTATGTACATGAAAGAAAATTAAGTGAAATGAAACTCACCATCAAGGCCCATTTGCTCTGCAATTACACTCCATAGTAGTTCTCTTTTGTCAATATTTTTGTAGTCGCTGTCGCGTTTGTCATAAAGTGCTTTATGTTCCGAAACTAAGGAAACCAGCAGCTCCACATTCATCTTTCCTTGCATCTTCCTCTCTTCCTGCAGTGTAGACGCTACTTGGCGTATATCTTCTTCGCCGTTACGTATGTGTGCTCGGCAAGACCGTTTTGTGTTTGAGCGCCCCCAAGTTGTGTTTTACTGTAACTTCAGAAGCTCCTGACACGTGAGCAAAAGCGCCAATCTCATTGGTCGGATAGTTTTTGACGCGGCGCGTCAAGCCAAAAAAAACGAACCTGAGGCGTTTAAAAAAAATGTACGCTTTTACGCGTGGCGTTTTTCGCGTCGGTGTGCACACTCACATTGGCGCCCTTTGTTTAGTCACGAGGCGTTAAACGTCGGCGAATATCGCGCGCGAAATTCGTCCCGGTGTGTACGGGCCTTAAGAATGTTTTTATTCCTGGCTTTTTTGGACTGAAACAGTGATTCCACTGTTACCACTTTATCTGTGTGTAATGTTGTAGTAGCTCAACTTGAATTGAGTTACAACACTCGAATTGCAACACTTGCTACAACCTGTCAAACCTAAGCCCATTTCCAATACTTTTTAACCTAAATTAATTTGTTAAAGACTACTTTTTTTTTTTTTTTTTGCCTAAAAACTTGACTAAAACCTTTTTGCGTTTTCGTCGACTAAAACTTGACTAAAACCTTTTTGTGTTTTCGTCGACTAAAACTTGACTAAAACTATCAAGTTTATAAGTGACTAAAATGTGACTAAAACTAAAAAGCATTTTCATCCAAAAGACTAAGGCTAAAACTAAAAGGGCTGCCAAAAACAACACTGCTGCTGCCGTTCCAGAGTCTCGTGTCAAGATGGCCGCCGCCGTTCCATGCTGCGTTCCAGTCCACTTTTAGACACGCACTTGCAAACTTCCCTAAGCGCTTCCCCTTGGGGGAATCCCTGCCGCCATTTTGAAGTGTGTTCCACTTCGTGAAGTGAATGAGGGAAGTTTATATAGACAGACCCTCGTTCCCTCGATTTTAACAGAGGGAGCGAGTCTACTTCAAATGTACACTTCAGGCACCTATATGTCCCACAATGCAGTACGATTGTGACGTCCCCACAGATCTCGTCTAAACCACCACAACAAACAACTCTATGATATATTAATTATATTTTTATTTATTTAAAACAACCCAAACACACCTATAAACATTTGGATGCTGCTTTAAACAAATTCTTAAAGAAAAAAAAAAATATATATATATATATATATAATAAATCAACTCCATAGTTCAGGGGTCTCAAACTGCCGGCCCGCGGGCCATTTACGGGCCACTTACGCTAAAGCAGGAAAGCCATTCACTGAAGGGCAGTTTATGAAGGATTGTATGTTAAAAGTCGCTGAGATTCTATGTCCAGAAAAGAAGGGCTTGTTCAACAATCTCTCTCTTTCTGCAAACACAGTGGCCGAGCGGATTAGCGAGTTGTCGAGTGACATTTATGATCAATTGCGCGGCAAAGCTAGAGTTTTCACTGCGTACTCTTTGGCGCTCGACGAAAGCACAGACAAAACAGACATTGCGCAGCTAGCCATTTTCATCAGGGGTATTAATGAACAATTTGAAGTGACGGAGGAGTTGTTAAGTTTGTGTCCAATGCATGGCCGTACTACAGCCAACGATATATATTTCAGCAGCTGTGCGACGCGATTGAGCGCGCTGGTTTGCCGTGGAACAGACTGGTGGGCATTACCACTGATGGCGCCCCATCTATGACAGGCAAAAAAACGGACTGGTAGCGCTGGTACAAAGAAAGTTAGAAGAGGAAAATGCAGATCCAGCAGTTGTTCTGCACTGCATTATACACAAACAGGCTCTGTGCAACAAATGCCTGAAATATGAACATGTCATGTCTGTTGTCCTGAAATGTGTCAATTACATCAGGTCGAGAAGTTTACAGCACCGCCAGTTTCTGGCCTTTTTAGAAGAAATTTAGTCAACATATGGCGATGTAATTTACTTTACTGAGGTGCGCTGGCTCAGCAGGGGGAATGTCCTGAAGAGATTTTTTGACTTAAGAGCAGAGGTGAAGAGATTCATGGAAGATGGCAGAATGGATGTTCCTGAATTTGATGATCCTAAATGGGTCATGGACCTTGCATTCTTAGTGGACATAACACAGGAGCTGAACATCCTTAACTTGAAGCTCCAGGGTCCTGGTCAGCTCATCACAGCAGCATATGAAAGTGTGAAAGCTTTCTCCACAAAGTTGAGATTGTGGAAAACTCAGCTTTCTGCAAAAAACCTCAGTCATTTCACTACATGCAGATCTCTTGTGGAGGAGGGCACAGCATTCAGTGGTGATGAATATGCTTCTGCTATTGACAACCTACTGGAGGAATTTGATCAGCGTTTTGCTGACTTCAAGTCACACCGTGACACTTTCCAGCTGTTCGCAGATCCCTTCTCAACTGACGTGGAGAGTGTCCCAAGTGTGTTGCAAATGGAGCTTATTGACTTGCAGTGCAACAGTGAGCTAAAAACTAAATTCAGAGAGGCACAGGGAAAAGCAGACAAGACTGGACAGTTTTTGAGAGAGTTACCTCCATGCTACCCAGAGCTGTCCAAAGTGTTCAGTCGGGTAATGTGCCTTTTTGGAAGCACATATCTGTGTGAGAAATTGTTCTCAACTATGAACTTCAATAAATGCAAGTACAGGTCCAGGCTTAGTGATGCCCATCTTGAAGCTGTGCTCAGGGTTTCAACTGTGACCTCCATCAGGGCAAACGTGGCTCAGTTGTGTGAGCAGAAGCGCTGCCAGGTGTCTGGCAAGAAATAGAATAGTGTGCAAATAGGGATTGCATGAGTTCACTGCAATGTTGTTAGTTCAGTGCAATGTTTTGACAAGTTATTTAAGTTAAAGTAAAGTAAGGGAAAAAAGGTTGCACTAACTGTTAAAATTATATTATATATTGTTAAATATATGTTTAATATACTGATGTTTACATTTTTTTGTTAAGTATGACACAAATATGTTAGTTACATAATCTGAAGTAAATGAGAGCTAATATTTCAGCAAGTGAAGTAAATTTCCTGAAAAATATTGCGCTTTCTTGTTGTGCTTGAATGTTAAAATGGCCCTCCTATGAGCTTTCGTTCACACCAGTGGCCCCCAGCCAATTTGAGTTTGAGATCACTGCCATAGCTGATTCCAAGTGATCAAGGGCTTAGGACGTTCCAGTTCAGCCCATTGCAGTTTCCGCCAGTAGTGGGCACTCGTGCAACGTAAGCAATGACGTACATCCGAGTGAACAAGGTGGAGGGAAGTTAGCGAGTGAAGGGTATGACAATTTTGGACTGGAACGCAGCACCAGAGTCTCGTGCCAAGATGGCCACCGCTGTGGTGAAGAGATGAGTCCCACTGTAGAGATGAGTCCCACCTTAGGAACCCAGTCGAATGCCTGATAGTAGCTGTTCTTACGATAACTTGTTGTAGCCAACATGAGCTGTTTTAGCTTTTGTGGTAGCTTTATGTAGCATGCTATATCCCGCTGCAATATAGGCCTAAAGCTAAATCCCGCTGCTATAAATTGTACAGTACAAAATAAGATAAAAGCAGTTGGTAAAAAGTAGTCTAGCAGTGTACCATCAAGTAATATATTTATTTCCACAGTACACACAGCTTTACAGAAAGATAGGCAGCTATTGTATAGTAATTGAATTGTATATGTAAGATAACTAAAAAAATATTTTTTTATTTTATTTTATATCTATAGCTTCGGTTACATACTAATAAATGAAACATATAAGTTAAAAGACATTAATGGTCATTATAACGTAGTTCAAACGACTTATACAATAAAGTGATTTTGTCTGATTTGTAACATAGGGCATATCCCCTGAGCTGCTGGCACCGCCCTGGCAGCCCAAACTGCCGGATCCGCCGTGGACCCCTGAACTGCCGGTACCGCCCTGGCAGCCCAAACCGGCTTCCTGCTCCAAGTAGGCCACGCCCTAGTCAGCCTCTAGGGCGCCCACCCCAAGGATGTTATATGGCGCGAGGACGCGCCTCCTGGGAGGGGGGGCTAATGTTATGTCAGTTTGTTTTTGGACTCTCTGTGTTCTTTTGTTCAATTTCCCGCCACTTCTTTGTTGCCATGGTCACTGTCCCTGTTAGTTATTTTGGTTCAGCTGTGTGTCTTTATCTTATTAATCAGTCTTATCAGTTCCTCCCTGTCACCCTGTGTATTTAAGTGAGTCTCGTGCTATCTAGTTGCCTTTCGACGTTTGTATTTGGTTTGTGGTTGTGACAGTCTTTGTATTTCTCCAATTTCTTCATTAAATATTTGTTCCAAGATCGTATTCTCTGCCGTACGCTCTCTTCCTCACACCAGACTGTAACAGTTACATTGAAGTTTGTTAGTATAAACAGAGAAAAGCAGAGGGGATAATGTCTAAACCCATAAGATTAACCAGCTTCTTACACCTAAATCTTTATCTAAATCTAGTATAAATGCTGATGTAAAATCCATAAAAAACATTTAGATACAGTTAAACGAATGCTCATGTCGAGCATTCGTTTAACTGTATCTAAATGGTGCTGGTCCTTATGTACTAAAGTCAGGGAGGCATCCACCGTGCTCTGATTGGGTATATAAGCAAATTGTAATGGATCTTCAGAGTCATTAATTTGTGCTAACAGTTCTTTGCATAATTTACGCTCCATGCACTGAACAGATGTAAGGGCGATAGGGTAAAGGTCTTTAGGAGCTCTGAGGCATGAGGTGTTTTAGATACTGGGATAACAATCGTATTTTTCCATGCTATTGGCACAAAACCATCATCTAAAAAGACCTGAAACAGCCTTGTACATACATGCCCAAGTTGTTCTGCACACTCTTTTAGAACAATGTCCTTAACACTAGAAGTGCCAGAATTCCATAACTACTAGAACTGCCGCGAGCGGTCATTTTGACCGCTAGATTCCAAACTCTATATCTTTAATGATACATACCCAATTGAGAGATTAATGCATTTATTGTATTAGGATATATTTTAAAAACAAAACACCAAACTTTACATTTAAACAAGTTTAATTATACATTTAGAAATAATATCTGTAGATGTCCTGAACAAAATAACGGAGTAGCCTATGTTTTCATGTTTCCACTGTTCGATCGCGCCCGCCGACACACACACACACACACACACACACACACACACACACACACACACACACACACACACACACACACACACACACCATATTACAGCATTGCAGTCTTGACATTGCAGCCTGTTCATTATAGCCATAATAAAATAGTCAACCTAACATATAAAAATTCCACTGCTCTGTTTATATAGTCAGTATAGCCTCGTACAATTCGTACCATTTTGCACGTGTGAAGAGGATGATTTTTTCCGTCGATATTGGAACGTGAGTGAAGTACAAAGCCTATAATAAAGTAGTTTAGTTTAAAATAGTTTACCATCCAAATACATCGCAAATGTTGAAACATTTTGATTCTAATTAGAGAATTACGTGAGCCCAACGCCGCTTACTTTCACTTTCGCTTATAAAGTATTTCATTTTGGCTTGTTTATAGTTATTTTTTCATTCTTGTTCTGTTCTGAATATCATTACATTTAAATTATTTGTTGTTGAATATGTTTTGTGTATTTTTACCACATTTTATTGTTGTGTATATTGGTATAGCCTATAATAATACCGCGAAATTCAGTGCGGTCAATATGACCGTCTATGGCCGAAATAGGTAAATATGTTCATTTGTTTTTTTTGCATTATGTGCAATTTATATGAAAAACATTTAAAATGAAAATACAGACACTTTTAGGAAAAGTCAGGTACCGGCAGGATTTTTTTTATTTTTTCAACAAAGTTATTGCAGATATAAAATTCAAAATGGTCTAAATGACCGCCATGGCACTTCTAGTGTTAAGGCCATCTGGACTATTAGCCTTATTTGGCTTAATTCTGTGGAGCACTTTGATTACCTCCCCTACCTCTATTCTCATAGGTTCAGATTCTGTCAGAGTATCAATATTCACAGCACCTGCAGTATTATCAAATCGTGAGTAAAAATATTTTTTGTTTGAACCACCTCCAAATTATGTAACTGGTAATCGTGTCATTCAAAGACTCATGATCATCTTTGCAACGATTAAATCATTAAAAAACTAATCCCAATCTGTGCTCTCAAAACAGTCTGGTTTTGAACAGGTTTTCAATTGAGTCTTTAGTCCATGACTGACCTGCTGGAGGACAGATTTGTCCTTTTTAGCATGTGTCTATATTTTGGAAGGAGAAGGATAACGTTATGATCTGAATGTCCAAGTGGTGGGTTTCCTTGGTACATAAGCACCATTAACATTACCTTATGACTCCACCAGGCTCCCTCGTCCCACAGGCTGTGCCTTGGTCAGATGTCGTCCTGCCTGCACCTTCGGTTCTGTATGGCTCCACCTTCACTCTGTGACCCAGTTTCCCAGGTTCCCAATGGTTTCAAAATATCAAATGTATTACACTCTGTGTCCACCCACTGTCTCTGGAATAAGATAATTAATGTCTTTTAGTTCTCAGGTTGAGCTTCAGATAGGTTTGTTTTGTCCATTGAGGTTGCATGACTCAGACAAGGGCAACTTCTCATTTCTTGTAAGGTCACAGACTAGTCCACATCTAGCCACTGACCTTCAAGATTTACAACCAAATCACTAAACAACTGCATGAATTAAATGTCATGCCAAATTAAAGGTTATCCTTCTCCCTATTCAACATTATCCTTATCTTTATTCAATATTCAAAAAGAGTGGAATGTGTGGCATGTGGACTCTTATCTTAACATCCTTGAAACAGAATCAATTCATCTGATAAATAAAAAAACAGATATGAAGACTGCTTTATATATGAAGAGAATTGCTATCACTTTATTTTACACTCCTGTTCCGCATGTGTATACTATGTATTAATTATAGTAATTACAATAATGTCAATAGGTCATAACTAGGTACTAACCCTGAACCCAGTCTCAAACCTAACATTAACCCATGTAGTTACCTTTTATTCCCAGGTACTTTCTTAGGTAAGTACACGTACTGTAAAATAAAGTGCAACTAGAGAATGCTTTGAATGCTTTGGCTTTGAACAGCTCAATCCTCTGAAAGGTCATTTGACAGTCTGACAACCAGATGGAGTTTCTCTTCTTTGAATTACTTAAGGTAAATTTATGCTCCTAGTTAAACCTTTTGTGCTAAACTACTTTCTCATCCTTGGGCGTCATAATACTGACGCTTTTGACATTTCGTCTACATCGAACGCACATGGCACCCTTTAGCGTCAATATGAGACGCACAGAGCTTTGTTCGGTTATGGGTAGGTTTAGGTGTAGTGTAGGGATAGGGTTAGACCGATAGGAGGCGCCTTCTGGCCCATTTCTATCTGCGTCTCATATTGACGCTAAAGGGTGCCATGTGCGTTCGATGTAGACGAAATGTCAAAAGCGTCAATATATGACGCCTTGGGATGAGAACGGGCTGAAACTACACATGATATTGTTATTGAACCAGTGAAAGCTTAAGTAATCCTGGATGGCAATCATGACCTACAAGTTAATGAGATGCAGCGGCAGAAACATTTTATTCCATGAAATAAATAACAGACAGAAAATATATATCCACACTATAGTCCAATTACAAAGTTCTTGGGAGTTGTCAGGTATGGCTGCTACTACGCTCATGACGAAGGAGATTATAATACAAACAGTCTTTTAATATATCCATGTAAGAGAAACACAAGAAGAGTAGGCAAATGCATCCACTTTACATAGATGAAACCAGGTGAATAGAAACACACTAGGAAACTGGATCAACGTAGAATGACAAAGCTGAACATAATCCTGACAGATGTAGGCCCTGTCCTTAGTACAGGGGTGATTATCAATACTAAAATTGATGCTTCCTCTTTTCCTCGCTCCTCCGTTCTCCAGCCTGTGACTCAGAAACCAATCAAAGAAAGCCATCTTGAAGGACATTTCAGTTCTCTAATTGCACCACGAGGAATGAGA
Organism: Leuciscus leuciscus; assembly: GCF_965113295.1. Taxonomy (NCBI): domain Eukaryota; kingdom Metazoa; phylum Chordata; class Actinopteri; order Cypriniformes; family Leuciscidae; genus Leuciscus; species Leuciscus leuciscus. The sequence goes on along the minus strand of NC_138736.1, from coordinate 18,294,139 downwards.
TGTGAGGAAGCTTCCAGAGGAGCAATGAGTGAGGATGCAAAGGTGTATCCTATGCAGAAACTTATCTGAAAAGTGTGTATTTGACAAAAATTGCATTTATTTAATTTCAGCTGTGGTAAAGTATGCAAACACCACATGAGCGGTCACTACGGGAAGCAGAAAGTGTCCGACTTCACATCTCCGTTTTCAGCTCCTCCCCGCCTACACACGACAACTCTCGCCGATCAGTTACATCCAGCCACAGCTGATGTCAAACACACCTTCAGACACATTTCTAACCGGCATGCATTTTGCAGTGATCAGCGGTGATCGGTTCTGCGCAGATTTTGTTAATCTCAAACAAGCCTATTGTTTTTTTGTTTCATGAGTCATGAACTTATTGGTTCATTGTGTTGATTTATTTCAGGTGTCTTATGTCGTTAGACCTTTGTGTATATAATAGCCCTCATGTTTCCATTGTTATAGCTTTGTCCGTGTAACCACTGTAGGTGAGTCTAGTTTATGTTCACATGTATGGTTTTGTTTTGTTTATTGTCAAGTATGTAAGTTTAGTTCAATTCATTGTTTGTTAATGATATTCTTCAATAAACTGTACATGGCTTCACCTTTAACTTGCCTTTAGTGGACTATTGTTACAAAAATTTGTTAATGTTTGTAATTTTAGCAGAAAAATAAATATATGGACAAAATTAGAATTACACAAAGGTTGATCTTTTTACAACCTGAATTATTATTAACATCAGTACACTTTGGCTGGTATTAACATTATAAAAACTGAAATATACAGAAACAACGACATGTCGGACATGTTTTTCAAATGAATTTCTAACAACCAAAGCCATTTTTTTTTTACAGTCCAGAGATTAAATCAAAAAGAATTTCCTATCTTTGCCATAAATCTTGGGAACCAATCATCCCAGCTCTCTCAATATATCCTGGACTTTCACCTTGAAAAGTGGTTGTGATTGCAGACTGCACTGCAGATATAGATCGTGAGCACAAGGAAGGAAATAGATTTTGGAGAGAAAAAGTTGGTGAAAACACAGTAAAAACATTTATTAATTGGTAAAATCATTTACTCGCCCTACTGTATGACTTACGAGAAATATACAAGTTTTTTTTTTTTTTTTGCAGAATATTCACACTGCTTTTTTCCATAAAATGAAAGTGAATGGTAACTACAGCCTGTCAAGCTCCAACAATAACAAAAGCACCATTAAAGTATCATAAATACACTAAGTAGATCATACTTGTGCACTATAATTCAAGTCCTCTGGAGTAATTTGATAACTTTGTGTTAAGGCTGGTTCACACGGGACGATTTTAAAATTGTCGGCCGATTTTCCAAACCTGAGAGACCCCACACACAGGGATAAAAAATCACGGGTCTAACAGTTTTGGTCGTACAGTGTGTGGTGCGCAGCCACACGGCAAAATCAACACATCACACACGAACCGATTTGACTCCCGAGCATTCCCAGATCAGACGGGAAATCGCGCAAAATACCTTGAGATCAAACGTGACTTCAGAGTAAACAATCATGGCGGACGAAGAGGATGCAGTGGCAATAGTTTGTAGTTTGTTTTTAACCGAAAAAAAACGTTATCAAAAGAAAAGGCGATGATCTCTGACGTCCACCGGACTTTATGGTGCGCCATATCGCCGGCTGTTTTGATTATATTTCCCGGTGTTTCCTCGCCGCCTCGTCACCTCGCTTTCTGATTGGCTACACTCCACAGTCCACAGGCTGCGTGCTCGGGGGACACCACACACGAGAAGAAATCGGGCCAAATAAATCCAACATGTTGGATATCCCCGATTTGAGATCGGAGCGGTCCCGACGTCCTTCCGAGCAGACGAGAGCAGCCTTAACACACCACACACGGCAGGAATATCTGATCAGATTATTTTACGATAATCGGAGCATCCTTAAGATTGTCGGAAGGGGTGAATCGGGGCTAAAATCGGCCTAATTATCCTGCCGTGTGAACCAGCCTTAAGGAACCTACAGAACATTTAGTGGTTCAGGAGCTGTGACATAGGGAGTACCGCCCGATATGTAAAAAGCAATTGTGATTGTACCGGACCTGGGTTTAAGACCACAGCCTCGGGCATGTCCCAGTGCTGCCGTCCCCTCTTTCGTAAGGCTGCCCTTGACTAAAGATTTTTCTAGTTGACTAGTAATCGTTCATTTTAGCGATTAGTTGACTATACAAAATTAATAAACCATATAAATCATAATAATGAGCCTTTAATTGCCTATATATAATACATAGCCTAATCAGCGCTCAAGCGCATGCATAAAGCTTGCTACAGCACACTGGCAAAGTAATGACTATGAATGTGTTGTGGAAAAAAACAGCAAGGAAACTGTCTAAATAATTTATTGATAATGTTTTCTATGTTTTCGGCTGCAGAGATTAAGTCAATGATGCTGACTCGTCATCTCCGCAATAGTGGATGCACCTATATGCACGTTTCATACAGATACATAAATCAAGAATATTTGTTTTCCACTTGAACTGGTTGACAATCGATTGACATTCCAAGCTATATATTTCTCATGTCTGTCGGGCAAGTATACATTGAGCTTTGGTTTATTTCTTTTTTTGACGTGCTCAAGTTCAAAGAGTTCACCCGCCACTAATGATCTGTCCCTCACAGTCTGCGTGACTTTGCCACAAGGTTGTTTTTGTTTTTTGCGACAAACCAACTAATACAATTTTTGTCGACTAAGCCTATTTTAGTCGACTAACGATTAATCGAATATTAGGGGGCATCCCTCCATTCCACCCTTCACTGACCAATCAAATTATGACAAAAAGCCCCCCAAAAAATTGGCCAGTTTGTTTTCACTGTGATGTTCCAAATTTGAATATGCACTTGTTTACATCACACAAATAAGACTGAATGCTATGGTCACAGTGAATAGCCACTTTTAAGATATTCAGAAGACTTTGAATTCATAATTTGTTTGGAACTTGACAGGTCCTGGTCTTAACTCCCTTTCATTGTATGAAAAAGAACTGCCTGAAGATCCTGTGCAACATCTTCTGTGTTCCATGGTTTGGAACCTCATGAAGATGAGTAAGTGATTAAAGACTGTTGACTTTAAGTGATAACAACTATTATTTTACTTGCAGTATGTTTTTTATAACATGTTTGGTGACAAATTGTATTAGATTGTATTAGATTTCACCCAGATGGTGTTTGGACACCTATTTGTGTAGTTCACATAAGTTGGTTTATTAACATTGTTGTAGTTAGGAAAATATACAGTTATAAACTGTAATTTTGCAGGAACCAAACTACCATCCCATAATGCCAGAAATGTTGGCACCATATGTTTTAATTTATGGCATCTGCAGCATCCAGATTTATAAGTGCAGAAATCAATGCAAAAAGAGAGAATCTTTTAAATGAATCAGCCCTCTCAATACTTGGGCTTTCACTTTGAAAAGTGGTCTGTGATTACAAAGTGCACTGCGGGGAGAGGAGAGAGGAGAGAGGAGAGAGGAGAGGAGAGGGGAGAGGAGAGGGGAGAGGGGGTTAACAATACCTTTATTTTTAAATTTTTACTTCGCAATTATGAACAATATACCTATTTTTTACTTCACAATTATGAACAATATAGCCACTACTATAAATACATTTGTATTCTTCTTATTATAAAACCTGCTTTAAAAACATTCAAAAATTTTAAACAAACTGATCCTCTTATAACATACAGTACATTACACTTCATTAACACACCATACATCACAAAAACCCAATAAATTATTTGTCAACCTATAATATGCTAATTCAATCTTAAGCCTCCCTGCTATAAGCCGCTTCTTTAGGATATATATGTCCGGTTTCACAGACAAGGCTTAATATAGTCCCAGACTATATTTGTATGTTTGAGCTGTTTCAAATGAAAGCAACTTGCACTGGCATATCTTAAAATATGTCACTGCCATTATTTTGTTTCCAGATGCACACCATAATGTTTTTTTTTCTAAGGGATGTTTAAAAAAGCTACTGAAATGGCCTATTTTAACTAAGGCCTAATCCTGGCTTAATCTAAGCATTGTCTGTGAAACCAGTCCTTAGTTGTCAATTGTAAACCTTTATTTGTTTGTGTTTTCCACACTGCCAGTTTAGCCGTTCCAATCAGGTCATTTAATAAACCATTTTTATTTCCTTTTTGCAATTTAAAAATACCTTTTGATCTCTCACACTTTAAAAACAAATGCTCCAAATCCTCTTTTTCCCCACAGAATCGACATTCCCCTTTTACAGCTGTATTCAGGTGTGCCACATGTCCGTCTGTTGCTATCGCCCCATAAATAATCCTCCATTGTAGATCGCCAGAACGCTTCTCTACAGGAGGTTTATATAGGGCCATCCACCTGTCTCTTACCAGGAAGTCTGGCCTCAACAAATCTGGCCACTTCGAAACTTTGTGTTCCCTTTCGAAAGGGAACTCTACACTACGTCAGAATGACGCTATGGGGAACGCCTCAGGCGTGACAGGTGTCTGAAATAAATATCAACTCACGTCAATCATGTTGACCGGCGACAGCCCGTGAATCATCAGCTTGATTGATTAACGCGCGACCTGGATGTATAAAGGGGAGCCTTGCACACATGACAACATCCTATCGTCTGAAGGGACTGTTTGTCTGTTTTGAGAATATCGCTGAAGCGCGCGGGAGGCTCTCGAGAGAGCCTCTTGTGCAAACTGTGAGCGTTTTTCATTTAAAGATGCTCCGCTCTCGTCGGACCCTTTTCTCGAGGGAGGAGGGTTCAGCATCTGAGCCCCTTGGTGCGCGCGATCTGTGAAACAATACTGTTTGGGTACGAGGCGTTCACAGTCAGTTCCTGAGGGTGCTGGCAGTGTTCATTAAGAAATATCTCGGCGCGCGTGAAAAAAAAAAAAAAAAAATCCGTGCGCTGTCGGATGTTTCAACCTCGCACCTGTTGACTTTCTTCTCGAGGGATGAAAGCCAAATATATTTTAACGGCTCGTTTCTCGCGCTTGCCGAGGCAGTGTGTAGACTACGAGAACGTATACATGTTAAAACAGTATTGTCTGGTGATTATGGCTGCATTTAATTCTATGAATTAAAATGATGGAATATTATCTGACTTTTAAGAAGTTAGATATTTAGTAATTCAGCCTATCATCCAGATCGCGTTATCCAGTGTTTTTGGCTGCATTTTAATTGAGGAATTAAAATGATGAGCAGTGAACAAAAAGAGCAGGTGTAATTCTGGTCTTTTTGTAAAATATGAAATTAACATATTTCTGTTTCTTTTCAGACCACGTCTCCTTTTTTAGAGTCTGGGGCAAAATGTTGTGGGTAAGAGAGTAAATCTAAAGATTTCTTCGATGGTCAGGTAGTAGGTCTTATCAGGCCTCCTTGACCAGACAGTCCCCATTTTGCAACCGGACAGCGCTTGGGCCTCCCTGAGGTGAGCTCCCAGGAATTGACTGTCAAGGAGTAATGTGGTTATCAGGTTATAGGCCTCACTAGGCCTTCCTGAATATGAGCTTCCACATACTATGGTTGAATGAGCTCCCACGTATTATGGTTATCAGGTTATAGGCCTCACTAGGCCTTCCTGAATATGAGCTCCCACATACTGTGGTTATCAAGTTATAGGCCTCTCCAGGCCTTCTTGAATATAGCTCCCATATAATATGGTTATCAGGTCATAGGCCTCACTAGGCCTTCCTGAGTATGAGCTCCCACATACTGTGGTTGAATGAGCTCCCACATACTGTGGTTATCAAGTTATAGGCCTCACCAGGCCTTCTTGAATATGAGCTCCCACATACTGTGGTTATCAGGTCATAGGCCTCACTAGGCCTTCCTGAGTATGAGCTCCCACATACTGTGGTTGAATGAGCTCCCACATACTGTGGTTATCAAGTTATAGGCCTCACCAGGCCTTCTTGAATATGAGCTCCCACATACTGTGGTTATCAGGTCATAGGCCTCACTAGGCCTTCCTGAGTATGAGCTCCCACATACTGTGGTTGAATGAGCTCCCACATACTGTGGTTATCAAGTTATAGGCCTCACCAGGCCTTCTTGAATATGAGCTCCCACATACTGTGGTTATCAGGTCATAGGCCTCACTAGGCCTTCCTGAGTATGAGCTCCCACATACTGTGGTTATCAGGTCAGAGGCCTCACCAGGCCTTCCTGAATATGAGCTCCCACATACTGTGGTTGAATATGAGCTCCCACATTCTGTGGTTGAATATGAGCTCCCACATACTGTGGTTGAATATGAGCTCCCACATACTGTAGTCGCCAGGGTATAGGCCTCACCAGACCTTCCTGGTTATGAGCTTCCACATGTCAGGTTACAGGCCTCACCGGGCTTCTTGAATGTGAGCTTCCACATACTGTGGTCATCAGGTTACAGGCCTCATCTGGCCTTCCTGAATGTGAGTTCCCGCATACTGTGGTCACCAGGTTACAGGCCTCACCGGCCTTCCTGAATATGAGCTCCCACACACGGTGGTCGCCAGGTTACAGGCCTCGCCAGGCCTTCCTGGTGATGGGCTTCTACATGTCTGGTTACAGGCCTCACCTGGCCTTCCTGAATGTGAGCTTCCACATACTGTGGCCGCCAGGTTACAGGCCTCACCCGGCCTTCCTGAGTATGAGCTCCCACACACCGTGGTCGCAGGTCTTCCTAGTTATGAGCTTCCTCATGTCAGGTTATAGGCCTCATCCGGCCTTCTTGAATGTGAGTTCCCACATACTGTGGTCACCAGGTTACAGGCCTCACAGGCCTTCCTGAGTATGAGCTCCCACATACTGTGGTCGCCAGGTTTCAGGCCTCACAGGCCTTCCTGAGTGTTAAGCTCCCACATTCAGTGGTCACCAGGCTTCAGGCTTCCTAAAGGCCTTCCTGGTTATGAGTTTTCACATGTCAGGTTACAGGCCTCTCCAGGCCTTCCTGAATGTGAACTCCCACGCACTGTGGTCGCTAGGGTTTAGGCCTCACTGGTTGTGAGCTTCCACATGTCAGGTTGCAGGCCTCATCAGGCCTTCCTGAATGTGAGCTCCCACGCATTGTCCATCAGGTTATAGGCCTCATCTGGCCTTCCTGATCATGGGTTCCCACATGCTGTGGTTGCCAGGTTACAGGCCTCACCGGCCTTCCTGAGTACGAGCTCCCACATGCTGTTGTCGCCAGGTTAGAGGCCTCACCAGGCCTTCCTGGATTCGGACTGGCATAAGTACACGCACTTTCGTTTTGTTTACTTTCTAAAATCCATATTTATGGTAAGGGTAATGCGCTTCCGCTTCATTCCCTTTTTTACGTGGCTCAGACTCCGGTTCTTCACCTCGAGTCCCACTCTAAATGCGTCTTGTTGTCACTATGTTTTACGACAGACGCCTCCCTTTTAAGCTATCTCCCACATTCTGTGGTTACAGGCCTTGTTAGGCCTTTCTGAAGGTAGCCCCACATTGTGTGGCTGTCAGGTTACAGGCCTCTCCGGCCTTCCTGTAAACAAGCTCCCACTTACTGTGGTCGCCAGGTTTTAGGCCTCACAGGCCTTCCTGAGTATGAGCTCCCACACACCGTGGTCGCAGGTCTTCCTAGTTATGAGCTTCCTCATGTCAGGTTATAGGCCTCATCCGGCCTTCTTGAATGTGAGTTCCCACTTACTGTGGTCACCAGGTTTCAGGCCTCATAGGCCTTCCTGAGTATGAGCTCCCACATACTGTGGTCGCCAGGCTTCAGGCTTCCTAAAGGCCTTCCTGGTTATGAGTTTTCACATGTCAGGTTACAGGCCTCTCCAGGCCTTCCTGAATGTGAACTCCCACTCATTGTGGTCGCTAGGGTTTAGGCCTCACTGGTTGTGAGCTTCCACATGTCAGGTTGCAGGCCTCATCAGGCCTTCCTGAATGTGAGCTCCCATGCATTGTGTCCATCAGGTTATAGGCCTCATCTGGCCTTCCTGATCATGGGTTCCCACATGCTGTGGTTGCCAGGTTACAGGCCTCACCGGCCTTCCTGGATACGAGCTCCCACAGTCTGTGGTCGTCAGGTCACAGGCCTCAGGGGCCTTCCTGAGAATGAGCTCCCACTTACTGTGGTCGTCAGGTTATAGGCCTCACTAGGCCTTCCTGAATATGGAGTGATGAAGTACATGCACCTTTTACTTCATCTATTTTTCTTAGACCCATGCTTATGGTAAGTCACATGACTAACGTCTTGTGTACTTTCTAAAATCCATTTTATGGTAAGGGTCATGCGCTGTACGCTTTGGTCCCTTCCTATGTGGCTCAGACCCTGGTTTTTCACCTCGGGTCCCACTCTAATTGCGTCCTGTCGTCACGTATATTACGACAGACGCCTTTCTCTAGCTAACTTCCACACTCTGATGAGCTCCCACACACTGTGTTCACCGTGTTACAGGCCTCACCGGCCTTCCCGAGTATGAGCTCCCACATGCTGTGGTCGCCAGGTTACAGGCCTCATCAGGCCTTCTTGGATTCAGAATGGCTAAGTACATGCACTTTCTTTCATGTACTTTCTATAATCCTTATTATGGTAAGGGTTGTGCGCTGTACGCTTAATTCCCTTTCTGAAAATAAGCTCCCACAGGTTGTGGTCCCCAGGTTACAGGCCTCACCGGCCTTCCTGATAGGAGCTCCCACATGCTGTGGTCGCCAGGTTAGAGGCCTCACCGGCCTTCTTGATAGGAGCTCCCACATGCTGTGGTCGCCAGGTTAGAGGCCTCACCGGCCTTCCTGATATGAGCTCCCACATGCTGTGGTCGCCAGGTCAGAGGCCTCACCGGCCTTCCTGAAGGTAAGCTCCCACATATTGTGATTGAATACAAGCTCCCCCATGTTGTGGTCGCCAGGTTAGAGGTCCTACCAGGCCTTCCTGGAGGTAAGCTCCCTTTAGGCCCTCACAGGCCTCCTCAGTGTTTTGAAACACAAACACTGGGTAGATCCATGGATCGAGTAGAGAAACTCCCCTCGCTGGCAAGGGTTGTAAAGCACTATGCTGAGTCATACTCTCCAGGATGTCCCGTCTCTGAGATCCGGGCTGAGTGGTTCACTGCCTGCTTCGCAGTCCCTTGGGTTGGATGCCTTTCTAAGGCAAGTGTCCAGAGGCTCTGTCTTCGGACAGACAGGAAGTGGCCAGACTGTAGTGTCTTATGTAGTGACACCAGGTCAGGCCTGCCTGGTGGCATTTCAGGTGGCACGTTCCCCTGAATAGTGACTGGCTGGGGTTCCCTCGGGTCCCCTAGCCACATTCCCTAGAAGGGACCCTTTCTAGTTTGAATTGTGGTCCTAGGCCTTTGAGCTGGCCCAGGTAAACCTTCCCTTAAAACTGTGAGGTTTTCTGTGGTATCCCTTAGCTTGGGCGATGACCGTAGGGAATGCTGTCACTGACAGCCCAGACCTGAGGGCATGCACTCCCCTTAGCATGGTGGCGTTGGTATATCGTTCCCCATAGCGTCATTCTGACGTAGTGTAGAGTTCCCTTTCGAAAGGGAACGTCTCAGGTTACGACTGTAACCTATGTTCCCTGAGAACAGGGAACGAGACACTACGTCTTCCTGCCATGCCTCGGGGCCTGCCTGCAACAGTCCCTTCAGACGATAGGATGTTGTCATGTGTGCAAGGCTCCCCTTTATACATCCAGGTCGCGCGTTAATCAATCAAGCTGATGATTCACGGGCTGTCGCCGGTCAACATGATTGACGTGAGTTGATATTTATTTCAGACACCTGTCACGCCTGAGGCGTTCCCCATAGCGTCATTCTGACGTAGTGTCTCGTTCCCTGTTCTCAGGGAACATAGGTTACAGTCGTAACCTGAGACGTTTTCTCAAAGAGTCTTGATGGATTGTTTTTACTATAATATTGTATATTTCTTTCTTTGACATGCTTTTAAAGGAATAAAACTGAGGATTCTTGAAGGATAAAATGGCATCCACTACTTCTTCTTCATCCTCCTTTATTGCTGGAGAAATTACCAGTTCTGGAAATTGCACATTATTCCCCATGTCCTGGATATTATCATGTCTTTGTGCAATAAATGTCCTGTATCCACTTGGTAATACATTGTAAATTTCTTCCTTTAGTTTTAACACCAGACGTAAAGATCTCAAGCCCGTTGCTTCTTGAAGTTCGTCAATCGATTTCCATCCTTCTTCATTCAATAAATGATCCAGCTTTACAATTCCATTCCTTAATAAACATCGCCGTATAGTCACAGAAGACAGCAATCTGGTTTGAATCAAGGTATTTAAAAAAAAGTGGTTCCTCCGATGCCCAAAGTTCTAGATTGTCCATATTCCGTTCTGTTCTTATAACAGTTTTCCATGTTTGCAACATAGCTTTATAAAAAACAGTGAGCTCAAAAACAGTGACAAGTTCATCTCTTCAAGCTTCATTAAAAATAGTTGTTTATCAAGTCCAAAGCCACCAACTCTCCTCATGATCGCACTTGCAGTTTTTCCCCAAAGTACATCTTTATCATATAGAAATCTCTGTGCAGCTTGTATCCTGAAACCACGGATTCTATTTCTCACATCCACCAGTCCTTGGCCACCTTCTTGTACTGGTAGGTATAATACTACAGCACGAATCCAATGTTGTCCATCCCAGAAAAAAATTCACTATTGTCCTTTGTATATTGGAGATCAACTCCTCTGGTGGCTCCATGACAATAGTCCTATGCCACAAAATAGAAGCAGCCAGATTGTTTACTACCAGAACTCGTCCTCGATATGCCAGTTGTGGTAATAGCCATCGCCACTTCGACTTCGAATTGTTCATTTCCTAAGAAAACTCCTAAAATCTTTAGTCCATCTTTTCTCCATTGCAACCCTCCTGGAAGTTGTGGAAAATTTTCCAAATTACCAATCATAAAACCTTCACTTTTAGTCCAATTAACCTTAGCAAAGGGGGCTTTTTCATATAATTCAATAGTTTTTGTTAAAATTACAATGTCTTCTTGTCCTGTAATAAAAACTGTAATGTCATCTGAACAGGCTGATAAAACCACCTTAGAATGACCATTAACATGAGGGATTAAAGTTCCATTTAAATTCCTTCTAAACATACATAATAAAGTTTCAATAATTAGGCTATAATTGTCCAGAAATTGGACAACCTTGCCTTATGCCTCTTGTCACAGGTATTGGACCATCTAAACCACCCCCTACTTTCACCATCACATAAAGAGTAGAATACAACAACTGAATATGTGAAATAAAAACATCACCAAATCCATAACTCTTTAACACTTTAAATAGAAATCAAACGCTTTTTCTTGATCCAATGACAACACTCCTAAATCATTCTTATTATTCTGATTGAAATCAATTATATCTCTCACTAAGAAAAGACTATCTATAATAGATCTCTTAGGAAAGCAATATGTTTGATCATTTTTTTGATCAGCATGCATTTCTTTTATAGAACAGTATCTTGATCCAATGCTCCTTTTGCTTGCTCATGTAGGAGAAAACTCAGCTCTTGTCTTTTATCATTACACTGTACGGCTTCATTATTATTTACAACTTGTCTTTCAATGAACTCAATACCACTTTATAAAGCTTTCACTGTTGCTTTCAGTATAGTTGATGAGTGGAAGGCATAATTTTGACAAAATATTTTTATATTTGCCTTGCCCACATCCCACCATTGGCTTAGGCTTTCAAAATAATTTTTCTTCAATTTCCAAATATTCCAGAACAATTAAAAACTTTCACAAAAAGAGACATTCTGTAATAACTTAATGTTAAAAATCCAGTAATAATTAGATCTGGATGTCTTCTTCAAATAAACATCTATAATGACCATATGAAAAACCATTAGTTAATAAAAGTATTCATCACCTTATTGTTCCATGTCTTATTTAAATACAACCTATCCAATCTCGCTCCACTAATTCTATTATCAACCACTCTTAGCCATGTATACTGCTTTACTCCTTAATTTCTCGTTCTCCATACATCTGTTAACTAGAATTCATAAACTTTTTTGAATGCATCACTTGACTTATTATGAGGCTCTTCCCCATTTCTATTAACAACAAAGTCTATTGTACAATTCCAATCAACTCCAAGTATTAGACAAACATTATCATCATATTTTTCAATCACCTTTCTTAATTCCATAAAAAAACTCAGCTTCTCTGGACCATTATTAGGAGCATAAACATTAACAAATACAGATTATATTCATTTAAACTCAATGTGTGTTAATAGTAATCTTCCTTTAACAATTTATTCTACCTTTAAAATATTCACACATTCAGAAAATAAAATAGTCACCCCAGTACTATTTCTTGTGCCATGACTCAAGGCAAAATTTCCTTTCCACCATAATCCCCATTCAACTTCATTATCAGTGTCTGTATGTGTTTCTTGTAAAAAACAAACATTAACCTTTTCAATTCTTAAAAACTCTGAAATATGTGCTCATTTATTCTTGTCCCTACCTCCATTAATATTTAATGATCCCACTCTCCACACATCCATATAGAGAAATAAGAAATAGACAGAAACTGAAAAGAAAAAGCGCAGAGTAAAGAACACCATTTGTGATTTGTTCATATATCTTTTTTTTTTTAAACGTTCACTTTTTTCTCCTTAATTTCGTTACCATCTTTTTCATCCGGAATCTTTTCTTTTTATCCAAAACTTCATAGCTCACTGTTTTTTGCAACAACAACACCTATATTATAAATTTGTCCACATCTGGAAAAAAATATTCTACCTCTACAACTTTACCAAATATTGTATCAAGAAAATCATTAATTTCCTCTATAGTACGTGTCTTCCATCACTTGTGACCCAATGTCCAAAAACTCAGAAAGTGCATCTTCATCTCTCATTCCTGCATCACCAATGTTCTCATTTGCATTACTTCCAACACCATTTTCTCCACTATTTGCCACATTTTCCATTTCTTCACTCCTTACATTGTTTACAACCGTTCCTGTTATTTCATTATTTACAATCACACCATCATCAATTTGTTGTCATTTTCTTCATTTAATTCAACAGTTTCCTCAGCTCCCTGGGTCTCATTTTCCTCTACAACAACTTCCTCAGCTCCCTGAGGCTCATTCTCTTCCACATCTACAAACTGCACGTTTTCAGGATCATTCACAGGATCAACGTCATCAGTTTGTCTAGCGGCTTCTTCAGCAGCTTGAGCTATATGTGCGCATACTAAATGCTTATGCCCAACATCTCTACACTCAAAACATTTCATGTTTCCAGTATTTGCGTAAACCATGTACACTCTTCCCTCATGCCAAACTTTAAAAGACACATCTAACTCTTGTTCATTCAGGAACATAAAAACCTGTCTTCTAAATGACATATTGTGTTTCAGCGCTTCGTGTTTACATCCGAGAGGAACGGTTTTAATTGCGCTAGCTAACTTACCATATTGCAAAAGCTCTCGTTCTATTTCTTGACTCTGGATGAAAGGCGGCACATTTGAAACAGTTACCTTTATAGTTGGAGACCGACTTTGATTTTTAAAACACTTTTAATTTACCCCATTTTCCAGAACATTACAGAGCTAGTATACCAAGCACACACCAAATTAAATAATAAAAAAAATAAAAAAAGGCCAGGTTTAATTGGTAATTTTACCAATTAAAAACCAGATTTCCAAAATCATTAATTGTCACTAAAGCATCTCTCACGCCCCACCTCATTATAAAAAAAGGTTCATTATCAGTTTATTTGTAATATGCTAATTCATTAGCAATCCTAAATTCTACCAATGATTTAAAAAGAAACAGCAAATCAACATCTTGACCAGCATTTTTACATTGATGTGTTTTCAGGATTGCTAACTTGGCTTGGCCCATTAAAAAATTGGCAAGCACACACTGTTCGCGCCATGACTGTTTATACTGTACTTGCAACCAAAAATAAAAAGGGTGTTTGTAAAAGAAAAACCCAATTTCATAATTAGTTTTTCCAAAAGTACAAAAAGTGGAACCAGCCTTGAACACTCACAAAATAAATTAAATACAGTATCGGAAGCCTTACAGAACGAACATTCAGGTAAAACCACTTCATTGTATTTAGAAACAAAATTATTTGTAGCCAACACACTGTGAAGTATTCTCCACTCTAGATCTCCACATTTATTTTAATTTTTTTGGAATAGGAGGCTTATACAACAGCCTCCATGAGGGATTCACATCTCTGGGCACTGAAAGGTATGTCCTCCATTTAGTATCTATCCTTTCCTTCAACGGTCCAAAGTGTGCCGATTTAGCACAAACATGATAAACCATTTTCTTCCCCATACTTTGGAAATCCAAAAATTCAAACCCCTTTAACAAAAGAACCTTAGTTTCTCTTCAATTTCCAAATTTTTTGGGACAACTTTTAATGCCGGAAAAGTCTTTGATAACAAGCCATTATTTAAAGCAGAATCAACAAATGATGTGAATACTGGGGGGAAACAAGCCTTAAAGCTCTTAACTACTCCTTCCACTATTCTTACTGACCTCATCCCAACCTGGTCAGCAAGTGACTGAGCCGTTCGCCACTGACCTCTTGTCATATCAAGCAGATCTATAACTCTAGTTATTCCAGCATTCAAGAACATTTCAATTACAGAACCTGATACTGGAGGCTGTAGCTTAAAAAGATCGAGGGTTAAAAAACAAAGGTTCTGCACATCCATAATTTTCATCACCCACTCTTGCAAATTTTAACAAACTCCATGATTGAAAAATTGATTCATAGATCTTAAAAAGAGAACAATACACATTTTCAACACAAGGCTTCTCAATTAAGAATAGCTCTTTTTCAAGGTCTGTTCCTCCAAGTTCTTTAAGAAAATACAAACAATAATCAATCCATGGCATACCATCAGAGCAGTACAGCAGTTGTTACAATGTTTGTAGTCTCATTGCTGCAATTTTGGATTCAACATGTATAAGGCCTTGACCTCCCTCTGCAACGGGAAGATAAAGCACTCCAGGAGGAAGCCAATGATGGCCATTCCAAAAGAAAGCAACAAATGCCTTTTGAACCTTTAAAAGCAGTTATTTAGGGGGATCTAACACTGTAACGTTATGCCACAGCATTGAAGCGGCCAGATTATTAATCACCAGGCATCTCCCTCTATATGAAAGCTGTGGGAGAATCCACTTCTTTTGAATTTTACCAATAACCCGGTCAGCCTCTCCTTCCCAGTTCTTCTCCATGTACTGGTCAGTTCCAAAATAAATGCCAAGAACTTTTAAACCATCCAGTGCCCATTTACAATGCTTTGGCAAATTAGGAGGTCCTGAACTATTCCAATCTCCCATCAACAAAGAGGCACATTTTTCCCAATTTATGCGTGCAGAGGTAGCTTTCTGAAAAATATTCAAACATGAAATAATATTATCAATATCATTTGAAGTATCATCAGTTACATCATCTGCATATGCTAGAAGTTTTACTTGGGGAACTTTGGGGCAGCCAGGAACACCAATACAACATAATCTTTTTCCCAACAGACTTAAAAAGGCTCAATAGAAATTGCATAGAGTAAACCTGATAGAGGACACCCTTTTCTTATTCCTCTTGTCACTGAAAAGGGTCTTGTTAATGTTTCATTTACTCTTAACATGCTATAAATATCACTATACAAGAGCTTAATAAAAGACAGAAATTGTTATAACAGAGATTGTTTTGGCTTCACAGCAGCTCTAGAATAAAGTTATTGTCCAGCTAAAGTTAGTTTTGATTGATTCACTTCCGTTGCAAAGATCATTAGTTATTAACTTAGGGGCCGCTAACACGACACCGTTCTATCAGAAAACCCTTGATGCGCTCTGTCCTGCTCATTCGCACAACAACAGTGCCTGGTGGCTTGAGAATGCAAATCTTGAAATAGGTTCCAAGGTGCAAGCCTTGAAAAATTTGAAAAAAGGTTATCTCTGCGCAAACTTAAAAAACGCAAACCTGTGAAAACGCTGACGGTGTGCACATGCGTATTGCGTGTTTAGTCTATGCGCATTTATGTGCGCAGGCGTGTAGTCTTTCTTTACAAATTGACCTCAACAAATGACTTGTCTGGCCTTAAAAATGTATAATAAAGAATTATTTATCACTTCCACATAGCCATGTGAACTGGAATTATTTTGACAACGTTTTATCTGTAAAGATAAAGGGTAGGGAAGGAAGCCTTCACAGGGGAGAGACTAGTTGACACTTCAGGACTGCGTTGTCGTCGTGTCCAGGTGCAGGTCCTTCATCAGATCTGGATACGGCTTGTATCCGGCGGACTGCGGTAAACCTTGGGATAAACAGAGAGACTAATATTAGCGTAGACGCCATTCTTCTTATAATATAATGAGTACATCATGATTTATGGGAAGTGTTTCCGGTTCCGGCTGACCTAATCTATGCAGCCTAACATTGAATTATAGAAGTTTATAATGTGTTATGTGCTAGGTCAAAGAGATGTGTGTTTAGTCTAGATTTAAACTGACAAGAGTGTGTCTGCTTCCCAGACAATGTTAGGAATTAGACAGTATTCTAGGTTATTACGTGAGGAAGATTTTTGTCCAATAATTATCATCTCTTTTTTTCAGAATTAAGTAGTAGGAAATTACTAGTCATCCAGGTTTTTTATTTATTTTTTATATCAGCTATGCATTCCGTTAATTTTGTGAATTTGTAAGTTTCTTCAGGGTGTGAAGAAATATAGAGCCGACTATCATCAGCATAACAGTAAAAACTAATGCCATGCTTCCTAATGATATCTCCCAAAGGTAGCATGCACAGAGTGAACAGCAACGGTCCTAGTACTGAGCCTTGTGGTACGCCATACTGAACTTATGATCGATAAGACATCTCTTTATTTACTGCTACAAACTGATAATGGTCAGATAAGTATGATTTAAATGCAATGCTAATGCAATTCCACTAATGGCAACATCATTTTCAAGTCTATTTAAAGTGGTCAATAGTATCAAATGCAGCACTAAGATCGAGTAACACTAATAGAGAGATACAACCACGATCGGATGATAAGACCATAGACTGTAAAAAATATGGACAAAGCGTCTGTGACGTCACCCATAGACTTCTAAAGAACGGTTTTGAGGCCATTTATGGGGGGTATGGGCGGCGCCATATTTCAATACAAATGTTCAGAAAGGATAACTAACAGGTATGATGTGTTGTGTCAGATCATGGCCGAGACGTCAAATTTCAGGAATTCCACTCGGCGCAGCCTATGCTCGTTGTCAGCTGTCAATCAAGCTGTCAATCGCGCCCTTATTTGTCATACATTTTATATCTAAATACGATCTAAACTAACGAGTTAGAAAAAAATTCACCCCCCTCACAGTTGTCAGGCACTTGGAACCTATCGAAAAATACAATAAAAGTCCATGGGACCAACCTGTAAAAACATGAATTTATGCTGTGAAAACGGACATTTTAACATGGGGGTGTATGGACATTTGCTCCCTTTTGGGACCTGCCCCTAGCGGATTTTCGATGTATTGCAGTTTTTCGCACTTCCGGGTAGGCTTCATTTTTCAGAATGTTGCCGCTTGGATAAGACCAAATAATTTGTGACTCTAATGAGAGCTGTCTCAGTACTATGGTACGGTCTAAATCTTGACTGGAAATCCTTGCAGATACCATTTTTTTCTAAAAAGGAACATAGTTGTGAGGATACTGCCTATCTTTGACAGAAAAGGTAGATTCGAGATTGGCCTGTAATTGAGTAATTTCCTGTAGGAACAAGAAGCGTTTTTTTTTTTTTTTTTTTTTTTTTTTTTTTTTAAGCGGTTTAATCAAAGCCATCTTAAAAGTTTTTGGTACGTATCCTAATGATAAAGATGAATTAATGATATTAAGAAGAGGATCTATGACCTCTGGAAGCATCTCTTTCAATAGCTTACAACCTACAGTATGTAGTATCTTAATTCAATGGAAACTACCCACAAATGTTATTATACTTTAATTAAAAATGTATCTCACTGTCAGACCAACCTTTATTGCCACAACCTGAGCAAAATGCACCTTTGAAAGCTAATTTTAAACAATTTATTCAAGAGGCTTTTGACATTCAATTCAAAGAAAATATCTCCATGACCTTTAGTCACACAAAGACTGTGACTAATTATTCTTGTGAAAAACTGCTTTAAAAAGAAGATTTATACACATGGTTTGAACTGTTTACTTTTAGAATGCTTCAGGCATAACCAAAAGCATTAGCTAAGCTAATATTAATAATACATTTTAAAATGCAGTTTATGTAAATTATGTAACAATCTTTTTTATTTGGTTCATTACCACAGAGTCTTATTTTGTTTTCATTAAATTTCCTGTTTTTCCTGTCTCAGTTCCCACCACCCGTTAGTTAATGGTTATTAATTAATTGTCACAGGTCTTTATCATTTGGCCCCAGCAACCTTTGTATTTAGTTTTGTTCTGTGCACTCTTCAGTTGTCTGGTATTGTTTGTGTACAGACACTCTGTTACATTGCCTTCTCGCATTTGGATTATCTGAGTTTGGTTTATTAATTTATTTTTAATTTTTTTAGAAACCTGTTTGTACCTTTTTCGAGAAGGGTATTCCTGCACAACCGGAGGCTGCAGTTTCAGGACCCCAGTTCTAGGACCCCAGTTCCAGGACCCTAGTTTTGTGTGACAGCACCACCTACCGAACTGGATCATGAAAAACACTCATTTAAGATGGATGACATGGACACCAATCAGACTGTGAGTACCAATATTCAATAAAGTTTTATTTTATTTTAGTTTAAATGAAGCAAAGTTTAAATAGCCAAAGCGAGAGCTGCTAACTATGAATTAATAATTAATTCCCACGAATTTAGAATTCGTGTGCTAGTTTTATTAATTACTACGACGTTCTTAAATCGTGGCCATGATTTAATAAATCCTTGTTGAGTTTTAATGACTATAATAAGTAAATCTAGCCAGCACATTATTTAAACTTAAAAAGATGACAAAAAATCATTTCGATGTGTGTAAGATTTACCTGTAGCTTACTGTATTAGAGTGAAACTTGCTTAATACTCATTGTTTTACCATATTAGTGAAGTATAAAATATCTTTCATTATTGAACTGCGCAGACTGCATGGTTGCACTACAATATGTTATTAGCCTGTCGTTTTGGCGTTGTTTTGCAATCATGAATGAGACGTACAGCAGTTTTAATAGTTTGTTACAATTTGGCCTAATCTGCAGGCCTACGCCACACACAGTCCATGGTTATCATATGTTAGTTTCTGTGATGTTCTGCATGGCCAATATTATGTGATTTTATGGATTTGGTTAGGATCATTGTATGGCAGATGATGAAAAAATGCACTAGGGATATTTTCATTGAGATGATCTCAAAATATTCTAACAATAAGGCTATCTCTTTTTCAAGATGCATATATCAGTCCAAAAAGGAAGATCCTTGCCCGAATTGGAGAGATGCACCTCATGCTGCAACTACTTCTGTAGTTCAGCTCTGTTCCAGTCAACAAAGTTGAGCAATTAAGGTCAAAACCCATTTAGAGAGCCATTTCAGTCGTGCAGTTTTCCACGTTACATGAAGGTAACGTTTTCAAATATTCCCTCAAGAAATGCAATTGGAGTTAAAATGTGCATTAAAAGCAATTTTATGATCAGTTCCATTTGAGCAATTAATCAAAACAACTGTCTCTCTGATTTGTTTTTGGAAAGCATACACCTAATTCAGATTTTGGGTAAACATATAAAGCAACCACCACCATCCCAGACCCAACAACAAAAAACAACTACAACCCATCGCTAACAACAGCAACCACCACCACTCTGCCAACCTCCCCAAGTGAACAGATGCGAAGGGTCCGTGTGAAGGCAATACCAAAGAAAAAGTGTCCCATATGCCACCTTCTCATGCACAAGACAAATTTAAGGCACATAGAAAGGAAGCACACAAGTAAACATAAGGACATCACAGCATCATCCAACCTTCAGAATGAATGTATCGATCTGGAGAATGGAATTTATACTGTCCACAAATCATTTCATGGTACCAGTATACCTCTGCATGTTCAAAATAAAATATGGGGGGAAAATCAACATGTTTTCTGTGAATCCACTGAGTGCCCGGTGAACATGGAGTTGGCATGGAGGAGTGGGTTGAAAGCTAAAGGGGGGGGGGGGGGGGGGGGGGGGGTGTACAGCTAAAAATTTACAGTATATTTGGGTTTTCATTATTATGTTTCTCTCTTAGGTCTATACTGCTGTCAGCAGAGTGAAGTATTTGGAAAGGACTTCAGGGGTGCAGTTTCCCTCAACTGATACGATTCTGCAAGGATATCTTCACTTTGAAGCTCTTACAGAAAAAAACATGAACATGACTATCAATATTCGTGTGTGAACTGTGGGGACCATCCACCAGTGGCCATCATGGACCTCCATAAGAAGGGGGCCTTCAATTTGTCAGGTAAGCATGCCATTATTTTCAAAAACATGTCTCATATTTTTATTTTGTTTTATTTTATAGGTTCAAGTGGTTAGGAAATGATGTAAGGAGTGTGGGTTACATTCGTCTGGATCACAAGCTGACCTCCTTCTGAGATTGTCCAGTGAAATGAAGTAAAGGCAGACATACAACAAGGTTTATCAAAAGATCTGGACTGCTTCAGGTAGGCTATATTTTACATAGTTTACTTTGTGTGTGCTGAAGGGTTTGCCCCTGGGTGGAATAACTTCCAAAGGTGCTTCTCTTTAATTATCTGACATTTTATTTTCAGTGTACTCTGTAAGGATAAAACCCTTTTTAGTTGGTTAAAAAACTTTTTTTTTTTTTTTTTTATCTCAGGTGGTTAGGCTGTGATTATGTGCCCGTGCGGCATTGTCAAGGCCGCCTTAATGCACGGGCTTACCTGGGCTGAAGCCCAGGGGCCTCCCAAGTTCAGGGGCCTCCCATGTTCAGGTTCATGATGAGCTGAAAAGGTCATTTTGTTTTAACTTGTCAGATTTTGTCGCTGTATGTCGCTAGTCACTTGTGGGCGTTGGTAGTGCTGTCACTCTAATGTTATTGTTAAGGTGCGTTCACACCAAACGCGAATAGAGCGTCTGGCGCGAGTGATTTCAGTGTTGTAAAGACGCGTTTACGCGCGTCTAGAGGTCCCGCGGCGCGAATGAGACTGCTCGTCTGGCCACATCTATACAAAACACCACCACAAGTGATATTATACAACTATATCATTTTAATTTGACTAGGAATTAGGCTCAAAAGAAACAGTATGCTGTTGGGAGAGTGTTTTTATATTACACACAGCAGTGTTCAGGGATTAAATCATTTACTAGATTAACGATCGATCAATCTACAAATTAAACTCACTCATACTGTCATCAATTACTAAAACGTCATCCGAATTTGACAAATAGGCTAATACATTTTCTTGTCCCTAATAGTCAACATAATGCACTGTAAAATGAACTGCAGCAGTGCTAAACTTGCATCATAAAACTACAACACTCAAACTATAAATGTATGAATTAAACTCACTGAGACTGTCGACAGTTTCTTTTCCATGCATCATTTTATTATATCCATGTTTGTGGTTAGTTACAGTCAAATCATATAAAACAGTGAAATCGCCCTTGACCTCTTCGGTCTTGCCGATTCACATGCAATTTCACTCGAGAAGGTGACGGGAGCTGAGCTCCACTGAAAGGCTTCTTTCCTATTGGTCGTCGCTCGCGAAAATCGCTTCTCATTTGCATAAAGTTGAAATTTAGTTGCTGTGTGTGGTTGTTAAATAAAGTGTCTTGTGTTTATGTGCTCAGTGATATGTTAATAACAATATTAAAATGAAAAACAATATTTAAAAAAATCACTGTTGTAGGTCTCAAAAGAAACTAATGCATTTTGTGATGTAGATTACCTAGATAGGCTATTACACTTTTTTAAAATGAGACTCTTTAAATTGAGGGGATGGGGGGCCTACAAAACCTCTCAGCCCCGGGGCCTAACATTAGGTTAAGGCGGCTCTGGGCATTGTGTACAGCATAAAACGTCAGATTCGAGCAGAAAGCCCACGTGACTTTGCCGATATGTTACTTTCCTGGAAACACATGCCAAACGTTATCGTATATGACTTTGCAGGTGGGTTAGCAACCCACATGAACCTTAGAGAACCAGAAATGTTGCCTTTCAAACCCTTTGAAGGACAGTTAAGGCCCCCAACTCCAGACAACATAGTCAAAGCCAAAGATGGGAAACTGAAGGTCTCACTACCTTGGCTGAATTGTAAAAAAAACATTATTCCAGACCCTGAAGGCCATCCAACAACTGGTTCAGCAGAGCATTATGCTCTGTATGACCGGTTCCAAGAGGACAATACAAAAGATCCCCGTGATGTCCTGCGGAAGCTTCACATTGTCCCACAACTGGCTGGAAAAGTAAACAGTCAAGTTGCAGAACAGCTATTTTCCAGAATGAGGAAAAATAATTACTTTTTAAACATGGCTTTACCGTCAACACATCTGTTCCTTATGAGGAATATTATACACCATCATAACATGTACAGAAATGAACAACGGCTAGGCAACATAAAAAGGGCTTTTGGAAATGATGTCACAATGAACAGGCACAGCCAGGCAGTGTTGGGTAATTATTATTTATTTTTAATTCAATTCTGTTTTAAATGCAGCACATTTATTGCTCAATGTTGAAATAATGATTACATTTTTAGTAAATACAGTATCCCCAGAGAAGGTCTCCACTGTTCCAATGGACATTGATGTACCAACTGGTGAGTAATGAGGGACTCATTCTGCTCTTCTCTTGTCAAGTTCTTAATTTTGTTTTTCTGTATGACAGAATGCTTATGGAATATCAGTGCTGAGAACTTCTTTCATTTTAGCTTTAAAACATGGACTGACATGTATGAATTAGAACACTTATAGTCTTTTTCTGTTTTAGTTTCAGCAGAGCCAGTGCCCAAGCCATCGTCCCTCGCTGCGCCCAAGCCATCGTCCCTCGCTGCGCCCAAGCCATCGTCCCTCGGCTTCTCAGAACTGTGTAAGCCCTGGGAAAAAGAATTGAATCCTATCCAGAACAAATTGGTAAGCTAATTATTAAAATGTGATTTGTTTGGCATGTCTCATGCTATTATCTGACAGTTAGTTATGGGTGTAACAGATATTTGATCTATGATCCGTACAGGCCACACCCCACAGTGTGCATGTCACCCACTCTGTAATTGCACAGTGTAACCATGATATAGTGAAAGTTTATCATCTACACGTTTTTAAGTCTTTCTAGTTTAAACATTAAAGTAATTTTAAGCCATCCGAATGCAATAATATACAAAAAAGAACTCCGTTTGAACTCACTTTTCTGTATATACACCTCAGAGAGCACACAAGCTCCAAATTTAGTTATTTTTCACATCTTGCTGTTGAAAGGACATAAACACTCAAAATGTTATCACAATACCCATCTCAGTTAGTATTCTAGCAAAGACAGTCTGTGACCTTGAGTGAGTCTTATTTAAACATGTGAACAAGAAATGAGAGGTACATCAGTATATTAGATTCGACAGCTGCCTAAAAAAACATGCTGCTGTTTGTGTCCTTGATGTTTGAACACAAAGAGAAAACTGCTCTTGACTGAATAACCTTAGAAGCTTTTAACAAAGATTGCCATGGGTTCCACTTTATTTCGATAATCCCCTTTAGACACTCTACAAACTATAAGTAACATTGCAACTACATGTCAACTAACTCATAGTAGAGATTCACCAAGGGCCTTAATTAGGGAAAACATTAACATTATTTTTTAACTATGTTGCAAATTATTGTATCTTTATCTTAAATGTATCAATTCCTTAAAAATAATTGTTTTTGTACCATGGTTTACCCAAAGGGTGTACTCAACAGGAAGCCCTCTAAGTGGTTACATAAGGTAACCTCTTCCCGGGTGCCTGTCTACCTCGACAGTAAGGAACAACAGGACATCTTGTTTTCTTATCTGAGAGGAGTGCTGGATAGGACACCAACACAACTGAGCTTCACAGATGAAGTGCAGTTTATCTGTCGAGTTTTTTTTTACAGAGGTATGCCGAACCATGTAATGTGTTTGTGTGTCCTGCTCCTGCACTCCTGCAATGTACTGTATAAACTGCATGCTAGTGCTACTCGTGTATGGACCCATGTATAATGGCTTGCTGTTCAGTAGTGGTATAATAGTATATTTATATTAACATAGGTCATCATATATGCCCTGGCTGTCCTCCGGAATGTCTCCTTGCAGGAGGCTGAACAGGTCTTCCTTTCCGGTCCGGATTATCATTACAGGTCAGAGTAGATTATGAATTATTTTTGCACAATGCCCAGTGCACCCTTTTGTTACTGATATTTATGTTAACATAACAGTGATTGTTCTCTGATAACTATTTCAGTGAAGTGGAAGAAATTAACAGAAAAAATTACAAACAATTAAGGAAAGAAGGGATACCATTCAATTGGTGGGTATTGCTCTTATATTTACAAATTTGGAGTTTGGAATAAGACATCAGTAACATGAATATTCTGTTTGGCTTTCTCTCTCTACAACTCCAACAGTGCATAAGTGTTAAATCAGAGATATATATCTCAGTTGAACATGTTAAACAAATGTTCCTTATTTAACTCACTCACTCACTCACTCACTCACTCTCTCTCTCTCTCTCTCTCTCTCTCTCTCTCTCTCTCTCTCTCTCTCTCTCTCTCAGCTTCAAGGATGAACAAAGCTGCTGTTGTTTTTCTTGCTGATGTTCAGATGGTTGATGGTTTGGTTGAACGCGGAATTACGATTAATGACACGTTTGTGCCAGTACTGCCGTCATCGAGTCCATCAAAGAAAGTCGTATTATCGAACATTCCTCCGTTCATTAAGAACGAAACTATCCAAGGCATTCTTGAAAGATATGGCAGATTAACAGCACCTATAAAAATAATTCCACTGGGTCTGAAAAATCTGAATATCAAGCACGTTGTCTTTTAGACGCTTTACGTACATGATATAGAATGAGCAACAAGATCCGTTCAACTTAGCTGTGAAACTTACAAACGAAGGCAAAGATTATACAATCTTTATTAGCTCGGATCACATGCTGTGTTTCTCGTGTGGAGAACACGGGCATGTTAGACAAACATGTCCAAATAAACAAGCAGATAAGCCGTCTAATTCGCAAACAATTGAGCAACACGTTGGACAAAATAATGTTCTTGTTCCTGTTGTTAAAACAGCACAGGAAAACACTGATGTAGGCTTAAGAGATGTAGAAAATCATGAGATGGCTGAGGAGACTGTAAATCAGGCAAGTAGTGGAGAAAAATCTACTCTGACAATAAATGAAAAGGGCAAACAATCAGTAAAAGAGAAAACAGTTATAGAAGATGATAAAGCAGAAGGTGAAAGAGAGGCAGCTGAAGAAGAAAGCTATACTCAGATGTCCATTGTGAGTTCAGGATATGCTAATTCTGAAAATGATTCAGATAATGACCTTGGGAGCATAGATAGTCTTTCCGATGTAGATGATGCTGAAATATCAGAGTCTTTTGGCTCTAGATTGTACACAGTGAAACAAATCAATGACTTTCTAGATGGTATTAAGGGAGCTCGCAAACCACAAATTGAGGCATTTTTCCCTGATTTGAAGCGCTTTTTGGTGTTGTGTAAAATGGCAATGAACAAAGCAACCTTTGAAGAACTAAGCAGACAGAAGCGTTATTGCCTTAAGAAAATAATAACAAAGGTAAAAAAACACGGTAAACCGCAATGTATATGTAGCGGGTAGGACGCAGCGGGAATTGCGCCTTGATTGAATCAGGTGGTGGCCGTTTGGCGCTGCACCTTTAAATCCAGCAAGCTGGCGGTTTCTCTGATTATTTTGCTACAGACTCTTGGTTCCTTGGACTCTTGGTTGGTTGTACGAGTTGATGTGAGTTCATGCTTAAATGTATTTTAGCCTCCTTGTGAAAACCATGGTTGGCATGGATCTGATTTGATTCGGACTATTGCATTGTTTTGTAGCTTGACCTGGTGTTTGTACGGTTATTTAGTGCCGTGGTTACATCCAGCTCCCTGTCTTCACGAGCCCTCATCGCCTACGAATTGTGTTTGCGTGTTTCAACGAAAATGTAAGTTTTTTGCTTTTACTCATGAGTAGCGTTCAGCTTTTTCTTTAGGCACTGGCCGTTATGAACCCTCATTGATTTGTGTTTTGTCTATATTAGTCACTGGTTTAGAGTGTGACCACTACAAGTTTGCTGAGTGCTGTTTGTTGTGCTGAGAAATGTAAGTTCACTGGCTTCCTTTCTCCCTCACGTGTACATCTTTGTCACGGAACGCTTGTTCATATGTATGTAGTCATGTTGACTCGCCGTGTCTGTATTATAGTTTGGTCTGGGAACGTACGAGTAAAAACCAGACGGAATAAAGCGATCGCTACAGTATTACAACTAAACAAGCTCTTGGCTCGACGCTGTGGTCTGCGTTCATACAGGTTGGTAATGTAGGCTACTTTAGCATCTTGCCCTGTTCCAACTGCTTATATTCAATTGAAGACCTTTTATGGTTTAAGTAACTTTCAGCCCATTGATGCACAGGCTATAAATTAGATATAGTTTTGATTTGACCTGTATAATTACTTGTATGATATTTTAACTGTTTTCTTTGCAGGAGGACCGTCATATGCCATCTTGGCCACTGTTTTTCCTGTGCCTTGTTTTTAGTATTTAGTTGTGTGTGAGCGTGTGTGTGGGAGGGAGGCCCACTGTGTTGCCCATCAGTCTCTCCCTTGTGCGTGTTGCTGTATGTTTCATGTTTGTGTGTGTAATGTTTTGTGTAAAACAATTATGTTGTGTGGTCACTGGTTTGCTGAATGTAAATTACTTTTTTGTTTCTTTTGTGCATGTGATTTGTGATGTGCCCTATTTATTCTGTGTTTGTTTGAGTCTTGCTGAATTTGAGTGCTATTTATCCAAACACCTTGATTTTGCACTTTGTTGTCCCCGTCCCTGAATTTGTTGCCCAGAGACCTAATGTCTGTTTTTCATGTGTGTTTAATTTGAGTAAAATAAAATAAACTGTTTTTATTTCTATAATACTCCAGTCCCTCTCTCTACTTTTATTTCCCTTTATTGGGATAGCCTGCTTGTAAACATCTAAAATTCAGATTGTTGGTTATCAACTGGTTCAAAAAGGCCCCCTAGGGGTCATATAAAGAAGGTTTGAATATTTTTTTTCTTTTTTAATGGAGAGAAAATAATGTATAGCCTGTGTTTGGACACCTTTTGTCTTTATAAAAAGTCAGCACCATGGCATCCTTAAACTTTGGATCTTTTAATGTTAATGGGTGTTGTGGTGCTGAAAAAAGGTGTGCTTTGTTTGATTTTTTTTTTTTTTTGATTTTTTTTTTAATTGGAAAAAATCAGGTACAGTTTTTCTGCAAGAAACACACACAGATTTGAATAATCAGGTGCAATGGCAAAGTGAGTGGGAAGGCAAATCTTTCCTTAGCCATGGTTCAAATGTTAGTGCCGGTGTAGCAGTTATTATTTCTTCAGATATACAAATACAAGATAGCAGAGCTGAAGAAATAATACCTGGCAGAATGTAAATTATAGAATTTAAGTTATATCAGTTATTTTTTTTATCTTACTACAGGGTAGCCGCGGGGTCTTAAAAAGGTCTTAAATGTCATGTTCCTAAATTAAGGCCTTAAAAAGTCTCAAATTCCGTTGTCCAAGTCTTAATTTTTTACACAAAAACAAAAACCATAGTTTGGGTTTCCGCGCCGGCGGCAATTGATCAACATTCTAATCAATCAGTCGAGACGAGAGACATCATGGGGAAGTGTCGTTTTAATACGCAGTGGCTCTTAGATGCTAGGTATAGAGATTGGGTGAGGGAGGTTCCGGGAAGCAACGTCGAAGCACGATGCTGTGTGTGTCGGAAGACGTTCAAGCTGACTACATTAGGTCATCTCACTTTGGAGTCTCACATGAAGAGCGTGAAACACCGCCCATCGCTCAATTCTGGACGGCTCAACCTCCGAATGCACCTGGAGTTAGCACTAGCAACAGGAACACCGAAAGTCAGCAGCACCAGCCGAGCCAGACATCATCGATAAGAACAGCAACAGCACAAGGGCCGAGCAGTGGCGTGATGCATGTCGGTGGAGCCCCGACACTTCAGGCAGAGGTGCTATGGATTCTACACACAATTTCTGACCACCACTCATACAACTCAAATGAAGGAATAAGCAAAATCTTTAAGGCGATGTTCGATGACTCTGAAATTGCTGCAGCGTTCACCTGCGGCAAGAACAAAACATCTTATATTACGAAATTCGGCCTGGCTCCATACATAACAAAGTTGTTGGTAAAAGACGTTAACGAGGCAAGTGGTGGATTTGTTGCCATGTTTGATGAGTCTCAACAAAACCACAAAAACCAAGATAATGGACATCCACCTCCTTTATTGGAGTGGCGACCATGTTGCCTCCAGATATCTTGGCTCCCAGTTTATGGGTCATGGAAAAGCTGAAGACCTACTGAAACATTTTAAAGTAAGTGTTTTCTTTTTATTAAGCTTGATTAATTAAGTTAAAGGTTTATTACTGTTGTGTTATACTAATTGTTATTTTAGGTTTCTTGGGTTTATCTATTGTTAATGTTTTATTGTGGTGAGTTGTAGTTTGCATTCTGATAACTACTAGCTAGGCAGCTAACTAACTTCCCTAGTTCAGTCATTTGGTGCCATGCTTCTTGTCAGAGCAGCTGTAGCCTAATGACGATCTAATGCCATCTATTGGCATTGTTGGTGGCTAGTGATGTTCCGCTCAACGCAGTTCACATTAAATATATTTCTTTGCGGAAGAATGATTATCTATGAATAAATCGTTACAATTCTCGTTGCTTTGCCTTTACTTTATGAAAACTTTGCCAGGTATTTATTAGGGGTGGAACGGTACATGTATTCATATTGAACCGAAACGGTACGGGCGTCACGGTTCGGTGCATGAATCCACACGGAGAATACACTGTATAAAAATAAATAAAACTTGCGTGCAAATTAATCATGCGTAACTACTGTTAGATACCCGGGTTCTTTAGGGACACCTAATCTGTAGCCCCGCCTTAGCTCTGAAGCTCCGTGGCTATAATCATAGACAGGCTATAATGGACAGGCTGCGATGTCAAGTAAGTTTGCAATGCTGGAATATGTTGTATGTGTGTGTGTTGAGAGAGGCGCGGGCTGATCGAACAGTGGAAACATAAAAACATACTCCGTCATTTTGTTCATAGGACATCATTCAAACTGCAAAGTGACTCGCAATACAACACAACATTGTGCTTTTGTCAAACTGTAAACTCTTGTCAAACTGTAACCTACAACTGTCACCCAACACAGTGAGTAAGTTACACATTCTACACTGATTAAAAGAAAATCTCATTTGTTTTTAATCGTAGTATTTTATACAGAAATAAATTATTTATAACTCAGATGAGAATAAAGTTAGTGTTAATAAAAATGTTAAGGAAAACAAATATATTGATCTGAAATATAGCAAATTAATTTTAAATTCATTCAGCTACAATTACCAAACATATGTCAAGGTCTTTTTTCTTTACTTTTTT
This sequence comes from Leuciscus leuciscus, assembly GCF_965113295.1. Classification (NCBI taxonomy): domain Eukaryota; kingdom Metazoa; phylum Chordata; class Actinopteri; order Cypriniformes; family Leuciscidae; genus Leuciscus; species Leuciscus leuciscus. The sequence goes on along the minus strand of NC_138736.1, from coordinate 18,264,467 downwards.
CGAACTCATACCGAACCGTGATGTCTGAACCGAGGTATGAACCGAACCGTGACTTCTGTGTACCATTCCACCCCTAGTATTTATAGTAACAGTTTTAGAAAATCAATAAGCCACTCAAGGCCGTAGGTTACACTGATTTTACAACAGCCAAGGGGGATTTTAAACAACGCGCCTTAGCTGCTGTAGAATCAGTGTAACCTACGGCCTCTCGGCTTAATTCTCAATACTACTTATTCAACTTCCACAACATTCTATTACTTGTACACAACACAGTAGTGATTTGTCTTTGCTTTGAACAAAGGCCAAATGCCTTTTGATCTGAGATATGCACACAAGCAATTATGAAAAAAAAAAACTGCCGATATGTATGAAATGCATTATGTGTCAATTTGTATAATAATAAAAAAAAAATCTCTTTATCATCTCCAGGAATGTATCAGTAGCTGCGTTTACATGGACACTTATAATCGGATTGACGGCTCAATCGGACTAAAAAACCTTCATGTAAACACCTTAATCGATCCGATTGAGCTCGATCTGAATGAAATTTAGATCGGATTGAAAGGGGTGGTTTATCCCTTTTGTAATCCGATCGAGAGAACATGTAAACACTTGATCGGATTGAAAACCGAAACTGAAAGGACTGCGCATGTGCAATGACGTTAAATAGCGTAATGACGTATGACGCGCGGAACGAGCTGTACTTCCTGTTGAATAAAGTGTCATATTAATAAGTTTCCCGTCATTCTAAAATTCTCATTTTACTCATCGTCTGTGAAGTGAAGCAGGACAACGTCCCACCAGTGCTTGTTTTGGATTCTCATCCACAGACGACTGGTTTTGGCCGCGGGGAGGGGCATTTTTACTGCGTGATCAATAAGCAGCATGGCAAAACGGTTAATATGCTCTAAATTATGACCAGAGACGAATTAATATTACGTCTGCTGTTTAAAACAAATAAAGAACCAATAGAGGAGAATATTTAAGCGCGAAAAGCGGGAAACTCTGTATATTCGTGCAGTGTGCGCATGTCAAAACATCAGATCCGATTTGAAACTTGTGACATACAAACGCGCACATCAACCCGATTACTTTATTTATCATTCATGTAAACACCTTGTTCGGATTCATCAATCGGATTGATTTCATTCCGACTATGTCCATGTAAACGTAGCTAGTGATCTTGATCAGCAGAGAATGGTGTCTGTTTCAATGGATGGACCAAACGTAAACTGGAAATTCTTTGAGATGCTTCAGCAGGAGCATGGTGAGCATAATGGCGGGAAGCAGCTGGCAGTGGTCGGGACATGCGGCCTCCATACCCTTCACAATGCTGTCAAGGCGGGGTTCAACTCCTGGCATATGGAGAAGATATTAAGAGCTCTTCACTTTCTCTTCTTAAATGTGCCAGCAAGAAGAGAGGACTTCATCACTGTGACGAGATCAAGCAATTTCGCCCTTCCCTTTTGTGGTCACCGGTGGGTTGAAAACTTGCCTGTTGCCGAAAGAGCCCTCCAAATATGGCCCAACATTCTCAAATATGTAGCAGCTGTAAGATTCAAAGATGTCAACAATCCAGCCACCTCATCATACGACACCATCGAGGTGGCAGCAAAAGATCCATTTGTAATAGCCAAGCTGGAGTTTTTCACCGCAGTATGCCGAAATGTATCAACATTCCTCACAAAGTATCAAACTGATGCGCCGGTCCTGCCTTTCATCGCACACGACCTAGCAGAACTATTAAAGGTGAGTTAGATTTTCTTTGTTCATGTTGTAAATGTGATCTAAATAACTATAGTCATATTGTAAAGTTTGGGAACCCCTTTTAATTATTTGGACTTTTGTTCATCACTGGCAGGGTTTTCATACACACTAAAAAAAAATGGTTCTTCAGCGGTTCTTCAGGGGTTCTTTGTGGTGGTTAAGGTGCTATATAGCACCACTACCATTTAAAGAACCTGTTAAGCCCAGTTTGGTTCTTCAGCGGTTCTTTAGCGGTTCTTTGGGGTGGTTAAGGTGCTATATGGCACCTCTTATGGTTCTACATAGCACCATTTGACAAAGGTAGGTGATATATGGCACTTAAAGTGGTTCCCCTATGATTACAAGCCAATGAACCACTTTTAGTGCTATTTAGCACCATTTTTGTTTAGAGTGTAGCAGTAATCCAGATCCCTATTGTGACAAATCCAAATGATTAATCTCTGTCTTATTTGCAGAGCTTGCTGAGGAGATTTGTTAAAACAGACCTTCTTCGAGATGCTACCCCTGCACAACTAGTCCGTCTCGATGTCACCGAAAAGGAGGCAAGGGTGCCTGTGAGGGCCATTGACATTGGCATTGGAGCGGAGTATGCCATCAAGGTATGTATGGGTCAATATTTTTCTTTGGCCTACAAATCCAGATATACTGTAAGTATAGTCATTGAAATTTATACCTTTTAGTCATGAGATGGTCAGAGAAGATTATTTTATTGGGTGTTCTCAGTTGGTCCACTTGTTTAGTTATCAGGGGAGATGTGGGACTGTTACTTCAGTTTTTCCTCAGTTAGTTCTTATTCCCTGTATTAGGAACTTAAGAAACAGAGTAAGACCACTGGAGGTTTCTGTTCTTCAGTTCAGAAAAGAGTGCATGGAGGGTCTGATCAAAATAGTGAGGAAGCTTCAGGACAAAAGCCCTTTGAAATACCCAACGGTGAGACAGATGAGTTGTCTTGATCCAGCCAAGATGTACACCTCTCCTGAACTCTGTCAGAGCCAGATGAAAGGCCTAGTTAAACAGTTTATCCAGGACAAGCAGTTGGATGGTGGAATTGCTGCCGGTAGATAATGTCTCTTTTCATTATTGAAAAAAATATTGTACTCATGAACTGAGAAATATTGTTTCCTAATGAACCTCTTCTTATATACTGTGCATGACACTGACGTTATTTTCTCATTCCTCAGGTGGCCTAATCACCCAGCAGTTTGCCCAGTTGTTGTCATTGGAAGTGCGGGACAGGGAGGAGTTCTTTGCCTACAAACCTTTGGAGAAGCGGCTTGATGTTTTCCTCCATACTTACATCAGTCATCCTTACCCCCAGCTGTGGGCTTTCATCCAGAAGCTGTTATTGCTCTCACACGGACAGGCCACAGTTGAAAGGGGCTTCTCTGTGAATAAGGAGGTGGAAATATCAAATATTCAGGAAGATACCATTGTTGCACACAGAATTGTATGCGATTATGTGTCACTGCACGGAGGTGTCTTGAAGGTACCTTTGACATCAGGACTTCTGTCCTCAGTTGTGTCTGCAAGGAGCAGGTATAGAATTCATCTCGAAACCGAAAAACAAAAAAAGGTATCAGAAGCCTAAGGCTTTAAACGGAAAGCAATTGAGGAGCAATTGCAGCAATTGAGAAAGAAAAGATCATCCATTCAGGAAGTGGCTGGCAACCTAGCTAGGGATGCAGACAAATTAGCAGAGCAGGCAGAATCGAAGCAAGGACGCAAGATGACTGAACTTATTGTGAAATCGAATGCTTTCAGAAGGAGCCACAAAGACAAACTGGCTGAGCTTAATAATATAGATGAAGAGATTGTTGTCAAAGGTGTTGAGCTAAGAAACTTGTAGGTACTACTGTGATTTGATGTTGTTGTGATGTACTGAAAATCACAACATCTATATCTCTTATCTATCTGTCTGTCGTTCTGTGTCTCTCTCCTATATCGCTAAGATGATTTGAAAAGTTAGTTTATCTGTTTATTGTTATGAATGTTTGATATTTACCAAAAACATCACTTTGCAGTGTATTGTTGAATGAGTTTTTTTTATAATAAATGTATTTTTAATTAAAACATTTGTTAGTAATAGTCATTATTGGGATTTGATCTGGTGTTTTACGACTGCATAATGGGTGCGATGTAGGTCTTAATTTTCATTAAAGTGGTCGTAAAAAGGTCTTAAAGTCTTAAATTTGGGGTGATCCAACCTGGGGAAACCCTGTATTAACATTATGCTCCTAATGATGGTGTAGAAAGAGTTTATTTATTTATTTTACATTTCAAAAATTCAAAATAATAGAATAATAATTTTAGCTGGTGATTTTAATTGTACTCTTGATTACACTATGGATCGGAATCATGTTGAACCTATAATCACAATTCGTCTGAGGATGCTTTCACACCTGCCTCATTTAGTTCGGTTGAACCCCACTAGAGTTCGTTTTCGTTTTTGGTGCAGTTCGTTTGGGCAGGTGTGAATGCGGCAATCGCACGCGGGTGGGCACCAAAAGCGGACCAAACAAGCGTACCGAGACTTCCTGGAAGAGAACCAACTGCCAAAGAACTGCGCATTTTTGGACTAAACCAGTTGCCGTAGTCAGCTGCGCTGTGCATTATGGGATGAGGAGAAATGTTTTTTGACAGTTTGCACTTTAAGCATGGCAGCTCGCTGTTGTGAGTTGTGAGGAGGTGCGGAGCCTGATTGAAATTTGGTCTGATGACCATATTAGGTCCCAACTGTCAAAAACAATTTTAAAAAGAGAAAAGGCACAACATTACCTGATGGATCATTGGTAATTTTTTTGGATGATGAGCATGTCACTGTTTAGCAACATTAATGCATGCCTCCTCCTGAAGTGACTTGCGATGCGTCGCGTGCAGGGCATTAACAGATTATTTTTGAGCCGCATCCTCGCTTCATTCTCAAATATTATTGTTTGTCTAAAGTGATGTAGACAAACTATATAATAAAATATGACCAGGGATACAATCAGCCCACGCAGTCGTCTCTCCATAGTAAGCAGTGGCGTGTTGTCTGCTGTATTTTCCTCCTCTTTGTTTACTTCTGGGAGTTCTGTTGGAATTTTCCTGCACGTTAATTCTGACCAATCGAAGTGCAGTTATGGAAATACGTTTAAGACACATCTGGCCAACGAGTGATGTGAATGTTGTCACGTGACTGCATTTTGGTTCGCTTTATCAACTCATAAACTGATTCGGACCAGAGCAATCAGTGTGGTGTGAAAAGGAACCAAAACGCCTGAAAAATGCTACAATGTATAATTTTTCGCCCTTGGTCCAGACCAAATGAACCGAACTACAGATGTGAAAGCACCCTGAAACTCTCAAAACCGTTGTTCAGTTTCACAATCTTGTAGACGTTTGGAGAGAAGCCTTCCCTAGAGATAAACAATACACATGGTTGAAAATTAATTCTAACACCGTCTCTGGTGCAAGACTTGATAGATTTTATGTTCAAAGGAATAATAGAGGAAGGTTTTTTAATAGTAAAATTTTGCCAACATCATTTTCTGATCATCATTATATTGCGGTAACTATGACCATAACACAGAGCACTTCCCACCATAATATTTGGCGTTTTAACAATAGATTATTGCAAGATCTTTTGTACAATTTGTTACTCTGTTTTGGAGAGAGAGAAAGTTATAGAACTTTAGGCCAGTGGTGGGATATTGGAAAAGTACAGATCCAGCTCTTTTGTCAGCAATATACAAGAAGTCGTATGATAGAAATGAAGCTTTAGCATAAGTTCTGCCAGGAAGACTTAATTACTACATCACTTATTATCTTCGCATCTATCCAATCATGTCCTTATACTTGCTGTATAAAAGATCGGTACTTACACATGTCTGAGTTCGCAGATGCTGACGCAACAATCACCTCCATCCTCCCCACCACCACCAGGATGGTCCTGTCTTTACCTCCCGGGGGTCGGCTGCGCCCCAGCCTTCCTCTTCAGGCAGGAAATGCAGATCCGCTACCCTCGGATTATGCACTACGGACGGGGCCTATGCCAAAGAACTTCATAAAATAATTGCTTGCTGAGCTGTCAATAAATTTACGCTTGTTATATATTATTTCTCCTGAGTCTTTCTGGTAGAACTGAAAGAAAAGGTCCAGTTCTTGGAAGAGCAAATTCTCAAGCTAACAGAAACTGCAAAAATGCTTAAAGAGTACAATTTGATTTTAAAGAATTTGTATGAAGAAATAAGTCATTGTGCATCCATACGGGGAAAGTATCTTCATTTAAACAGCATGGATTCTTCAACAACTTTCTTTTTTTCATTGGAGAGGAATATTAGAGAGAAGAAAAATATAAATTATCTTAAATTGCAAAATGGAAAAGAAATAATGGAAAAGAAAGAAATAATTTCACAAACTTTACTTTTTTATGAAGATTTATATACAGCACAACCTTGTGACCTTGAAACAACTAATCAGCTTTTAGATGGACTTCCACATCTGGAAGAATGAAAAGAAGATAAAAGCTGAGTTAGACAAAGCCTTGTCATATATGAGAGTGCTTCTTCGGCACGTGTCAATTGGGAAAAAACTGACACTTTTAAGGTCATTGGTCGAATCAGAATCTACCGTAACTTCCACATCAGTGCCTTTGGAATAAAGAAGGTGTAAATATACTTAGACTGTTCTTTGGGACTGAACAGTTTATGAAAAAGAATTGGGAAGGACTTCTAGAAAAAGTGACAGGCAAGCTCCAGAGATGTAAATGGATTCAAGCCCAGCTTTCTTACAGAGGCAGAGTGTTAGTAGTGAACAATCTAGTCGCCTCAATGCTATGGTATCGTCTAACAGTATTAGACCCTCTGAAAGAGCTTTTATCGCAACTTCAAAAAACCTTTGTTAACTTTTTTTGGGAGGGCCATTATTGGCTTCCCCCAGGGGTTCTTTGTCTTCCTGTTATTGAGGGCGGTCAAGGAATAATTCATCTAGCCTCTAAGGTTAAAGCCATGAGGTTACAAACTGCCCAAAAACTGCTTTATTCTTCAGACTCTGTACCGTGGATTAGTTTTGGTCTTGCCATTCTACGGGGAAAAAACAAGATGAGTTTTGATAAACAAATGTTTCTGATCTCAGAAAATGTTGTAAAGGACATGTTTAAGATCAAGTTTTATGGATCTGTGTTTGAAGCTTGGAGTTATTTTAAGCCGGAGTGAAAAGAGCATTTCGGCTTTAATGAACCACTTTTTCACAATCCCTGGTTTTGCAATGATATTTCTAGCTTTGGTTTAGCTGGTGTAACTAAAGTTGGAGATTTGATTGATTTGACAAATAGAGAGTGGGTTTCAGTACAACACTTTACAACAAAGATTGGAGGTAGATCAGAGAGAATTGTTGGAAATATATTAAAGAATTTGAAAACATCTTTTCCTACATCTTTGTGGGAATATATAACCAATTTTAAGTCTGGTAATAATTATTCAGAAGTTTTTTTTTTCCAGAAGTGTATATAACACCACAGGTAGACCAACATGGGAATGATAATGACGATAATGTGAACTTTTTGCTCTCTTTTAAAGGTTTACAAAGCCTTCCTTTTTCTATAGTGAACAAACAAAAAATATATAATGTTTGTGTAAGTCTTTCTTTGCTGGACAGTTAAGAGAGAGAAGAGATACAAAATGGAGATCTCATCTCTCAGTGACAGAGAATAAATCACCTTCATGGCGGTTATTGTATAAAAAAAACGCCTCGGTTACGACTGTAACCTCGGTTCCCTGAAGAGGGAACGAGCGTTGCGTCGAAAAGCTGACGCTATGGGAACGCTTTGCGTGATGACGTCTTGAAGCACATGTAAAATCAGTCCAATGGTGTGGCGGAACGTCAGAGGCGGGTGACGTCACGTACCAGGAAGCTATAAAAGCCGGCCCGAAACAGAAAACGAAAGCTTCGTAAAGTCTGAAGTCGCGCTGACAGGCATGAAGGAGATATGGCAAGGCGACGCAACGCTCGTTCCCTCTTCAGGGAACCGAGGTTACAGTCGTAACCGAGGCGTTCCCTTTCAAGGGAACTCCCGTTGCGTCGAAAAGCTGACGCTATGGGAACGTCTATACCAACGCCTCCATAGCTACAAATGTCTGTCCTGTGTGTAATCATGTGAGCAGCACTAAGAAGACAAAACATGAGACCCTAGAGTAGAGTCTAAATCCAGAGAGTAGAACCTGACGAAGGTGTGCGGTGAGGACCAGCCTGCCGCATCACAGACGTCCTGTAACGATACTCCTGATATAAGGGCCTTAGAGGCCGCCATACTCCTAGTAGAGAGCGACCGGACAGCCAAAGGAGAAGGCTGTCCAGCCGCCTCATAAGCCAGTGAGATAGTCTCAACCACCCACTTGCTCATCCTTTGCTTAGACACTGGACCTCCCTTGTTAGGGGAGCAAAAGTCACTTTTACGCCACAGGGCAGCTCTGTGGACATACGCGTCTAACGCCCGAACAGGGCAAAGCAAATTATTCGCCTCCTGGTCCGATTTCGAAAGGGAGGAGGACCTCCAAGTGCCACGAAGGAAACGAGATACCAAGGGGTCTTTCCCCACAGACATTCCACCCAAAGGACTGTGGTAAGCACCTATGGCCGCCACATAGACCTTTAAAGTGGACGGGGTCAGACCTGCAGTGAACCGTTCCTGCAGGAACTCCAGCACTGTACCAATTGGGCAGTGGACTGGGTCCAACCGACGGTCACTACACCAAGAAGTGAATACTCTCCACTTCAGGGCATAAAGTTTCCTCGTGGAGGGAGCTCTGGACTGTAGAATGGTCTCAACAACCTCGGTTGAGAGACCTGACTCTATGAGCTGGGCCCCCTCAGAGGCCAAGCCCACAGGTTCCACAGTTCTGGCCGAGGGTGAAATATCGAGCCCTCTGCCTGGGACAGAAGGTCCCTCCTGACGGGTAACTCCAGAGGATGCCCGTCGAGGAGGGACACAAGATCGGGAAACCATACTCTGCCCGGCCAGCGCGGGGCTATAAAAAGCAGGCAAACCCGGTCCCTGCGAACTCTTTCCAGAACTCCCGGGAGCAGAGCAACTGGGGGAAAGGCGTACAGACGTAGCCTCGGCCACGTCTGTACCATAGCATCCAGTCCCAGAGGAGCTGGATGCGTGAAGGAGAACCAAAGTGGACAGTGAGACGTCTCTCGAGACGCAAACAGATCCACTTATAATTTCCATATCAGCTCCACCACCTCGGGGGTGGAGCCACCATTCCCCGGGCCTCGGCCCCTGTCTCGACAGAGTGTCTGCTCCTATATTCTGGACCCCGGGGATGTAGGCTGCCTTGAGTGACAGCAACTTCCCCTGGGACCACAAGAGGATATGGCATGCCAGCGCAAACCCCCTTGATATAGGCGACTACCGACGTGTTGTCCGTATGTACTACACATGGTGTCCCCTGAGACCTGTGATAAAGCTCCTCAGAGCCCGGAAGACAGCTAACATCTCTAGGCTATAGAATGCCAGGAACGATGATGGTCTTCCCACAGACCTTGAGATGAGCGACCCTCAGGATCGCTCCCCAACCCGTGAGGGAAGCATCCGTCGTTAGCAGTTTGCGACGACAAGGAGCTCCCAGCACTGGGCCCTGGGACAGGAACCAAGGTTTCTTCCACATAACCAAGGCACGTAGGCATCACCGCGTGACCTTGATTGTGCGAAATGGGTTGCCCCTCGGGGAAAAACCCTCTGGTCCTGAGCCACCACTGCAGGGGCCTCATGTGCAGCAGTCCAAAAGGTATCCCGTTGGAAGCTGCTGCCATGAGACCCAACAGTCTCTGGAACTGTTTGACAGTGAGTAGCTGGCCTAGCTTTACACTTCTCACAGCTGCCAGGATGGAATCGAAGCGTGGCGATGACAGGCGCGCCTGCATCGACACTGAATCCCAAACCACGCCTAAAAAAGTGGTCCTCTAAAATGGAGAAAGCACACTCTTCTTGGCGTTCAGCCGTAACCCCAACTCTTTCATATGGGCGAGAACAACATCTCGATGTTGAACCGCCATCTAATGCGACTGAGCTAAAATCAATCAATCGTCGATGTAGTTCGTGATGCGAATACCCCGGAGGCGCAGAGGCGCCAGAGCTGCATCCACGCATTTGGTGAAAGTGCGGGGTGATAAAGCTAGGCCGAATGGAAGAACTCGATATTGGTATGCTTTGCCCCCGAAAGCAAACCTCAGGAACTTCCAATGACACGGACGGATGGAAATATGCGTCCTTGAGGTCTATCGTGACAAACCAGTCCTCGGACCTGATCTGTGGCACGATTTGTCTCAAGGTTAACATTTTGAACTTGAGCTGCATGTACTCGTACAGAACTCGAAGATCTAAAATGGGACGCAATCCCCCGTCCTTTTTTGGAACTATGAAGTACCGGTTGTAAAACCCGGTTTCCCTGTTGGAGGGGGGTACATATTCTATGGCCCCTTTCTCTAACAGAGTGTTTACTTCCTGTTCCATAACCAGAACCTGCTCGGGGCCCACCACTGTGGGCAGGACCCCCATAAACCGCGGTGGGCGTTAATAGAATTGTATCTAATACCCTTTTTCCACGGTCTGCAGGACCCAACGAGAAACATTTGACAGTAGCTTCCACGCTGTCAAAGATTCTACTAGAGGTACCAGTCTCTCGAGACTGGTTTCTGGATTTTGTTGCTGTTGAGTAGTCGGTTCGTCGCCCTGTAACGGCGCACCGGCAGGGAACGACCAAACAGACTGCTCCAGCACCCTCCTCAGAGGGGGCGGGCATCCCGAGGCCACTACGTTTCCGGGTGGACCTTGAGATATGTGCTCGCCGGAGACCGCTGCGCCCTGTAACACCGGAGGCGGCAGGGTTGGCAGAACGGTCCCCTGAGGGCACCGAAGAGAGACGGCACCGTATTTTTCTCCTGCTGTTGAGTAGTCGGTTCGTCGCCCTGTAACGGCGCACCGGCAGGGAACGACCAAACAGACTGCTCTAGCACCCTCCTCAGAGGGGGCGGGCATCCCGAGGCCACTACGTTTCCGGGTGGACCTTGAGATATGTGCTCACCGGAGACCGCTGCGCCCTGTAACACCAGAGGTGGCAGGGTTGGCAGAACGGTCCCCTGAGGGCACCGAAGAGAGACGGGCACCGTGAAAAGAGGTGTTAACCGCTCTGCTTCGGGGGGACTACCCTCATTTGTCCTGAGCCCTCAGACATCAGGACTTTTTCCCAGCAGCCTTCTTGGCGGTAATAACGGTCCGCAGATCCGTTTTACCCCTCGAAGACTGCTGGGTTTGAGAGCGCCCTCCGTGTCCCCGAGATTTTTGTGGGGGAGCACGAGAGGACACACTCTGTTTTTGAGTGGCACGATGTTCAGCGCTCTTTTTAGAGGAGTGAGGCTGCTCCCGCTCAGCAGCCTCAATGAAAGAACGGCGGGGGAGAAGTTTTTGTAATGCAGCTGCCTGTTTAGCAGCTTCCTGAGATTTAGCTACCGCACTGTTTACTGCATCACCAAATAAACCAACAGTGGAAACCGGAGCATCTAAGAGAACGTGCTTTTCTTTCTCTTTTATATCGCTCAAATTGAGCCACAGATGCCTCTCAGTGGCCACCAGGGCTGCCATAGACCACCCGATTGATTTAGCGGTCTCCTTGGTGGCCCTGAGAGACAGATCTGTGGCTCTGCGTAGTTCAGCCACTGTGTCAGGACCAATTCCCCCGCCCTCCTCTAAATCCCCCAATAATTCTGCCTGATAGGCTTGCATAATAGACATCGTATGCAGACACGCTGCAGCTTGACCAGCGGCTGCATACGATTTATGAACCAGAGATGATGTGAATTTTACTGGCTTAGAGGGAAATGAAGGAGCTTTCAGGGAAGATGCCGTTGCTGGAGAGAGATAGCTCGCAAGCGTCTCCTCCACCTTCGGCATCTCCCCATAACCATATTCTTTATATTTGTGAATGGAAGAATAGTGGGATGTTTGTGGTGCATACACTCTGTATGAAACCGGTTTTCCCCACGATTTCGACACCTCGGTGTGGAGATCGGTGAAAAACGGAAGGCTTCTTCGCTGAGGCTGTGTACGAGATGGCAGGAAGCGTTCGTCGAGCTTACTTTTCGAACGAACGTCCTGCCTATCCTCTGGCCACTCAATAGATAGTCTGTCAACTGCTCTAGTAATAACATCGAGCAGTTCCTCAAACGCATGAGACTGAGGTGGCGAATCCTCAGACTCAGCTTCAATACTCACAACATCCAACTCCTCAGAGCTGGACAGTTGCAGTATTGGTGCCTCTATCGGGGGGGAAGAAACCGCAATGCGTGCTTCCACACCCTGATGAGAGGCACTGGATCTGTCAGATTGATGCTGAGATAAGGCAGAGCCCGTCTCAACATCCACTGACAGATCCATTTGCGAACCCCAGGTCTGAGATCGCCGCCGAGCCTCAGCCGCGGCGGGACCCGAGCCCTGGGGAACGCGATCGGGATTGAACCGAGCCAAGCGGGATCGGAGCGTGCGCAATGGAAGCGCGTCGCAATGCACACAGTCACCACCCTCGAGTGCTGACTGGGCATGCTCCTCACCCAAACAAACAACACAAAGAGTGTGAGTATCACCTCCCGTTAAATAACGCGGGCAGGGATGGACACACACTCTAAACTGCTGCTTGCTCGCCATACTGAATATATATATATAATATAGACAGACAACACCAAATAACAAGGACAGATTCAACACAGAGCGCAACTGAAGACTCAGAAAGCTTTCGTTTTCTGTTTCGGGCCGGCTTTTATAGCTTCCTGGTACGTGACGTCACCCGCCTCTGACGTTCCGCCACACCATTGGACTGATTTTACATGTGCTTCAAGACGTCATCACGCAAAGCGTTCCCATAGCGTCAGCTTTTCGACGCAACGGGAGTTCCCTTGAAAGGGAACCCTACCAAAAAGGTCTGGTGATTTACAGTGGCGGATTTTGCATTGTGCATTACCAATAAAAAAATTTTTGTTTACATGTGAATATTCAGATTCTTCATTTTTGTACTTTGTATAATGAACTTGACACAGTCTTTCATGTTTTTTGTGAATGTTGTAAATTATCTCCGCTTTTTAATGTTTTGGATTGAATTGTGAGTAGTTTAGGGATTTTTTTTTTTTTAAACAGGGTTTATTTTTGGGTTTAAGTATTCTCGCGATAAGGTGGACATTTGTACTTTTTCAAATATTTTGGCTGGTCAGGCAAAATTAGCCATTTGGAAGGCTTATAAAATTTAAATGGAAGGACAAAAAGTTAATGGTTAATTTATTCAAGGCCTTGAATCTAGGATAAGATTAGAATATGAATTTAATAAAATGAATTGTAATCTAATGTTTGAGAAGAAATGGTGTGTAAACAAAAGTTAAATTTTTATAGAAGGTGAAGATCTCTTTTTTAAATGGTAATGTTTTGATACAAATTATGTTTTTTAGATGTTAAAAAGAAGTTGTTTTAAATGGTGGAATAAATTGCTTTAAAAGTCTCTCTCTCTCTCTCTCTCTCTCTCTCTCTCTCTCTCTCTCTCTCTCTCTCTCTCTCTCTCTCTGTCTGCCATTCTGTCTGTGCAGCAACTGATGAAAAATTAGGTCTTTTTGGTGCTGTTGTTATTGCAAAAATGACATATATATATATATATATATATGTGTATTCTTGAATCATTCTTGAGTCTTGTCTTGCCTCTCTAAAACCTTTAAAATATCTGGCTGTAATTTAGAGACTGCATATGCTGATTCCATCTTTATTTTACCTGATAATGAGCTAATTAGTTAAACTTAAGAAGGTTAATCAATATACAGTATAATTCAATAAACTAAGACTTACTCCACTTTTTCAGTTGTTTAAAGATTGATATACATTTTTCATTTATATTTTGTGTAAATTTATTTGTTTAAATTTAAAATTGTGACTCACTTTGTGTACACACTTTGTAATTAACCTCTGATGCATTTTGAATCAAAAATCACATTTATAAAAAGAAATACTCCTGAGATTAAATATCTTAATATTATGTACAAAGTAACTAAACCACCTGGGTCTTAGAACTACGGTCCTGAAACTGCAGCCGCCATATCATCCAGTTCGGTAGGTGGCGCTGTCACAAAAAAACTAGGGTCCTGGAACTGGGGTCCTGAAACTGCAGCCTCCGGTTGTGCAGGAACATACTACTGCCTTTGTCATCATTTTCATCTGAACAAGAAATAACACAAACTTTTATTTTACATAAAAGTAAACATTTGACCTACTTGTCCAACTTGTACTAAAATTTCACAGTTCACAAGATTAAGTGATTTTGTTCTCTCTCTCTCTTATTATTATTATTTTTTTTTTCTTCTTAACAGCTCCCACTCAATGAAGTGCTCCCACTCACTTTAAATAATAAAAGTGTTAACTCGGAGCTCAAGCCGAGCCTCGGGTTCAAGCCTCCTCCAAGGACAGCAAGCCAATTTAGTTTACTATTAACCTTTAAGGCTGAATGGGCAGGCGAACTAGTGAAATGGCTATAAAATGACATGAATGTCAGCGTGATGCACAGTCATTTTCTTCTGCAACAAATGGGAGCTGTCATTAATGAGAGATAGAGATAGAGATTTGTCTTTTGTAATCTATACCATGGCAACTATCCATGATGCTGACTCCTGCACAGATGAGACAGAATAAGCCAACTACACAATCTTAATATACATCTTAATATATAATTGATGCAGATTCACAACCCAGAAAGAGAGACATGTTGCACATTAAGGTTTACCTTTGTCGATGGCACAATGCACAACTAGTCGCTCCATTAATTCAGGTTAGACTAAATGCAAAGGTACATAGAAATGTACTACTTTAACACTTTGTGAGCTTAGAATTATAAGGTTCTATCTCCACTTTGGTCGAAATTGAGTTTTTGACATAATCTGATCCATTAGGTGTTTATTAATGCCTGTGTGGTGTTATTTTTGTAAAAATATATTTTGTTTGTAGTTATTAATAAAATAAAAAAGGTTCCATCTCTCCATTGCCAGCTGGGATGTAAAAACTTTGATGCTCAATATCTCAGAACTACCCTAAACGGAGATAGAACCTTATAATTCTAAGCTCACGACTTTAGAATACTGTTCTGTCATTAATGAAAATCTACACAGGAACAATTGAGTTACGCAATATTAACATTATAGTAACTACAATTAACTAACAAGAATCTCTGACAACAAATTAGTAAGTAATAGCACCCAGTTGAATGCAGAACTATTAAAGCTGCCGTCGGCAAAATATTTTTGATCATATTCAGTGAAATTGACACTATAATCCGACAGAACAACATAAATAAGGTGGTTTTAGAAAAAAACCCGAGCTTCTAACTCCACCTGGAGCGTGTTATTTGTTTTGCAAAAATCCACCGCTCCCGCTTCATCAGGTCCAATCAGCGCAGGGGGGTGTGAGATCTGACTGTCAATCACAGGTCGTGCACACGCCACAGATCCCCCCTCACTCGCGCACGTTAATATCACATGCACACGCCACGCCTGAAGTTCGCCTGGAGATTGCATGAAGCATGATGGCGGAGAGAAAATCTACTAACAAGCTTCCAATTCCTCGGTTATTGCTATCTATGGATAGATTAGCCAGGGCAGCCTACCTCCGAGTCCATGGTGTTGATAGATGCTGAAGAGACGGACGCGTTCACAGAAAATCAGGTACACACGAACAGTGACGCACTGACGAGCACGACCTCGATGGGAGGGTGCTCGCTGGTAGTGGGGATGGGCATGAGAGTTGTAAACATTCCAAATTTTGGCTAATCGACCCAATCTGCCAGACTTGCCGACGGCAGCTTTAACTAATCACTATTTTTTTCATACCTACCAGAGAACTACTTAGAAGTATATTTCATAATTCCATAATTAATGCAAACATATTAGCCTATATTAATGTATAGAGAGAGATGTCCAAAATAAAAGTTCTGGGAAACGGCAGAAAATTAGCCATAGAAGTAAAGTCCCGAAAACTGATTTAAAAAAAGAAGAAGCCATTTCTTTACAAATGAGCTAGTTAGTAAATAATTCTGTAAGAGGAATGATAAAATGTACTAATCATTAACAACCCAAATCATAAGTCACCTATTACCTGTTGATCATGCAAGTGATCAAATATTAAAGTAGTGGTTAAAATGATAATTTGTTCTGCTTTAGTTATTAATTCGTTTCACATGATCTTATAGTTCTCTAGGTGACATGAAAAATATATATATTTTAAAACATGAAAAAAAAAAAAAAAAAAAAACAGTTATTGATTATCAAATAGTGACCCACCACTTTTAACTGTGTGCTATTGGTCACACTTTAGTTTAGGGTCCAATTCTCATAATTGACTTACTATTAAATGTGACTTTTGCCTCAGTAAACTCCTAATTACTGCTTATTAATAGTAAGGTGTTTGTTATGTTTAGGTTTTGGGTAGGATTAAGGGATGTAGAATATGGTCATGCAGAATAAGGCACAAATAAAGAGTTAATATCCTAGTAATATGCAAGTTAATAAGCAACTAGATAATAGTGAGTATTGGACTCCAAACTAAAGTGTTACCGTACTATTACTTATTCATTAATTATAGTTTATTGTTATTTAATAGTTACTAGAATGTTAATATTGCAATACACATTTGTTCCAGTGGAGTTGTATTCTAAAGTGTTGCCACTAGTTTTAATTAGTTAGAACGTGCTAAGTTAAAAAGATAAACAAAAGCACCCAGCAGCCAGCGTCCTAAGTGCAGACACACAGAAGATGACAAACCTTAAAAATCAGGCATGGTGACAGCACAGGAGATAGAAGTAGGCCTAGATTGATTACAGGCTTTTCAGCACCACAACAAAGAGTTGCGGCTCTGTACAAGCCAGATAACAATCCAGTGACACCCACAGCAAAGTATATAAAACAAAATCAGAGAAAAGACAAAATAATTCACAGATGATAAGACTACAAAATAGTGCTGTAAAGTTAGTTTTCCTTGCCAATGTTCTATAGAGTCAGCAGTCTTAATATATATCAATACCACGATTAGTTTTAACAGTATGTAACCATTGTATATCGACATAAAATATTACTTCAAAATCACCTACATGAATTATAATAATAATAATAATAATAATTAATTACATTTATATAGCGCTTTTCTCGGCACTCAAAGCGCTTTACATAGAAGGGGGGAATCTCCTCAACCACCACCAATGTGCAGCATCCACTTGGATGATGCGACGGCAGCCATATTGCGCCAGAACGCCCACCACACACCAGCTTACTGGTGGAGAGGAGACAGTGATGAAGCCAATCAGTATATGGGGATAATTAGGAGGCCATGATAGACAGAGGCCACTGGGCAAATTTGGCCAATGTAAATGTTATTATAGCTGCGTATTTATACTTAAGAATGCTTTGAAGCGCCACCACAGCACATGATCCCTAAGGGAACATCTGGCAAGTCCACCAAGTGGAAAACGTAAAATTTATTATAATATAATTTGATAAATAAAAATGAAAACCATTTGGTGAATTGCAGAATTACAGGAAGGTATTGGCACAATTTCACCTGTTATAAGTCAATCTAGTCACTAGGAACCTTCCACAAGCTTTGGGACATAAAAAAATTAAAAATAAAAAAATAAAAACTTTTAGGTTTTAGTTGTCACAGAGTCATCCACACCGTCACAGCCCCAATCATTACTTAATCACCAGGACCCGCCCACTCATTCACAATCACCTGAGTAATGACTCGCTGCACCTGCACTCCCTCATCAACACACCCTTTATATGCCCTGTTCACCTGTCACTCCTTGTCTGGTCTCGTTGCAGTATACACTGCTTTATGTCAGACTCCTTACCACCCTACTCACCTGAGATCGTCTCGTCCTGTATCCAGTCTCCTGTCCGTCTTCCGTCCATCATCCTGATCCAGATCACCTGTCTTCATGTTCATTCGTCACCTACACAGAGAATCCACTTCAGTCATCGCCAGCTAAGTCACCATCATCATTCTACAAGTCACCATCCTCTCATCATCATCTGGTTCCCATTGTTCCACCACCACTCTGCTTTTAATAAACACTGTGTGCACCTAAACCTGTCTGTCTCCTCCTGTGTTTGTGACAGAAGACCAGACCATCATGCAGAGTCTTGTTGGAACCAGCTGGGAGCGTCCACCAGATCAGTTTGCCGAACCTGTGCAGGCGGTTCTGCAAACTCTCCCCTCTGCACCACCCACTCTTTCGCCACCTGCCTCTGCCAGTCCCATGGCTCGACCAGCGATTTACAATGGTGAGGCGGAGGATTGCAGCCGGTTCCTTCTACAATGTTCACTATATTTTGAAATGCAACCACAGCTTTTCTCCACCGAACAGGCGTGTATCACCTTCATGATTTCCCTGCTATCTGGACGCGCACTCCATTGGGCCCAATTCATATGGCACGCCAACGGCCCGTTCACGACTTTATTAGCATCCGCATCAGAATTATCCGTCCATGATCAGCTGTTCAACCTCCGCCAATACCTCTATAAATGCTTATAATCTGCAGTTCCGCACGTTGGCGGCATCTAGCGGCTGTAATGAGAAGGCCCTGTTGACAGCCAGATGGTAATTTATGACGACACCGTCGGTTTGGAGAGTTTCATTAAAAAAACTGTGCATGTCTCTCAATGTCTTTCAGCCCACTCACTGGATCAACCCTCTTCGCATCCTCCGCCCATCTCTCCATCTGTTGCCCTTCCAGCACCAGAACCCATGCAGGTAGACACTTACCATCTCTCCAGCGCTGGGCGTCAAAGAAGACTAACACAGCACTTGTGTCTGTATTATGGGGGAGAAGGTCATATCATCACCAACTGCCCGATACGACCACCACGCCCAGTGGTGAGTACCATCCAGTTTCTGCCCACAATTGCACATCTCACTCGCACGCCTGTCCAAATTCTAACCCCAAAACTTCTCATTTCAGCGCAAGTGCTCATCAACTCCGGGTCTGCAGGGAACTTCATCTCTCATCAACTTCTCCAAAGACTCAACTTCCAGAGGAAATGCTGCTCACAAGAATTAGCCATTCACACCATCCTCGGCAAGCCGCTGGGCCGTGGTCGTGTCCGCCACTTCTCCCCCACAGTCACGCTACATGTCGGCTGCCTGCATGAGGAGAAGATCTCGTTCTTAGTGCTGGAAGGATCCACCGCTGACATCATCCTGGGACGCCCCTGGATGACCCAGCACAAACCCACCATCAATTGGAACTCTGGAGAGATTCTACAATGGAGTGATTCCTGCTTCCAGAACTGTCTGTCATATGCGATCAAACCGTCTACACGTCGGACCTGTCGACATCTCTCGAAATCTGCTGCCTGGGGCGACGCCACCCAAGGGTAAAGTCTACCCACTGTCCATCCTGGAACAGAAGGCCATGGAGGAGTACATTCAGGAGGCTCTCAAACAACATTTCATCCGTCTATCGACATGAAGGACGAAGGCTTGCGGCCGTGCATCGACTACCGGGCCCTTAACACACAGACTGTTAAATACAGTTATCCTCTTCCTTTGGTCCCTGCCGCGTTGGAACAGCTTTGTGGGGCTCGCATCTTCTCCAAGCTGGACCTGCAGAGCACCTATAACCTCATTCGGATATGCAAGGGTGACGAATGGAAGACGACGTTCATCACTCCGGCAGGCCACTTTGAGTACAAGGTAATGCCGTATGGCCTGTCCAACTCACCCTCCGTATTCCAAGGCTACATGAATGAGGTGTTCCGGGAGTACCTCTAACGCTTTGTCATCGTCTACATTGACGATATCCTGATCTACTCCCGGAACCTGGCCGAACATTGCCACCACGTGAGGCAGGTCCTCAAGAAGCTTACAGAACACCACCTCTATCTCAAGTTGGAGAAGTGTGAGTTCCACACACCATCTGTCCAATATCGGATAGAGGTCCCCAGTTCATCTCCCGGGTGTGGAAGGCCTTATTCAAACTCCTCGGCATCTCAGTGAATCTATCATCAGGTTACCATCCGCAAACCAACTGCCAGACTGAGTGCAAGATCCAGGAGATTGGGAGATACAGTACCTGCGGTCATACTGCCACCAGCACCAAGACAGGTGGAGCCGCTACCTTTCCCTGTGCCAATCCACCACTGGGCTTACTCCGTTCCATTGTATCCTCGGCTACCAACCTCCTCTCTTCCCCTGGTCTGGAGAACCTTCGGAGGTTCAAGCTGTCAACCACTGGTTCGAGGAAAGCGAGAGGGTATGGGACTTCATGCACGTGCATCTCCAGCGGGCAGTGCGTAAACACCAACTCCAAGCGGATGTCCGTAGAGCTGAAGCCACCCAATACCAGCCAGAACAAAGGGTTTGGCTCTCAACCTGCAACATCTGTCTTCACCTGCCCTGCTGTAAGCTGAGTCCCCGCTACATAGCTCCCTTCCCTGTGCAGAGGTAGGTCAACGAGGTCATCTACAGGCTCAACCTTCCACCTCACTACTGTATTTCACCTTCATTTCATGTCTCCCTCTTGAAACCCTTCACTGAACCCCTGTCCTCTTCCCCTACAGAACCTACCATGGATGAAGTACCTCCTCCTCCAGATGTCGCTGACGAGGTCCTAGTGTACCGAGTCCATACCATCCTCAACTCACGGGGGCGGGTTGGCCGCCTTGATTACCTGATAGACAGGGAGGGATATGGTCCAGAAGAACGCTCATGGGTGAAGTGATTAATAGTTATTAATAGTGATTTACAGTAGTCCGCATTTGCACATGATATTGAAGAGTGTGCGGCGCAAACACAGTATAACAGCTGACACGACTGGAAAGTTCTTTTTTGTGGTCTTAAAGAGACGGTTCCGCATTAAAATAAACGCAGTTATTGTCAAGAAAAATGGAGACAGAAACAGCAGTTGTAAGCGGCTTGAATGAAGTTTGGATATGCTTCATATAGAGAGCTATATTGCGCTTTGTCTTTCCGTTTGTTCTGTTTTTTCAAACACCGAACTTCAAACTCATCGACGCCACTTTGTTCATTCTTGAAGTAAACGTTTGCCTGTTTGGTTTACATTATTTAACGGTTTAGGACTGCTGTCTTGAACTGAAAGTGACGAGTCTGGTGTGGATACTGTGAGTTTCTAGACGTGGCACGTCTTTCTCGTGGAGGATTTTAAACGCCAGCACATGCATTCAAAGCAAAGCGATAAAGCATCATTTTAAAGGGAAAGTCAACTCTTTACAAAATGCAGTAATGTTTTTTTTTTTTTTTTTTTTTTTTTGGGGGCCCTCCCTCAGCCCAGGTAAGCCCTTGCATTAATGTGGCCCTGCCGCCATGCTTGAGGCTCCAGCCAAGATGGCCACCATAACTGATGTTGCAGCCCCTGTCCAGAGCCCAGTAAAAGCTCCAGTCCCTGAGCTCAGCCCAGTGCTCTCTCTAGTCCCAGAGCTTGTTCCAGTCCCAAAGCTGCCCCCAGTGTTAGCTGTTATCCCAGAGCTCCACCCAGTGTCTGCTGTCGTACTAGAGATCCGCTCAATGACCATTCTAGAGTTCTCTCCAGCCCATGAGCCCATTCCATAGTCCTCTCCAGCCCATGAGCCTGTAGTTCTCCCCAAGATAATTGTGCTGGGGGTGGTGCTATATGTCTCCAGCCATCATAGCCGAGACAGGAGTTAAGGCCATGGAGGCCAAACCGCCATGGCCCTCAGAGCAACCCATGCCGCCAAGGTCCCCAGAGCTGCCTGCGCAGCCATGGCTTCCTGAGCTGCCTGCACATCCCTGGGTTGCTGGTGTCACCTGCCTGTAACCTAACATAGCTCCAGGACTTTTCCCGGTGGGCCGCTGGCCAGTGTGGGCCGATCCGCACGGTACACACATATATTTGTAAAAAAATGACGGAAATCATAATGTTACATCTCTACGCAAATGGATAGTGAGTCGATCGCGTGGCCGAGGCCGACAAGGAGTGTGTTGTGTGTGCATGTGAGTGTATTGCCCTCCCTCCCTGTTAATTCGTTTGGTCTACTCCATTGCGTATCTTGAAATACGCCCCCTTTCACGTCTCATTTACAGAGAGAGAGAGATTGATCCATTACAGCAAATTTCTCTGAGCAGATAATTACAAATAATTGTCCATGGATGAAAAGGTGGAAGAAAAGAAAAGGTGGAGCTGAAAATGTACGAAAAAAAACAAAAACAAACAAAAAAAAGCATTAGATGTAGTAGATGCTGTGGAATGCTTCAAAAGAACAGATTATGCATTTGGCGCGAAGGGAAGTTGCAGTTCAGCAGGCTCTGACGGCTCTAGTATTACAGCAAAGGTCAAGGATAGCGAGGCTGGACCCAGCAGCACGGTCAGTGTCAGTGATAATGAACCAGCGCCTGCTGATGATGACCAACAACACCTCCCGCTCCCTACCTGTACCTGAGCCAGTGAAGAGGATGGCAATCAAACTGAACCGGTAAGCTGAAATGAAATCTTAAGTAGCATTATTTAGCTTGCACTAGTAAGCTAGTTACTCATTTTAACAATGATGGTAGTTAATATTAATTCCAAACACTACTGAGTGTGGAGAAATTAGTTCTTAACTCAACAATTAGTATAAAATTAAAATAATAAACCCTATTGATTTTTTTTATTTTTTTTTTCAAATACGAGTTCCTTGTTTTATCTTTATCTTTAAAGGGATACTCCACTTTTTTTGGAAATAGGCTCATTTTACAACTCCCGCAGAGTTAAACAGTTGAGTTTTACCGTTTTCGAATCCATTCAGCCGAACTCCGGGTCTGGCGGTAGCACTTTTAGCATAGCTTA
The DNA here is from genome assembly GCF_965113295.1 of Leuciscus leuciscus. NCBI lineage: Eukaryota > Metazoa > Chordata > Actinopteri > Cypriniformes > Leuciscidae > Leuciscus > Leuciscus leuciscus. The sequence goes on along the minus strand of NC_138736.1, from coordinate 18,241,844 downwards.
GCATAGATCATTGAATCGGACAGGACCATTAGCATCGCTCTCAAAAAAATGACCAAAGAGTTTAGATATTTTTCCTATTTAAAACTTCACTCTTCTGTAATTACATCGTGTATTTTTTTCTTGCAGTGGTCAATTTTGGGCCAGTTTGCTCCCTTAACATGTAAGCTTTCATGTCAAAATAAAAAAAAATATGTCAACATTACACATTAAGGTGGTTATTTCATTATATTTTGTCAACTTGCGCCTTTAGATTTCTACCGGAAATCACCAAAAGTTAGTATTATAACGCAAGCTGACTAGGGATGGGGCCGATCCGATCCAGTATCGGTATCGGGACCGGGACCGATACCAGCGTAATTCACGTATCGGATTTTCCCGATCCAACCTGCGGAGATATCCGATATCCAAGAGTCATGTCTGCGCTTTAACGTTGTCTGCTGAAATGACTCCAAAAGTGATTCCCGCCGGCGAGTCTGCTAGCTGGCTGCAAACTGCGGAATGGATATCCTGAACGGAGGCGCGCCTCAATGAGACACAGAGTTATGAGACACACCCCCGCTCAGGAAATCCATTCCGCAGTTTGTGGCTAGCCAACAATGTCCGCTGTGTGGAAATACTTCACACTGGAAACACAGCAGAGCAAGACAGCAAAATGCAATGTTTACAAAGCCGTAATTCAGAAGCTCCATCGCGTCGTACAACACAACGAACGCAATCAAACATTTAAAAAAGCACCACGTTACTGTGCGTTCACACCAAACGCGAATAGCGCGTCAAATTTGCGTCTGCGCGTCTAGTTGGACGCTTGAATATTTTGAATCCATTTGCGCGTCCAGAGTGAAATTGACGCGCATAAAAAGCAAAAGTTTGAAGCGAAATTGATGGGTCGTAGGCAAAATCCGCTTGTCTGTTTGCAAGATGGCTGATTTTGATCGAGCATTCATCGAGAGTTACTGCATTGGAGCGAGGATCACCCTTCGTGTGTGTGTAAGATGTTTACACTTGCACTTTTCTTATATTTCAACACAAGTATTTAACATTTTGGGAATGTTGCATATTTGTTTTCAGAATGGGATTTTTCCTGTTAACAATATTTCCTGTTTTTCTAGTTTATTTCAGCATCATATAAAATAAACAGTAATGATAATGATAATATTAAAGTAAACACAGCTCTGGTATCGGAATAGTATCGGTATCGGCCGATATCCAAATTCAGGTATCGGGATTGGATCGGAAGTGGACAAATGTGGATCGGTGCATCCCTAGCAAGCTCCCATGCAGTCTCCTACACAGTGCTGTCTAATCAAAATATGGGCATTTCCTTTCTAGAAATAACCAACTGCGAAGGTTTGCCGGGGAATCTACAGCCGAAAACCACATTAGATTGGTCGATGTGAATTTCCGCCAACGTGATTTGGTTCTCTGCGCCAAAACGTAAGCACAGCCAAAAAGGTGAAAAGACACCGACAGGAGATCGAAGAGGGGCCTATATGGTGCAGGCATGGAATTAGGCTGTAATTAGGCTGTAAACAGACAGGGAGCTGTTTATTAGATTCAATTAGTTATAGATGGACATACAAAAAACAGGGACAGTTTGTTTGCAGTTATTGTGACTGTTGTTATGTGTGTTTGTTAAGGTAGTTCTCTTCAGCTTAAGGCTATTCCTATTAATAATTTATTAATTTATCAATTTCCATGTGTTTTACATATTATACACTACTGATATTAATGAACTGAATGTCTATTTTGTGTGTAGGTTGGGGGGTTTCAATAGAAATGTATGATATTATACAATATAAAACTTTAAAGGCCATTTCTCAAAATGAGTTTTTTCTCACACTACAGGGTCAGACATATCCACTTCAGTAGCACCTACAAGCACCAACTTTTCCAGTCTTATACTTAACTATATTCTGAAGGCTTTTACAGAGGGATTTGTTGATATATCATTCCTATCCTGAGTTATAGGTACTTTTACTCCCAAAAACATGGCGAAAATAGGTTTTTTAAGGCCATTTTTAGTATTCTCTAATTTACAAACGCACAAAATAAGATATCCAGAATCCCCTCAGTAAAAGCCCTTTCATCTAATATATCAACAAATAGAACCAAGAATTTTAAACCGGGTCCTTTCCAATTTCCAGATTTTGTTTTTGGAAATGAATGCAAATAAGTATATATTTAAGTATATAAGGCCTCATTTGCATATTAAAACATTAATTTACACAAAACTTGTAATACATTTTTTTCTTATGTTTATGCCAGCAATAAACTGGAGAAGTTTCACAGTGATAACTTCAGTGATATAAAAAAAAACAAAAAAAAACAAAACAATCCCTATTCACCTGTACTGTCTCGCCTTAAATCATATGTTATTGAATCATCGTCTTCATCTTCCTTGAACTAAGCGTTACACGTACAGAGTAATGGTGGGTTTAATAACTGAGCATGTTTGTGTGACAAAGCACTGGTGACTGGTTAATTTTCATGAACATGACATGTCAAGAAAATGAATGGCAAATGAAAACTAACTGATGGTGAGTCCATAATCTGAGTACTGAAATTAAGTCATCCTTTTTCATCTGATGTCATCAGCCTGTGCGCTTTTGCAGCCTTTTGTTGTACTAAGAACAATTAACACTGGCAACATTATAGAAGCTGTTGCCAGGTCTTGGCCTCAGTTGGGAGTTCGTTAAGACAATTGTTGGAGTTCCACCAGAGGCATGACTTGTATGTGGCATACAAATGATGTCTCCCACCAGATTGTGTTGAATTGTTTGCTGTCAAGACATGCTTTTGACTGACCCTGGATGAGCTACAGGGTCAGTGTGAATCATTGTTGCATGAGAGTAATTTAATCCTCAGAAAACAGCAACAACCAAGGTTGTCGGATTAATACAAAGAAAGGGAGGGAGACATACACACTGAAGAATCAAGTTCCATTAGTAAGAAACAAGATGCAACCCCAAAAAAAAAAAAAAAAAAAAAAATATATATATATTCAGTGTAAAATCTGGATCCTGAAGCAAAACCAGTAGGGAACTCTCTATAATTAATTAGTCACTGTAGGATGAAGTAGGATGAAGACATTAACATGATGTGCACCAAAATGAAAAGAAAAGGAGTTAAAATTATTTTTAAGTTTTTAATGAGCAAGTAAACTAGCTTGAAGTCTGTAATTGTCAGGAGTGTAGTGTATGTAAACTGAATAGAAAACAGGTCTACAGCATTGTTGATTGTAGTTCAGGTCTTGAAATTGTATTTATGTCTTTATGTTTTACTAAAATTAAACAGATGTACCATGTAAGATTTACACAATTAAATAACTATTATAGGTTCTTGCCCATATACAATAGGTTAAAAAGAAAAAAATATCGGGTTACAACTGTAACCCTTGTTCCCTGAGAAGGGAACTTGCTTGCTTCGTATGACGACACTTCAGCGTGTAAGCGTCTGAAGCATGTGTAACACTTAGAGTTGGCAATCGTAAGAAATTGTCCGGTTCCGATTCCGGTTCCGCCAAACGATTCCGGTTTCGGTTCCGGTTCCCAATCAATAAAAAATATTAAAACAACTAATACAAAATAGTAGTAAGGGGAAAATGCACAAGCCTTTTTGTGTTTATTTCTTATACTTGTCAAATGAGTTTAACAGACTGGTAATGTCAACAAATTCAACATATTATTTAGCAATTTTTGCAAAAATAATTATTTTTTCTGAAGGAAAATAAACATTTCTTTATTCTCTAGGATCATTTGGGACCTCTCCTATGGCTTATTGTATCTCCAGCAGGGGAGAATACCCTCTCAGAAGGGGTAGAATATGCGTGAACACACATGTAAGATCCAGACAGGTGAAACATAATATTTGTTTTTAAATCGGTTTGAATGATTGATTCATAAAGACTTCACTTGTTTCATTACTGGATGAATCAGCGCTATATGTAATCCATATACTCGTTATTTGAAGGCAGCGACTTTCAAAAGGTGATTTACTCTGTTTTGGTTGCTACTGTAGACATCAGTGTTTATACTCGAACTATAAACTTTTATCTCAGTACTTCTGTGATCATTTGAACATTTGTAACACAGAAATATTGATACTGTGTGGTGGAAAAGACTGTGAAAGTAAAGCTGTTTCATATATATTGACAACTGCTCTCTCGTCAACAACAGCGCAAACAGATTTGAATGTTCCGGTGTGACGTTTTTGTCATTTAGGAATAAGATTTGGTGGGTGTTTGAATCAAGATCAAGATCGTTTAAAGATTAATCGTGCAGCTCTACTGTCTTTATACTCTCTCTACTCTCTCTACGTTGATATCTGATGCAAAACGTATATGAGTAGCGTGAGGGCCAGTGCATTCATTACTATTTTAATATTTATGAGGTGAGACGTCGCTATTAAAGGAAAAGCTCCCAGCACTTCGCCCACACATCGCACCAGAACCGTTTTCAGAACCGAAACTTAGGAATTTCACACGGTTCCGGTATTTTTCAAAAACATTAACGGTTCTGGATAAGAACTGATTTTTGGTTCCCAACCCTAGTAACACTAGTCCAATCTTGATTGCCACCTAGTAGGCCAGATTCTGGTCCCCGGAGACATTGACCTGAGGGACAACAGTTTCCCCTGGGACCACAGGAGGATCTGGTGTGCCAGTCTGCAAAGAGGGCAGTGCATACCTCAGATATAATCAGTATGTGTAATCACCTCAGACCCCCCTGGTGATTTGTATAAGAGACCACCGACATGTTGTCTGACTGAATCAGGACGTGCTGAATCAGGACCTCAGGGGCATCTGATAGAAAGCTCCACATAGCCCTGAATACATCCAGCATCTCTAGGCAATTTTTGTGCCAAGAGAGATGATGGTCCCCCCATAGACTTTTTGAAAAGCGGCCCTCTATGACCGCTTACCACCCTGTGAGGGATGCGTCCATCAAGACGTTTTTCCGGCGACAAGACGCTCCCAACACCGGGCCCTGGGACAGAAACCAAAGCTTATTCCATATTGTCAGGGAACGAAGGCATCTGCACGTTACCCTGATTGTACGGAACGGATTTCCCCTCGGTAAAAACCCCTTGGTTTTCAGCCACCACTGCAGGGGTCTCATGTGCAAAATTCCAAAAGGTATAACGTTGGACGCAGCTGCCATGAGCCCCAGTAGCCTCTGAAAATTCTTTACAATGACGACATTGCCTAGCTTTTTCCCGGACACTGTGGTCAGGATGGTCTCGATATGTGCAGGATACAATATTGCCCGCATAGTAGTCGAGTCCCATACCACACCCAGAAAGGTGGTTCTCTGGGCGGGTGTAAACACGCTCTTTTTGGTGTTGGGTCTCAGCCCCAAGCACTTTATATGCCCAAGGATGACATCTTGATGCTGAACCACCATATCCTGAGACTGGGCCAGTATCATCCAGTCGTTGATATAGTTCAGTACATGAATGCCCTGGAGACTCAGCGGGGCCAGAGCTGCGCTCTGCACCCAAACAGTGAACACAAAGCTTGTGTGTGTCCCCACCCATGATATATCTGGAGCAGGGATGCACACACCACTTAAACTGCTTGGGGTTACCATTCTTTTTATAAATATGTGCTTAGAAAAAACTCTTGACTAAGGACAAACAACACCAAATAGACAGACAGTTTACACAGAGCGCTTTCTTTTTATAATTTTTATCTTTTTATATGTATCCTTTTATAACTTCCGCATTCTGCCGACGTGTGCTATGTCATGTGCTACATCATGACGCAGCGCTAATCAAGATTGGACTAGTATTACACAAGCTTCAGACGCTAACACGCTGTGTTCCCCAAAGTGTCGTCATACAATGCAGTACGAGTTCCCTTGAAAGGGAACATGTTCTACATAGAGAATTTGTTAAATAATAAAAAATAAAAAAATTATTTATATCAGTTGTTTGTAAACATTTATTGTTATGCACAAAAATATATTTCAGATAAATTTGCCTTCTAGGTTCAAACACACTTTTGTTCTAAAGTTTTGGACGGACAGGGCGAGAACAGTGTGTTTTTATTTTTACCGGATGACTGCATGGGAGACAGGCTTCAGTATTGTGCCCAGAGGCCAGCTAAAACTGGCTTTTTAATGGTCTCTGTCCTTGACACTGAATGAAAGAGTTCATGTGTTAGTATTTCAACTCTCTGAGGTGACAGATGTCAAAATGTACCAAATGTACATTCTGTACCACAATCTGAAGCTGTTTCATATCTCATAGCAGTAGGATATAGAGATATTTGAGCTTGTACCGGGGAATCTCAAACTAATTTTGTTGCAATTCTTTAACTGTCTTTACATAATATGATGAGTATTGATGGTTAATAACCTTTATGTCAGTGGTTCTATTCATTCATCATCTATACAAGATGACACTGGTCCTGATGCCTGAAAGAACCACTGAAAAAATGAAATAAACTGTTTTCCACAATTCCATAATCAACTGTACTAATAAAACACTAATAAAGTTTATTTATTTATATTCTACAAAAAAAATCTGTGAAATTTACAATAAATTGGTTGCCAGTTGTGGTTTCAGAACTTCATAGTAACAAATGTGGTAGCAACATTTTGTTTTACACATTGACATTTACAGTAAAAACTTACTGTTAACCATTTAAAAAAAAATTTCCATAGCATTTTTACAGTGTTTTATTGTTAAAATAATGAACATTTTGAACTCCCTTTTGGAACCTTTAATTCTGTCAGGACCACTACTGTCAAATACGATTGACAATAAGCATACAGTTTGGATTGGCGGTATGGTTCTGTTCTGGGCGAGAACTCCCTGCGCATCCATGGATAAGAGCAGGGAGAGCAGCAATAACCCCCCTTGGGGTAAACAGAACAGAACCAACATGAATGTTTGCAAATATATTTAATTCAAGATTTTTAGCACAACATAATTTGAGAATTTATTCTGATTCAAGGGGAATCAGAATGCCAAATCCTGACTGGGCGAGAGGAGGAGCTGAGGATGGAGGAGGGTAATTAGCTCCTGAGAAACGCGATAGCTGCTGATAATACTGAATGAGCTTATATATGTATACGGTGATAGGTGTCGTATTCATATAGGTAGATTTGGATCAGCTGAGAGTCAGCTGATGCGAGCTTGACTAACGTGACCTGCCAGAACTAACGCTGCGCTTGATTTTTAAGCGTTCAAACAGTTTCTCAAGTACCAGATCAGCACATTAAAATGATTTTTTAAGGACTATGTAATTTTTGGATTACATAATGATTAATAATAATTGCTGAAAATTGGGCTTTGACCTAAACAGATAAAAACTGATAAATATAAAACAATATTTTGAAAAAGTAAAGGTGTGGTTACATTTACAATTCTGTGAATTGCCAAATCACTTACTCATATAAAGCTTTTATTGTCTATAAAGCTACCATTATGAGATGGTGTTGAGAGAGTATCAAGCCATTTAAGGGCCATTGGATCACCTGCTTTTGAATAGCATAAAGCTTCGCTAATTCACTTGGGCTAAATGCCACAACATTCCCACTCATTCCATTCATCAGCACAAGTGCTATAAAAGGGTCGATAAGGCTCTGAAAGAAAGAAGTCACTGGTGCAAATCTTGAGACTGATACAATATCTGACATTTGAAATTCTTTAGAGTCTCTTGTCTTCGGGGATGGCTGAGGACAGGCCAATGAGATACAGACAGAATTTAGTCATTAATTTAAAGGTCACTCATTGTTGATTTATTGATGAAGTTGTGGCATTTTTGATGAAAGGTGTATCTTTGAAAAGACCGCATTTTTCACAAAAGAACTCACTGTGCTAGTCCCAAAATAATTAATATCACACATTGGATGGTGCCATCTTCCATCTAGTTTCTTCTGGGTTACATCCAGGGTTCCTTTACACTTGCATTACGTGTACAGTATTCTGATCAAAACTTCAGCACATGTCAGAAGAGTTTTCTTCATTTGATGTAGAACATATGTTAACATACCCATGTGTGCAATGTATTTTTTTAATTTGATTGAGAAAATAGTCAGAATCAAGCACTTACATTCTTGTTTTACCTGTTGATTGGATGATTTTAAGTGTACACAACCCCTTTCAATTCGATACAAATTTCATTTGAATCACGCTCAATCGGATCGGTTTCAAATTAATATACTATATAAATATACCCAGTCGACTCACCTATGTTCCTCAACAGTCTTCAGCAGTCCTACACCATGCCGTCTCCTCACACTTACCTGGTTACTTTTCTAACCAGAAATACAAGGGGAGTACTCTGGGTTCGGGCCAAATTCCGAGCTTGGAGCCCTGCCCTCGGACAGCACGACAAATACGCTATCCGATTTATTAGTGTTAACTTGTGAAATAGGTTATTTGGGTGCATGTAAACGTCTCAGCTTATGACTGTTACCATAGTTCCCTTAGAAGGGAACGAGACATTACGTCGGAAGTAGCGATGCCATGGGAACACCTATGCGTGTTTTTGTCTTGAAGCATGTGTAAAATCAGTACAATGATGGTGGAACATCATCCTGTAGCGTGACGTCACGACCACACCTGGACCAAACAATGTCAGCTTCTGTTTTGGCCGAAGAAAGTTGATCACGGGCATGAAGGAAATATGGCAGGGCGATTCTATAACCATTCTCAGAGAATCATGGTTATAGTTGTAACGAGGGAACTTACACTGTGTTCAACATTGGTTGCACCTGACTTAAGTTAAACAGGGCGTCTCCAGTCGACACCCAAGCATCTACAGTCGATACCTAAAATGTATTCTATAGCGCGCGTCTTCAGTTGACACCCTATCGAGTCGGACGACATCTTTCCCCTTATGAACACTATCACTTGGGATTAAGATATTTAGTGTTGCACTAACCTGCTGCACAGCAGTAACCAGTTAGACTCCAATCAATGCCTTTCAATATGCTTTAATCACAGCCGGGAGGATCTCAGACCAATTTCAGTTTCAAAAATAAATACAAAACCTGTCCTAATTTAAAGAAAACAAGTTGACAAAAAGATTGAATCCAATATTTGGTGATAAAATAGCATAACTAGAGATTTATAAGCAATATTTTTTGTGGGCCGGTCATTTTTGACCGTGAACACCACAAGTATGACTTTGTTCCATTTTGTACAAAATAAAAGCATTTCAAAACAAATTTCCTGTTTAAACATTAAAGCACACTAGTGTGATAAAAAGTGCAACCTATTTTAAAGTTTTATGTAAAATTGACAAAATTATCCACAAATAACACTTTTTTATTCAAAAACTGAGGTATGTCTGCTCAGATAAATAAGGCCTTCGATCAATCAATTCCAAAAATAAGTATAAAACCATTCCTAATTGAAAGAAAACAAGTTGACAAAAAGATTGAATCCAATATTTGGTGATGATGTAGCATAGTGAGAGATTTATAAGCAATTTTTTTTTTGTAGGACAGTCATTTTTGAAAACCACAAGTGTTAAAAAAAAAAAAAAAAAAAAAAAAAAGTAATACATTAAGTATTAAACCAAATTGGGGAAGTTGTTAGACTCTGGGTGAGTAAAGTCAGTAAATTTTAGTCCACTACAATAACATTAACTAGCATTTTCGGGTATGGGAAAATCCTCTCCGGGTCAAAATGACCCGAACACAATTAATTAATTGACAGCACTATTTTAAACATATTCTTTTATCTGAGTTTTGGTCAATTAACATTTACCATCGCACACCTGCAGGTAATAGATAGGTGCATAGGAGAGAAGACTAAAACATTTTTGAAAAAATCTAAAAAACAAAAGGAAATCCCGTACACAATCAATACTTGCAAAAAGTATCACAGTAGTAGGGGAGAGCGGGGCACAAAGTAACGCTTTTTGACTTTCTCAGTTTGTGTAAATCTACTTATGGTTCAGAGTATTTATTTTTTCCCACATTAATTTCCCACATGTCTAGTATAATTATGTGTTTTTGTTTTATTAATACAGTATATACTTTTTTCTTGATATACCCCGAAAGAATGGAAGTGAAATGTGACAACATGCCCCATAGGTAGGGTACATTGTAACATGTGTGGGGCACATTGTAACATAACATATGACAGCTTAAAATGTTATCTGATCTAATAACAAATATATACAAAACAAACTAAAATATTTTCTAAATAAAATACAATTAAAAAACTTTTTCATATAAAATAATGGCAATTTTTAATAATTAAATATAAACTCATTTTTGAGTTTTGACTACGAACACATGAAAACACAGCTATACAACATAGTTCAAAACAAATGAATAATTAGTCATTTCTGAACATTGACTCTCAGTCTTTATTCACCTTTTTCTCACGTTTTCTCAATAAAATTAATAAAAGTATAGAATATAATAGCATTTGTCTAATAGGGGCACATTGTAACGCAGTGTTACAACATGCCCCCGCCTGCACAACTGGGATTTAAACCCGGCTAGTGTCTTCTGCTAGTTAGCGAAGCATTAAAGAACTATCTCAACTGTTAAATAACATCTTGGAGATTAAAATAATATAAGATTTGTCTTATTTTAAATAAACACAAAAAATAGAGATGAAAAATTAACTTAAGTAAGAAATTTACTTTTGCTATGGTTTAATACATGTCTATGGATATCTTCCCCCCAAAAAAAAAATTTTGGCGGAATTTTTTTTTCTATAATGGCAACTAGTAAATACACAAAGTTTCGTCATCCAAGCATGTGCGGAAGTATTTAAAACAAGCGTGTTACAACTAGCCCCGCGTTAGGTTGTGCCCCGCGCTCCCCTACTGTTCAAGCTCAATCACATTTAAAATTATATCATGACCAATCACTGCGAAGATACATCAATTACCAATCACACTCAATGACTAATTACATAATTAACTCCACATCATCATATACAAAAGTAACATAAAAAATTACATAAAATAAAATGACAGTCATTGAGTGTGATTGGTAATTGATAGATCTTCACAGTGATTGGTTATGATATCAGTTTAAATGTGACTGAGCTTGAACAGTATGTAGTATATGACTGATGAAGGTCATGAGTCAAAATGTTGCTAATATTTTTTTGGGGACTTTTTGAAAGTATTGATAGTATGCAGGATTTCCATTTGTTTTTTAGATTTTTACTTTTTTTTTGTCTATGCACCTATCTATTACCTGCAGGTTTGCGATGGTAATTGTTAAAGCTGCAGTTGGTAACTTCTGTAAAAATGTATTTTTTACATATTTGTTAAAACTGTCATTATGTCCTGACAGTAGAATATGAGACAGATAATCTGTGAAAAAAATCAAGCTCCTCTGGCTCCTCCCAGTGGTCCTATTGCCATTTGCAGAAATACACCGCTCCCGGTAAGAAACAACCAATCAGAGCCAGGAGGAGTGCCTTAGCAGTGTCAATCATGCTTGTGTACGCACTGATCACCCCCCTCTCTCGCACAGCGCGTACCGTCGTTCAAAATCAAGATTGCCGGTGTGCCGCGCAGCTGTGCTAATGGCGGACAAACAACCAAAACTGCCATTTTCTCGAGTGGCACCAGCTCATACAACAAAGACAGGTACACGGAAAAAGACAGATGACGATAAACAAGCCCGTCGGAGCCCATTGACTCAGTGTCAAACCTCTAGCCGCATAACATAGCATACAGATAAAATGTCACGCACTGTGCAAAGCAACAATTGAAACCTGCTAATTCACTGGCTTGTCATGTTGCTGAAATAATGTACTAGCAAACCTTATTTAGCATTACACATGGCTAGAATAATTACTTACATACTGTAACGTTACCATTATTATCTTGCTAGCTATTTATAACTTATAGAAAGAGTGCAACGTTATGAAGTTACATTACATGTATTGCAAAATACGTAATGATTTGAGGACCAAGTTTGTAGTCAAAGTATGGGCAGGCCATAGTCAATGTAAAGCATATTGTTGATGTTTCGTCCCTACCAGTGAATGTGCGATAACTGTTTATCCGCCGTCATCAGTTATATAATGCGTCTTCCAGCTCAGCGGTCGGAGTCGCGCGTTCATGTGTTTTGGGGGCGTGGCTTTGGAAGGAGCCCAGAAGGGAGGGGGTGGAGTGAATGGAAATAATGAGCTGTCTTTAAAACAGTCGTGAGAGGTCTACAGACACTCGATTTTTATACTTTCTTTTTCAGAGTACTTACATTTTAATTATGTATTGATATATAAATAAAGTTTAAACAAATTTGGAAAATAAGTTTTTTAGACAATTCCTACCTACCCAACCTTTAATTGATTGATTCAGACTCTGTTGCCTGTTGACTGAGAGAGTTTTTGTCCTACACACTCTGACGATGCATGTCCACTGGTGCGGAGCAGAGCGAGCATTTTCAATTCATTCCTATGGAAGTCATGCTTCACGCTTGCGCAGTGCATTGTGGGATTGACAGCGGACCGGAGAAAGCGTTGATAGTGGCCGAGAGCGTCAAAATGTTGGGCAGGTTCGGGCTGTGACGTCTGTCTTGAGAGTTTAAAAGATAACACTTTAGAATAATGGTCTGCCATTAACCCTCTGGGGCCAGCGATACCAGCTCTCTTTTTTTCTTAGCAGTACAAAAGAGACTCAAAATACTCTGTTGATTTTGATCTTACATACATCATTCAAAACTGTTAAATGTCTTCTTTTATTTGTGTACACTCATAATAAAAAACATAATAAAAATGTTGTGGTTTTCGTAAAATAAAGAAAATAAACATGATGTGCATTCTGCCATCTCTCTCAATGTGAAGTTCATTCTGAAACGCGACAGAAAATGACCTGTAACTCAGCGAATGCTTGTCACACTGATGTGAGACATAAGTCTTTACAAAACTTGAATTCTCTATTTTTAAATGATGTAAATTATATCAAAAACAAATATTCCCTGTTTAAGTAATCCGTATGAAAGCAACGACATGTACAGTTTCTTCAGTCCGTGCTCATTAACTCTAATGTGACCACACCCATGCGTGCACGAACGTTTGACATGCAAATCGTCCATGTGAAGGAACGCAGACCTGTAGACGCACTCATTACCTCAAAAACAAAGAATCAGAGACTTCCGTAGCCTAGAGTTTGGAAGACACGTTGAGTTTGTGCTGTGCTGTTTACCTTGGGATTTAGCTCAGAAGAATTAGAAGAACGCGATTTGAAGATGAGAAAGATTTTTAAGGTAACTCTATTTATCTATATTAATATTAAATCGTATATTCCACCCCATACCCGCTACAATTGAGAAACACTTTAAACATGCAGACGCAGTTAAAGGGGTCATGAACTGGATTGTTTTATTATTTTATAATGTTGCCTGGGGTGCCCTTATAATGTTAGTATGATTTTTACATCAAAAATTGTCATAATTTATAAATAAAAGCCATTTTTCCAAGCCTGATTTCAGCCTCAGATTTGAACGCTCTGTTTTAAGGGGCGTGTCTGCTGTGAGACTGCAGTGCAAACGCCCACTGCTGTGATTGGCTGACATGCTTGCATATGAAATAGCTAGTAAAAACTTTTACTACGTTTTTACTATTACAGCTATCGAGATTTACAAATCGTGAAAATTATCGTTTAAAGCATTATATTTAAATCTATTCCATCACATGAAAGGTAGCAGCATGATGAGCACTGACTGAGCAGATGACAGACAGTCTCTGTTGATCGCGTGAATAAAGATCTTATCATTGCAACGCAATTTTTGCACTCTCACAAATGCTTACACCAAATCACAATGCAAACACGATGTGAATACACAGTAAGAGCTTCGTTGTGTAGTGTAACAGTGTCATTATTTCATCACGAGTTTGTTTGGTAAGTGTCCAGATAGTCTATGGTCCAGATAAGCTCTCGCGGCTCGCGCTGTGCTGTTTGATTGACAGCTTGGGCGATTGGAAAGGGATCGTTCTTTGATCGCTTTCAGTTTAAAAAATATTATTTTCATAATTCTACGATAAATTATGTGAAGTTGATAGTTTAGTCACTGATGCATAAACAGTATTGAACGATTTTAAGAGAAATATCTGAACTTGAATAACACAGAAATCACTGATCGCAGATCAGGCATTAGAATGCACATGGTTACTTACATGTTGCTGGCAGATCAGTGTCGGGAAATTGTGATTGACTGATTTAATAAAGTTTAACCATGCTGGAATCCGAAGGAAGCTTATGCAGACTGTCTTCTTCCACAAACAGGCACTGCACAATATTTAGTAAACAGCATGTTTATTGCTTGGAAGTAGCTCGATCCGGTTTAGCAATTATCATGTCGTCCTATGTTATTTAGCATGTTTTGGGCGAATCGGTGGGCGGGGCTAAACAGGCCGTGTTGAAGTAGGCATTGATCTTCTTTTGTGGAGGCGGTGTTTTATCCTCTTTGACGTCATAGTTCCCCACTTTGAAAAACGAGTCGTTTGCTGAGCCTGATGTCTATAAAAGCTTTTATTGGACTAACAAGGTAGTTTTCAGTTCTGAAACTTACAGGATATTATTATAGTATGATGATCTCTTATATGTCAAAAGCTCAAGGAAATTTTGATTTCTCAGTTCATCACCCCTTTAAGACAATTTGATGTTACACTTAATACACAATAAAACAATATACAATAAGATTCGTTAACAACGTACCTCCTGGTGTTCTTCTAAAATGAGGGCGAGCCGTGAGTACAGTTTACAAACCCGTGGGAACGGATTGCGAAAGCGTGGGCACGGCTTATGAATTTGTGGGTACAGATTGCAAAAACTGAAGGCACGGTTTATTAATCCGTGGGCACGATTTGTTAAACCGAGGGAACAGTTTGATAATTCGTGAGTACGGTTTATAAACTGAGCGGACGGATTGTTTTTTTTCTCCCACAGGTGACTTCCCGGGGTCCGTATTTATCTGAGGTTTTATGTGGCTGAAATCGTTAAAAAAATTAGTTCGTAAAAAAGAATCTGTTCGATCTGATAATATGCCTTCAATGCAGTTGACTGTTAAATGTTATGTGTTCACTGTAAAAAAATTCTAACCTCTCCAAGTCAAAATTTTCTAGTGACTGGTCACATCAAAATTTTTAAATTGGCCCAAGTGCAATTCTTGTTGCAATAGTCTGTTAACATTGGCTCAATGAGAAATAATACGTCAGACTAATTGAAAAATGTTGATGTTATCAGTCACTAGAAATTTTTGACTTGGGGATGTAATTATTTTTTTACAGTGTTCCGTGAACAAACAGCGTTGTCGTTCATTGATCAGAGAGCTGTCCATTGTGCTGATTTTGTTCGAGATGATGTGCATCTCCTTCAAATGTGTGCTTAAAGCCCAGACACACTCTGCCGATTTCAGCCGTCAGGTGTTGTCGGCGGTAGCTTTGGCGTGGATTGCACATGTTAAGCATGTTTTGTTGACTTGTGGTTAGGCCTACTGATGTTCAGTGATTTGAAGTTGCCTCAATTAGGCCTGCATGAAGTTGGAAATTATTTGCTGTTGCAAAGAATCGTTTATGAATGCACTTTTAAGAAAGTTGTGGAAATAAAATATTTACATTTTATCAGTTGTTATTGAAACTCATCATTGCCTGGAACACACAAAATATGGCATTTACTGCAGAGACGTGCGTGGGTTTGGGCAGGCGGATGGGATTTTGGGGAAGGGGGGGCTCGGCTGTCCTTACCTACTCTAAGGGGAGGCTCACATTCACCCAATTTGAAAACCCCTGCCGTAGGCCAACTACTAAGCTCAGATTAATCTTACCAGTTAAAATTTAGTCTGTGCTTTTGTATTTATTTATTTGTTTGTTTGTTTATTTTTATTGAAAGGAATAAAGCAACATACAGTAAAACCATGAAAGTAAAATTTTCCTTCCTTCTATTTTTACTATAACAACTCCCCTCACCCCCGAAACATCCTTTCCCTGGGCAGCTTAAATACAACAGAATAACATAGTGTCTGGTTACAAAGGCAAAATATAACAATTATGTCATTACACCTTTTCAAGGCATGTACCCATGCATACCAAAACATTGTACTGATGATAAAAGTATCATTATTACATTATAAATGTATACATAAAAGAGAGAGAGAAAAAAAATGGTTATAGTGTCAATGGGAGTTCCAAAAATAGCTATTGAAGAACAAGGCCGCAGTGTCACCCCAAGGGCTTCACTGATAGTTCTAAAAACCATTGCCCAGTAATTATTTAGAGAGGAGCAAGACCAAAATGTATGTGTCAGACTGGCTGGGGAGCAAGAGCATCTATCACAGGCTGCATCTAACCCGGGATATATTCTCGCTAACCATTCCTTGCTCAAGTTAACCCTGTGAAGCATTTTAAATTGTATGAGCCCTAACCTAATAGAGGAGGATGTGTGGCCCTTTTAAGCGCCTCCCTCCAGAAAGCCTCAGACAACTTTATGCCCAGTTCATCTTCCCATCTGGATTTAATTTTATCCAGATTGTACCCTTTCAAAGACATGAGCTGGGAATATATTATGGAAATCAATCCTTTATTATTAAAATTGAGAGTAAGACTATCTAAGGGCGATGTAGGAGTAAAATCAGGGAAGGGTGGAAATTTGTTCTTAACAAAATTACGAATCTGAAGATATCTCAAAAAATGGCTTTGTGGGAGGTCAAACAATCTGCA
The DNA here is from genome assembly GCF_965113295.1 of Leuciscus leuciscus. NCBI lineage: Eukaryota > Metazoa > Chordata > Actinopteri > Cypriniformes > Leuciscidae > Leuciscus > Leuciscus leuciscus. The sequence continues at coordinate 18,225,194 of NC_138736.1, read as the reverse complement.
GAGGTTCTCGAAACTGTTAAATAAACCTTCAGTATATAAATCTGTGATGCATATTAACCCGGAAGTTACTCACTGTCTAAATGATGAGTCTAGTGTAGAGGGAGGGAATAAATGATTTTTGTAAATAGGACCGAAAACTGATGCTGATGTAAATTTATAGTGACAACGAAACTGATTAAAGATCTTAAGAGTAGAAAGTACTACAGGGTTAGATGTGAATTGAGAAGCTTTCAAAGGTAGGGAAGAATACACTAAAGCAGTGAGAGATGAAGAGTGACATGTTTGTTCTTCGATTAAACACCAATTTGTTTCTGGGAAATGAAGCCAAAATAATATTTTCTGAATATTTGATGCCCAGCAATAATGAGTAAAACTTGGGAGGCCTAAACCACCTGCATCACAGGTCCTCTGAAGAATATGTTTGTTTACTCCGGGGATCTTATTTTCCCAACTGAAAGAGGATATAGTTTGATTAATTGAACGGAAAAAGGATTTGAAAAAAAATAAAAAATAAAAAAATGGTAGGGACTGAAACAAATAAAGGAACTAAGTAAGGGGAAGACTACGCCACCTTTCTAACTCTGCCTTTACTTCTTTGAACTGAGCTTTATAATTAGCTTCAGACAAAGAAGAAAAGGAGCACGTCGTATGAATTCCAAGATATTTAAAGCCATTTGGAGAAAAACGAAAGGGTAATGATTCTTGTTGAATTTGTAATGCCAAATCATTAATGGGGAAACATTAACTTTTTTGGAAATTTAATTTGTATCCCGAAAAGGTACCAAACCGACCTAATAATGATATAATTAAAGGACAACTAGATATGGGGTCACTGATGTAAAGCAAGAGGTCATCAGCGTATAGACACACAATGCTCAATACCAATAAATCCCGTTTGATCATCTGAGATTATCGAGGGGAGGACATGTTCCAAACAAAATGCCAACACTTTGGCAAAAATTTTAATGTCAGTGTTTAAAAGAGATATAGGACGATACGATTCACACTGGGTAGGATAAAGCTCCCTGCCTCCAAAGATTCTTTAAAAACCTCAGAAAGAATTGGTGCAAGTTTCTCCTTAATTTTTTATAAAAATCAGTAGGATACCCATCAAGGCCTGGGGACTTACCACTCTTCATTGCCATGATGGCCCTACTAATTTCTTCCATCTCGAGGTTGCGTTCTAAATCTACTGCCTTATCTGATTGCAAAGTAGGAATATCTAAGGCTAAATTGTTTTGTTTTTTAAATCCATATCCGTTGGATCTGAAGGAAATTCATAAGTATATAATGAGGAGTAAAAGGTTTTGAAAATTGTATTAATTTCTGAATTAGTTTTGCTAACTAAAGTTTGATTTTAAATATTTTATCTGAGAAATAAGACGGGAGGTGGTTTGACGTTTCAGCTGATGAGCCAAGAGCTGACTTGATTTGTCTCCATATTCATAGTAAAGACCATGCGTCTTCATTATTAATTGTTCTGCTTGAGAAGTGGATAAAAAATGTAACTTTGTCTGCAAGTCAACTCTTTTTTTATGTAATTTAGCTGTGGGCGATTCAGAATATTGTCTACCTAAATCTAAAATGGATTGTGAGAACGCTTGCAGTTCCTTCTTACGTTCTTTATTAGCATAAGATAATATTTGACACCTCAAGTAAGCCTTTAAAGTCTCCCAGAGTAATGAGTAAGATACTTTATCCGTTTTATTGTATTCCAGAAAATTATCTATACTAGTTGAGACAAAGTTACAGAGCTTATAATTGGATAGCAGTAATGGATTAAATGCCCAGATTGGTCGTTCTCTGATGTTCAAAGGGAAGTGCAGGTCCAGCACCACAGGCGGATGATCGGATACAACTATAGCTGAATAGTCAACTTTCTTAACCATTTATATAAACAAGCTGTCTACAAAAAAATAATCTAGTCTAGAAAAGGAATGATGGACATTGGAATAAAAGGAGAATTGTCTAGTCAACGGGTTTAAGAATCTCCAAGGATCCACACAGCCGTTCTGTTGCATAAATAGAGAAAAGGCCATTGCCATATCAGAAACATTACTACTAGTACTGGATCTATCCATCTGAGGATCGAAAACATAATTAGCTTGGGAATTAATGATAGGAGGCTATTTGCAAACTGAACATCGTCCCAATTGGGAGCGTAAACATTAACTAAAACCACTGGGACTTGTAAAAGAGACCCAGAGACAAAAATGCAACTACCATTAGGGTCACAGATTGTGTGAAAACTGTACTCTCTTATTAATTAAAATTGGCACACCTCTTGATCTGCTATTAAATTTGGAATGAAAAATTTGACTAACCCATATCTTATGAATTATATTGTGATCATCCAGTCTTAAATGTGTTTCTTGTAAAAACAATATATCTGGTTTGAAAGATTTAAGATGGGAGAAAACTTTAGCTCTTTTAATAAGACCATTTAATCCCCTGACATTCCATGTCATAAGCCTCACAGGATGACCTCTATCTTCATCACTTATATTAACTGTATGATACAGAAATTAGAAGCATGCAAGGGTTTTGATCTAAAACAAATTGTAGCCATGAATTGTAAATGACAAAAATAAGATACAAGAAACCAGAGGTAAACAATACTGCCAACCACCCCTCCCAAAAATGTTATATGTTATCCTGCCTGAAAAAAAAGAAAAGCAGTGTACGATTTTATAACCATAAATCCAGCGCAACCTTGGGTTCGCACATAGTTACGGTATGAAGCTTTTTTTTTTTTCAAGTCTATGTATGAAACGTATGAAAGTAAAAAAATATATATATAATTTTTTTTTTTTTATTACCCGAGGGGGCAAAAGGAACGTCTTTGCACATTATTCTTCACCCCAATTAGAACGGTAGAACTCGTTGGCTTCTTTTGGCGTGCTGAACAAGTATGTTTTCCCTCGACTCGACTCGACTCACACAGCAGGGAAACACAGTGTACATACAAAGACGAACCAGCACAGGACTACAAAGACGAACCAGCACAGGACTACAAAGACGAACCAGCACAGGACTACAAAGACGAACCAGCACAGGACTACAAAGACGAACCAGCACAGGACTACAAACACAGGGTGACTAAATAGGGAGCAAACAAGGCATGTAACAAGGGAGGACGGGTGGGGCAAATGAACCAATAATCAGGTAACAAGGTGGGTGGGGTTAGACAATAAACAGGAGAGCACATGGCACAAGGAAACGTGACAAGCCATGTGCTCACACCAAACATGACAAAAACACAAGCACATGGCCAGTAAAACAAATCACAAGTAATGTGCTTACACAAAACGAGACATGAACAGGCAGCCAATGAGAACACTCATAAGCCACGTGTTCTCACAAAACATGACAACATGAAAGCACAGAGCTAGTGTAAAACACAAGCTGTGTGCTACACAGCACAAGACAAAACATGACATGAAAGCACACGGCCAACGCAAACACAAACCGCATGCTACACAGGACACAACAACACACGCAGACGGAAGAGTGTATGGCTCGAGTGAACTCAAAACCGCACACTCACGAGACAAGACAGAGTGCACGAGAACCAGTGGCGGAGCCAGAGGGGGGTGCCCTGACATGCGATTGGCCACCCCGGGTGCCACCCCAAAATTGTATTTGCTACTGGCAGTTGCTGGTGCTGATTAAAAAAAAAAAATAATAATTACGTTCAGAGCCGTCGCAATGGGGTAGGCAAGGTAGGCAGCTGCCTAGGGCCCCCAGCTGAAGGGGGCCCCGATGGCCGCACGGTCGTTTAGGTTGTGTATCTGCCCTCGTCAAACAGTATCAACCACTGTAAACAAACCACCACAGTGAGACAGCGCTATCACTCTCCAGTACTGCTCCGTGAGAGGGGCCCCCCAAACTAGAGGGATTCCCCCTATGCAACGACAAACACTATGAGTGCCCTAATCACTGTAATGTTGAAGTGACATCCACCGTCGCGCACCCCCCATCAGGTCCCCTACTAGCTGTCAGTGGAAGAGAAACTGTCGTTCCCACACTCAGCGCTACGCGGGCATTTAAATTTAAAAATGTCAGCATGAAGCGCACATACCCTTCAGGATTTTTCAAAAGACAGAGAAAGAAAGAAGAAGAGGAAAAACGCCACAGACACAGCGGTAAGTAAACCATTATTATCTCCAAATACAACTGTCTGACGTGTTTTCACATCTCTGCGAACATAAACCTTGACATCAGTGACCAAACACAATGGTAACTTAGATGTGAGCGTTGTTAGAGGGTGAAAAAGTTAAACTAATAGTCGTACACAACTTTGTTCTGTTTGCAGAATTTAAGTTATTTTAACTTCCTTTGAGCTAAGTCCTCTTGATGCACGAGCCCAGATTACGATCGCATAAGTTTTTTTGCCATGTATAACGTTAAAGGGGATGCAAACAGCGCGCTTTTCGGCGCCTCCCGCTTTTTTCACGTCAGTTTTTGGTGACTTGGGTCTGAGAGGGTCTGATTATAATTTCACAAAGTCATCTGAAGCCATTCCATAGCTTAATGTGAGGGACATAAGTCTATTTACATCATTAAATTAAAGTTTACGGAAACTCATTTTCCCTCCTCGGCGGCTGTCAATCATTCTCCATTCAGTATACAAACAGCACGCGCGCCTCGTCTGGTTACAGCAGGATGCACGGTAAAACTCTCTCCAATATGATATATTCACATTATAATGCTTGATCTGTAGATAAAAGTGATCACCACGTTGCTTTGAGCACATCATTCTGCACCCGCGATGCGCTTACGCGCTTTGTGCGCTCTATTCTTCTCCATCAACACATCTCAACACTTTGTACCGTACGCAACAGGTAGTTTTGCGTATGACGTTTAGGGGTGGGCGGATCGATCCTGAAGTATCGATACTTTCGATACTGACGTGGTATCGAAAAGGATCGATCCTCACATAAAAATATCGATCCAAATGTGTGTTTTTTTACCAATATTTTTTTTATTAATTTAGCACGCAATTCAGTGCGAACAATAACCTAAGTGGAAAAATAAGCGAATGTTAGCAGATAATTGTGTAGGATAGAACTTTTTCTCCTAGTCATCTGGATACAAGACGAAACCAATCAATCACAGTTCGTTGCTGGTGCTTCGCTGAGTTCGCTCTCAGGCCCAGTGCGTTTGGGAAACGAAGCCTTGCTTAGATGACAGAGAAACAATCGGGAGTTATTTCGCAATAAACTATCCAAAAGTGTACATAACGGTTCAAAATGTTGACGTCAGTAAATTTTTTTTAATGATATTAATATTTTTATTCAACAAGGATCGATGCATTAAATTGATCAAAAGTGACAGTCAAGGGTTTTACACTGTAAAAAAAAAATCTACTTAAATAAATGCTGTTCTTTCAACTTTGTTCATCAAATAATTCTGCATAAAATGTATCATGGTTTCCACAAAAATATGAAACTGTTTTCAACATTGATAATATAAGAAATGTTTCCTGAACAGCAAATCAGCATATTCAAATGAAATATCATCATGACTGGAGTAATGATGCCGAAAATTACAGCAGCGTAGTTACAGTTTTTACTGTATTTTTGATCAAATAAATGCAGAATAGAATTAGAAATCTTACAGACCCCAAACTTTTGAACAGTAGGCTAGTACTAGTAGGCTAGTAGTAGGCTAGTACTATAATTAGGGTAGTTTTGTAAAAGTCACTGACTAATTACAGGCGAGTTGAGAGCACAAATCACAAAATATTTAGTAGTGATGAAAACGTATTCAGATTTAGCATATTAATGATGCATTCACCTCATAAATCATGACACACTGCTCTAGCACAGGAAAGTACATACAAGTTCAAGTGCATGCTTTTAAAATGGAAAAAGTATTGGTATCGGTAACGATATCGGTGATACTGGCCCTGTATTTACTTGGTATCGGATCGATACCGAAATTTGCAGTATCGCCCATCACTAATGACGTTACTGTCTGTGGCATTATGGGAAGTGAAGTTCTTTTCCTGTAAAGTAAATATCGAATCCTCCACACTTCACTTTCATGATATGCTATGAGAATAACAATAATGGCTATTCACCAAATGTTATTTTTTTTTTTTTTTTTGCTTTATTAGGTGCTTTGCTTAAATTTCTGTCTGTGCCAATTGATAATGCCACCTCTTCACAAGCTGAAGGTATGTGTTACATCTAAAAGAATTATTTTAATTACTTATATTAAAATTTGTATAATAATAATTATAACAATAATAACACAGTAATAATAATACATTATTATTATTATTATTACTATTAAAAATCTGTATTTAACTATTTCTTTTAGGCTGTGATGAAACTTCAGATGTCAACTCTCAAGACCCAGCCAGGAGCAGTCAATCATCATCTCAGTTTGAGACTGACTGCGCCCCACTGCTTCTTACTACCTCCACCTCCACCTCCACCACTCCAGCCGAAGAAAGCTCCTCTACTTCTCCAGCAAAAGATACCTCTACTCCTCCTGAATCTGAAGAGGCTGCACTTACTGCAACCCTCAGTGTTGATCCTGGGTTGTGGCCAGACGTAATAAATGATGAAACTCGTTGTCAAATTGTTAGAAATGGACCAGTTCAAATTGTGGACTTTGATTTTCCTAAAAACGCTGAAGTTCCACCGAGAAGGTTCACAAAAGACAACTATAAGATAACGATGAAAAATGGGGAAAAAATCCAGAGGTCATGGCTTCTGTATTCTGTGAGCACTGATGCTGTATTTTGTTTTTCCTGTTTACTGTTTAGTAAAAGAGACAACGCTCTAAGCACCCATGGTTATTGTGCATGGAAGAACCTTGCACATCACCTTAAAGAACATGAATACACAAAAGCACACTCAGAGTCAATGAAAAAGTGGCATGATCTACAAAAAAGATTGCTAACTCAAACTGCCATTGACCAAACCTACCAAAATCTCATGCAACTTGAAATTGAACACCGGAAAGCAGTTATACACAGAGTCATAGCCATTATCTGTCACCTGGCTGAACAAAACCAAGCCCTCAGGAGTACATCTAATTTGATGATCGCAATGGGAATTTTCTGTCACTGGTTGAACTCATGGGTCAGTTTGATTCTGTGCTCAATGAACATTTGAAAAGAATTAAAGACAAAGAGATGAAAGTACACTATCTAAGTCCAACTATTCAAAATGAGATTATAAATTTGGTAGGAGAGAAAATCATTGAGGAAATAATGTGAAGAGTTAAACTGGCCAAGTACTACTCTGTCATAATGGACTGCACACCAGACCTGTCACACAAGGAACAGCTGTCATTGGTGCTTAGAATAGTAAACTGTGAAACATCTGTTGGAGCAGCTATATCGGAGCATTTTGTTGGCTTTTTTTATGTTAAGGACACAACCGGAAGAGAGCTACAGTAACAGAGACTCTAGTAGGCTTCCTTCAGCAACATGGGCTCAACATTTCTGACTGTCGCGGCCAATCATATGACAATGGTAGCAACATGATGGGCCACAAACAAGGTGTGCAGGCCAGAATTTTGCAAATGAACAGCAAAGCTCTGTGTGTGCCCTGCAGCAGTCACACACTAAATCTTGTTGTTTCAGATGCAGCAAAGTCATCTGTTATGTCTATGTCCTTTTTTGGTTTGCTCCAACGACTCTACAATCTGTTCAGCTCTTCAGTGCAACGGTGGGCTGTTCTCAAGCAACATGTCACGCAGTTGACTTTAAAAATGTTGTCAACAACCAGGTGGGAAGCTCGAATAGACAGTGATAAAGTGTTGCGTTACCACCTACCGGAGGTTTTGGAAGCACTGTCTGCACTTCAGACTTTTGCTGTTGAAAAGAGGGATGCTGAAACATTGTCCACTGCCAAAAGTTTGCACAGTGAAATGAACACATGGCGTTTCCTTTTATGCACCATTATCTGGTACAATATTTTGTACCAGATAAACCACATGAGTAAACTTCTGCAGAGTCTAAATGTTTCTCTGGAAACACTCAGAAGAGAAACAGAAGGTGTGAGAGGTTATCTTATGCAGTTTAGAGAAAGTGGGTTGTCTTGCTGTCAATCAGATGCAATGGACATTGCAGAGGAACTGAAGATTGAAAAAATACTTCCTGCAAAGAGACAGAAAAGAACACCAAAGCATTTTGACTGTGACTCAGCAGCAGAAGAAACTCTACACAGTCCAGAAGAGGCATTTAGAAGGGAATTCTTTCTCCCTTTAGTAGACACTGCACTTAGAAGTCTCAACGACCGCTTCTCAAAAATGGAAGATGTGTATGCACTGTACAGTTTTCTATTTTCCAAAGACAACATGAGGCAAGCTGTAAAAGAGAATAAACTGCAAGTGAAATGCAAAACCTTAGAGAAGATGCTTCATGACATTGAGGCAGAGGATTTAGTTTTGGAGGTCACATCAGCCATCCATACCTTTCCTGATCATGTCTCTACGTGCCCACAAGACATGCTGAATTACATTTACAGTGAGGACATGCTGGATTTGTACAGCAATCTCAGCATAGCACTACGTCTCCTTCTGACACTTCCTGTCACTGTAGCTTCTGGAGAGAGAAGCTTTTCAGCTTTGAAACTGATCAAGTCTTACCTCAGATCATCCATGAGCCAAGAAAGACTGAGAGGACTAGCACTTATATCAATAGAGCGCAACATAAGGAGGTCATTGAACATGGAAGATTTGGTCACTGCTTTTGTGCGAGCTAAAGTCCGCAAGCGTTGCTAAACCTCTTAAATTTGGATGGTTATTCTTTGACAAAAAATCCTTGTTGTACAATGTTGTTAAAATAGTTTGTTATACAGTATTTTAATACCTTTATTTTAATTCAACATAAATTGTATAGCTCAAGATTAAAACACTGCTCTGCATAAAGAGAAGACAGTTCTTAAGAATGATAATAATATGAATAATTATACTTTTTTTTTTACCTTGTTTTTGCCTTGTTGACAAAAATAAACAATCAAATTGTGTAATTCCCATCAACAATGCCTCATTGAAGACACTGTCCTTTACTACACTCTAGTGGCCACTTTGTGTAGCGTACTACAGAGTAATTCATAACTCTTAAAATACAGCAGAATACAAGAAATCCCATCTGAATTTAAAAAAATTTCCTAAGGGAGGACATGGGACCTCACTTCACTCTTTTGCCTAGGGCCCCCAAATATCTTGAAACGGCCCTGCTGCCCTATTATTGTGCTTGTGCACTTCGCTCGCCCCGCGGATTTATTCCGGATGCTCTGATTGTAGGTATAACCCGCTTGTAACAGCTGGTCTGATGTTGTATGCACCAGTACACTTACATTAACATTTACATTTATTCATTTAGCAGACGCTTTTATCCAAAGCAACTTACAAATGAGAACAATAGAAGCAGTTAAACTGACAATAGGACAACAATATGCAAGTGCTATGACCCTTCCCAGTTTAATCTAATGCGGGGGCGTGGCTTGGGAGTGGTCTGCGGGGGTCAATAGGACATTTGCCCACTTTAGTGGGTAATCGGACAAATAGTGGGTTTGTGGGACGGGGGCGTGGCTTGGGAGTGGTCTGCGGGGGTCAACAAGACATTTGTCCACTTTAGTGGGTAATCGGACAAATAGTGGGTTTGTGGGACGGGGGCGTGGTCAGCGGGACATTTGCTAAATATAATTTTTTTGTCAACATTTTTGCATATTTCTAATTTTGAAGTTAAAAGGAACAGTTTAAGAGGTTAAGACACTAACATTTTGCAAAAAAAAATTAAAAATTGGTTCTTGATAAGGACCACCCTAGTGGACATATTGTAGGTAATTGGGACTTAGTTGCCCTTAGTTACCCCATATACCAGTGTAAAAAAAAATATATATATTTTTTTTATTTTTTTTACGTGTAAAAAAATTATTTAAATTAAAATTATTTCCTTTAATCCTCCCTTGTCTGGCTTATGCTACTCTGAGCAATGACTGAACTTTGTATTTTGAGCGCTTCTTGCATTGTTTTTGCCTCTTGATCTTGCTTGCTTTAGTCCTCATTTGTAAGTCGATTTGGACAAAGGCTAAATGATCTTATGCATTATGCATCCAATGGCAGCTTATTTGTATAGGCATTTGTCCAAGATGCATGCGTGTTTCAACCAGGTCCGGTACCCAAGCTGGGTGTGGCGAGGCGCTAGTTCTTTGTTGTATTCACCTGCTACTGCACGTGTAAACATTTTCTGTCAACTCTGCATATATCCTTCGCGATTGATTTCGCACGTTTGTCGATGAAGCGGGTTCAGACCATGCTAAATGTTCTGAGCTTCTGACCGCGTTTGTGCAGGACAAAGCTGTCCCTTTGAGAACATTTCAGAGGTTACAGGGACTGATGGCAGCTGTACACAGTACACAGGCTACACTGTAATTTAAATGCGGTTAAACCCTTAAATATACCCAAACCACCAAACCTGTCCTAAAACCTTACCCGTATCCCACCTCAATAGTAGCAAAAGTGTTTTGCAATACAGTATCAACACAATAAGTACATTCTGGAACATAGTTGTTAAGGACTCCTAATATAAAGTGTGACCCAATTATGTAATGCAAAGTTTTTTTTCTTTTTTTTTTTCTCCAAACACAATGTTAAGCACATGGCCTTCACATCACTGAAGTCCAAACACTGACTCAGCACGCTTGGGCAACAGCTTGCAGAGTTTCTGCTGTCAGCACTAATACTGTCACTGATTTGTTACACAGCCTTGACGCTGTTTCCAATGTTATGAAATTTGGGACTGGCTAAAAGTTGATTAATTTATTTAGGGCAAGCAGGAAAAAACACATAAGTCCCCTAGATCTCAGACTGCAGCCTCTGTGATCAAGAAAAATCTAAATCGGATAAACTTCTGCCACCAAAAGGTGACATTGTTTTTTTGTGGTTTTTTTTACAAAGAAAAGACATAAGTAGAAGGGATAAACAGAATGTATAATATATATATATATATATATATATATATATGTGTGTGTGTGTGTGTGTGTGTGTGTGTGTGTGTGTGTGTGTGTGTATGTATATATGAAGAGTTTGGTTCCAAAACGCGATAAACGCCATTTTAAAAAAAAATTAGTTCCCGCAAAAATAAGTATTGTATAGGGTCGTCAAGTCACGTCTGTGTGCTGCGTCACGCGTGCTAGTTACACATTTCCATGCTAATGATGGAGACCATGCGGTCTCAGAGAAAATACGCAATATTAGAGTAAAGTCCACAAATAACATGTGTTTTGGTGAAATAATACAATGAGTAAGTTGTAAGTGTCAAATAACTGTGAAAATGAGTGTCTGTACTAAAAAGTGTATCAGAAAGAATAATTCTGGCAAACATGAACACCCCAGCGAGCAAAAAGTCGTCTAGAAGACGTCTAAAAGACGTCATTCTTAGACATCCAGAAGACGTCCTCACAGGAGCCAGAATGAAAGTTTTTTATACGTCTTTTCTGGACATTGTATAGACGTGCTAAAGACGTCATTCTTAGACATCCAGAAGACGTCCTCACAGGAGCCAGAATGAACGTTTTTTATACGTCTTTTCTGGACATTGTATAGACGTCAATTAAAGACGTGCTAAAGACGTCATTCTTAGACATCCAGAAGACGTCCTCACAGGAGCCAGAATGAAAGTTTTTTATACGTCTTTTCTGGACATTGTATAGACGTCAATTAAAGACGTGCTAAATACGTCATTCTTAGACATCCAGAAGACATCCTCACAGGAGCCAGAATGAAAGTTTTTTTTTACGTCTTTTCTGGACATTCTATAGATGTCAAGTAAAGACTTGCTACAGATGTAATTGTTAGACATCTAAAGGCAGTCAGAATAAAAGTTGTATTAGACGTGTTTTCTGTAGTAGAAATGTCAAAGACTGTTAAAGACCCATACTGACATGGAAATCCTATATGTGCATTTTTCAAGGATCCAACTTTAAAAAATATTTACTTACAAATATTTACAAAACAGTGGCAGTGAGGGAGCTAGTTCTCACTGAGAAAAACCCAGTTACTCAAAGTTAATGGTTGTCGTGTCATGAAACTGCAGACACACAGACCATAGACCTAAATAAGATTTTAAAGAATATTGATAATATTGAATATTCAATTGAATAACTGTGTAGTGTATATACTTGCATTTGTATATCTTAACAATATAACTGTAATAAACTGCTTACCATTTTCCTGTAAAACAAACTAATCACTCCAAGAAATCAACTATTTAAATCTCAAAATATATTTGTATTACTATTTTGTTCTGCTGGACCAAAACTTAACAGCCGGAAGACTAAAGTATAAATTAACACAATACAACTTAAAAGCCTGAACAGTAAAGTTGTAAATTAACACAATTTCCCTTTAAATAATCTATAAAATGTTAAAACAATATAACATAACAATTAACAAAATATGGCTGCTACAAGGTTCACAAGCTTCATTTATAGCAGCAAGCAGTTTCAGATGATCGGCTACAGACTTTATTTGGGCCTCTATTGCAGCTGGGTCCCATTTCATGACAGCAGCTACAATCAAAGCAACAAAAATCCACATGTTAAATAAATAATTACAAATGCCACTGTTGTGGTTTAGCTTATAGCAGAGATACATAGTTGAAAATTTGAGTACTCGAATCAATTAAATGAAATAAATCACAAATCAAGTAAAATTACATCAAGCCTGATATAAGGCATTCCACACACACACACACACACACACACACACACACACACACACACACACATATAGGTGCCATTTACAACTTCATGTGATTTTAGTGATCGGATAGCTATATGATCTTGAAAAGACCAGGTGTAAATGCCCTCCGAAATGCATTCGTGACGCATTTGAATCGGATTGCTCAAACCACTTCAGGAGGTGGTCTGGGCCGCATTCCAGAAGAAACTGGACAAGTGTAAATGCATCTGGTTGTTGAAACCACATGTAAATTTTACTCCTCCCAAAAACGCTCTAAAATAAAGTTGTAAGAGCGTGTTATAGGCTATATGTCATGTTATAGCAAGTTATGACCAGGGGCGGACTTTACCATTAGGCAAAGGTCGGCAATTGCCTTGGGCCCCGAGCTACCTAGGGGCCCCCAAAATGCCCTATTAACTTATGCTTAATTTTTTTATATTTTTTTTATTATTTTTTATTATATATTTCTAAAACTCCGTTTGCGAAAAATGGCATCAAATCATTAGTGTCGTGTCGCAGACAGGAGGGGGCCCCCCGCCTCACTACATTGGACTATTCCATTATCTCACTTACTGCGCATCTGCGAAAGTGACAAGGCTGTGCCAAAAAACTGACGGAGAAAAAGAAGTGATTGACAGACAGAGTGTACAGAGCAGTAGACAGAGTAAAAATGAAGAGAAGCTAGCTACCCAAGCGGTGCCGAAAAAAGGAGGAAGCGGGATGAAAGCAAAAAGTCCGTAAAGGTGCGCGGCGCGAAAGTTAAATAACACGCAGTAACAGGAGGACCGGGAAATACACAAACAGAGCAAGACGAGTCTAAACGCGAAAATTTAAAGTTTCGAAGTTACCCAAGCGGCTCAAATAAAAGAAAAAAGTGAAAAGACGCTGATAAGTATTTGGGAACGCTGCCAAAGATGACAAACTTTTTTACGGCTACTGTTGGGGATACAGATCAGGAACAACAACGTCCAACGCACAGAAAAATCGTGAAGCAAAGAGGACACGGAGATCGACAAACAAAACTGAGCAGTTTACTTATGAATCATGATATTTAAAAAAAATATCTCAGCTCTCAGATTCTGTCAATTCTATTACGAAATTCAAACAATAAATACCGTTTTGCCATTTTAATGTGATGTGACAGATTCCTATAGCGGCACGTGAACTGATCATCTCTAGCTAATAGTAAATAAACACAAATTAACAATGTTGAACGATACAGTATAACTTACCGAAATGTATATTCCTCATTCATAATATCGATCAATAAGTGTTTTTCAACCGCGGAAAGAGGTAAAACAGCTGGAGAACAATCGTCACATAATATTTACCTCAGGAAAGCCATTTAATTGGCAAAAAAAAAAAAAAAAGAGCTATAGAGAGTATTTGGCTAAATATGTGTACTATATTACTTATTTTAACCTTAAAGTATACCAGCTGATAGGGCTTTTTTTTTTCCTTGAGAAAAAGTAACGCCTATCTTGTGAAACGTTACCTAATATTTATCCAAATGAGTCAATATTGAATCAAATCACAAGAATTGAACCGAAATGGTGAAATTTGTCAAGCAAAAAAACAACAACAAAAAAAACAGCTTACCAGATATTGTACCATGTAAACATTGTACCATGTTTCTGTTTAGGAGTAAAGAAGTGTATGCAGGGTTTAAAGGGGACGTTTTTTTCTCCTCTCTAACCTTTACTTTCCCGTAGATTAGCTTTATCTGCCTATCCACCATTCAGTCTAGGGCTGTCCCTGACTATGGATTTTCATAGTCGAATCAGAATCGTCATGTCTTGCCTATAGTCGACTAATAGTCGAATCATGTGTATGGGGGTGGGGCTGGGGGCGGGGCTTTAACGTTTAAAAGCCGCGATGTACAGAAAATCGCACAAAGATATAGAAGAAAATGTATAAAAACATTTTTGATCAATAAAACTAAGAAATAACATAAATAACTCCAGAAAGGCCACACTGCAGATTTGCATTTCACATGCAAATCAAATTAAATCGGCTAAATTACCTGTGCGAGCAGGCCAGCCTACAGCACAACATCGATGCACCGAAAAAATAAACAATTAATTTACTAAATTAAATTAGAACAGAATATACCTTTCTAATAAATAAAAATACAAAACGAAATAAATCAGAATCAAGTCACAGGATGAGGAGCAAATGTGTGCAAAATGCCTAAAGTGCAGGGGAACATATATTCAAAACACAAGCCACAAATAGTTAGATTAGATAACCCTGACAGATTAATAAATAAAATAAAAATAAAGAAATTATTAAAATAACGATAGTAGCCAGAATTTTCAACTTTGTCTTTTTAACTGCAGAAACAACAATAACTGCTAAACTGGAGTGGCAGTCTTTTTAGCTAAAAATGTTCACAGCATCCAAAAATAAAATTAGAACCGGCTGAAAAGTTTTGAAATCACTTGTACCTGATCGAGAGAACAAATCCTGAAAGTCTTTCACTCTGTCTGTCCGTTGGAGTCTTTTCAAATTGTGCGCGCGGATAAAATACATTCTAACGTGAAACCCAGTCTATGCGTGAAACATGTTAACGTTGGCCGGCAGAAGTGCGATCATGGTTTTCCTGATGCTAAATCCAGCCTTGGAGAATATCCTTTCTGATGGTGTACATCCACACTTTAGATTTTCTTATCCCAGACATTGTTAAAGATTTAAATCCTTGCCGCGAAGACGCTCCTCTGTCGGTCACGGATTGAAAGTGAAACTTAAATCTGTCACGGGGTGTTTGGATTTATTCACGCACGTTAAAAAAAATATTTATTAAAAGCTTCTTTCTTTGCACATTTTTATATACAGCATTATCATAATAGGCTGAATATTAACGTATTGACATAAAAGCTAGTTCTATGTGAAATCAGACATTGAGCGCCCTCATACAGTATATGATTCTCGTTTCATAACACCTCTGCGAAGATTCGACCGTGAGATCGGTAGTCGAATCAGGCTCCTCCTATCGAAGCATCGAATCTTCGACTATTCGGGGTCACCCCTAATTCAGTCGGTACATATTTTTTTCGTTCTCTTTTATCTCTTTTAAAGATTGGATGGGGAGGGGCCCATAGCCTACCTACCTTCGCCTTGGGCCCCCGATTTGCTAAATCCGCCACTGGTTATGACGACGCTACTGCCGCATCGCCGCTGACCATCTAACGTTATTCATCAAGCCAATGTGCAAACTATCGCAAATTAAAGTGAAAGTAAGTCCCCGATGCTTAACACACAGTTATCATCATTAAAAGTAAAGAAACAAAATGATCTTACCAGGGCTGTTGCGCTCTCTCCTATTGCGGTCTTTGATTTAGAAATTTTAACGGATGATCAATAAAATGCAGTTCATATCTGTTGCTTTCGGTGACGTGAACACCATTAAATTTGCATAGCGAGGGAATCGAAGATCTGATTTATATCCGTTTTGCAAAAACACATTTATGTGACCAGGTGTAAATGGAATTGTTGTGATAAAACAGATAGCTATCCGATCTGAGAAAACGCATCAAGTGGCCAGGTTTAAACAGCCCCATACACACACACACACACACACACACACACACACACACACATATTAGGGGTGTAAGTTAACGGTTCACAAAATTCATGGTTCGGTTCAATATGATACACTTGTGTCATGGTTCGGTACGTTTTCGATACAGGAAAAAGAAAGAAATGCCAGAGAAATTTCCTTGATTTAATATTTGTAACTTTTTTTTTTTGTATTAAACGTAACATCATAAAGTATGATTTTTTTTTTTTTTACTTTGAGGAATGATGAAGCTATAATTGACTCTTAGAAGCATGTAAAACAGCTCCTTGAAAAAAAAAATGTAATGTAATATTGTAGTTATAAACAAAGGTTTATTTTAGTTCAGATTAACATTTGAGGGCAGTAATTTTATTCATGTCAAAATAAAACCAACGTAATGTAACTTGAAAGCATTATAGCCTACTATTCCTGCCAAACTTCCATGGTTACAATTTGTTTTACTACAGTAAATCCATGGTGAATGTTGCTGATCTGTGGACACTGGAGTGTTCATTCATGGCACATTGTTTCCACGTCAGCGCTGTTTGATCCGTTAATAACAGAGAAATATGAATGCTTCTCAATAGATCTCGCAGCGATGTTATTACTTCAGTGGGGATCTCTTAGCGCCGTGTAGTAACAGTGTCGCTTGATCAAGATCGGCTCGCGCTGCAGTGAAGCACATAATAACAGCACCTGCTTTCTGGTCAGTTAGCCTACAGTACCTGCTTTTTTTGTGGAAACCAAATCTTTTGATTGTGAGAGAGCCATGTGTTAAAAGTCAGATGGCACTTAATCTACTTTATGATTTGCCCTATGTCTGAACAAAAGAAATAAAAGTTAACTATACCATATTGAATTGCATAGCATCATATTTTTGCAATGCGTTGAATCGAAATCGAATCGCACCGGATCGTAATAAAAGTGAATCGTATTGCATTGCATCGGTAGCTGGCAGCTGCTTATATGTATCATTAATGTATTGTATCGTTGGCTATGCATCGAGATGCGTATCGTATCGGCCTCAGTTATGGAGATGCACATCCCTAATACCTATATAGGAAAAGTAACTACATTTACATACTGTGAATTGTTTTTTCCATCGAAAATCGCAATTGTATCGAATTATGACATTTTCTTAATCTTACACCCGTTTTAATAACATTGTCATCTGTACAAAGAAAAAACTCTTCCGTTTTTAGTACATTGTTGATGTGTAAAAGTTCCTTAAGTTTGTGTGTTCTTGACGTCTTTTCTTTTAACCCTGCAGGTAGTTACATTACATTTTATATATTAATAAAAGTTTTACCTATGGAACTTCGGTATGATGAAAATGTGTGTAATATAGCAAACCCAAACAAACAACTCAATTATTCTATGTTAAATTGAACTCTTCCACCATATCTACTTTAAAATGAAACACAGGAACTTGCCATCCTAGGTCACATTACCATAAATATAATATAAAATTACTATAAGATAAAATTACTTCAGTTAATTTACCATCGGATGTGTAACGATAACCAGCTGGAGTGCCCTTGAAAGCCTCCAGAGGGCACTCCACACCAGACTATCATGTTTCACTCACAAACTACATTTCCCATAACTCACTGCCCGGACTCATCATCACTTATCACTGATCACATTCACCTGTACCTCATTCACTGATTGCATTCACCTGTCTCATCCTGTTAGTCTGTCTATTTATACCATGTTCATTCATTCACTCACCGTGAAGTCTTGTTTGTGTCACACTGCATTTCTGAGTGTTTTCCCTGTTTTCATGTCTCTTGGTTTTTTGGATTTCTTGCCTGTTCCCTGGATTACTCTTTTGCCTCTGACCCCTGCCTGTTTTGTTTTGTTTGTTTGTTTATTTGTTTGTTTGGACTGCCTACCTGTGTTTTGACCCATTGCCTGTACTTTGGATTACGCCTTTGGATTGCGCCTTAAATAAAAGCTGCATTTGGATCTGAACCTTCGTGTCTCTGAGCAGTTCGTGACAGAAGACTTCGCCATACCAAGATCCAGCAGCGATGACCACCATGGATCCAGCAGCGATGACCACCATGAATCCAGCAGCAAAGATTATGTGTCTCCGTCAGGGAGACCGGCCCATAGAGGAGTACGTGAGAGACTTTATTGAGCTGGCACCTTTGGCATTTTTCGATGAAGTATGCCTAATGATATTTTTCCGTGGAGGACTATCCGAGCCGATCAGCTCCCTAATGCCACTTCATCACCCTGGCTGGAATCTTCAAAGGTATATAATCCAGGCTCTTTTGCTGGCTGAGTCACTTCACGCCAGTCCAGCCGAGCCCGCACTTCACGCCAGTCCAGCCGAGCCCGCACTTCACGCCAGTCCAGCCGAGCCCGCACTTCACGCCAGTCCAGCCGAGCCCGCACTTCACGCCCGTCCAGCCGAGCCCGCACTTCACGCCAAATCTGCCGAAGCCAAGGCAGTATGCGTCATGCCCGCCGCCCCTGACACTGAGAGCGTCATGCCCGCCGCGCCTGAGACAGCAAGCGACATGCCCGCCAAGCTAGAGCCTTCACCGCTGGTCCCGTCCAGCACAGAGCCCTCTTCACCGCTGGTCCCGTCCAGCTCAGAGCCCTCTTCACCGCTGGTCCTGTCCAGCCCAGAGCCCTCTTCGCCGCTGGTCCTGTCCAGCTCAGAGCCCTCTTCATCGCTGGTCCTGTCCAGCTCAGAGTCCTCTTCGCCGCTGGTCCTGCCCAGCTCAAAGCCCTCGCCGCCACTGGTCCCGTCAAGCTCAGAGCGCGCTGATCCTGATCCAGAGACTGAGCTTCACGTCACTTCTGCCGACCCAGAGACTGAGCTTCACGTCACTTCTGCCGACCCAGAGACTGAGCTGCACGTCACTTCTGCCGACCCAGAGACTGAGCTTCACGTCACTTCTGCCGACCCAGAGACTGAGCTTCACGTCACTTCTGCCGACCCAGAGACTGAGCTTCACGTCACTTCTGCCGACCCAGAGACTGAGCTTCACGTCACTTCTGCCGACCCAGAGACTGAGCTTCACGTCACTTCTGCCGACCCAGAGACTGAGCTTCACGTCACTTCTGCCGACCCAGAGACTGAGCTTCACGTCACTTCTGCCGACCCAGAGACTGAGCTTCACGTCACTTCTGCCGACCCAGAGACTGAGCTTCACGTCACTTCTGCCGACCCAGAGACTGAGCTTCACGTCACTTCTGCCGACCCAGAGACTGAGCTTCACGTCACTTCTGCCGACCCAGAGACTGAGCTTCACGTCACTTCTGCCGACCCAGAGACTGAGCTTCACGTCACTTCTGCCGACCCAGAGACTGAGCTTCACGTCACTTCTGCCGACCCAGAGACTGAGCTTCACGTCACTTCTGCCGACCCAGAGACTGAGCTTCACGTCACTTCTGCCGACCCAGAGACTGAGCTTCACGTCACTTCTGCCGACCCAGAGACTGAGCTTCACGTCACTTCTGCCGACCCAGAGACTGAGCTTCACGTCGCGTTAGCCGACCCAGAGACTGAGCTTCACGTCGCGTTAGCCGACCCAGAGACTGAGCTTCACGTCGCGTTAGCCGACCCAGAGACTGAGCTTCACGTCGCGTTAGCCGACCCAGAGACTGAGCTTCACGTCGCGTTAGCCGACCCAGAGACTGAGCTTCACGTCGCGTTAGCCGATCCAGAGACTGAGCTTCACGTCGCGTTAGCCGATCCAGAGACTGAGCTTCACGTCGCGTTAGCCGATCCAGAGACTGAGCTTCACATCACGTCCGCCCATCAAGAGTCTCGTCCCGCCGAGACTGAATCTGTTCCTGAGCCTGAATCTGATCCTGATACTGAGCCTGAATCTGTTCCTCTTCCTCTTTCTGCGCCTGTGTCTCCGGACAAGATGGCCGACTCCACGCCTGTGTCTCCGGACAAGATGGCCGACTCCACGCCTGTGTCTCCGGACAAGATGGCCGACTCCACGCCTGTGTCTCCGGACAAGATGGCCGAAACCACGCCTGTGTCTCAAGACAAGATGGCCACCGCCGAACCAGTGTCTCAGGACAAGATGGCCACCGCCGAGCCAGTGTCTCAGGACAAGATGGTCTCCGCCGAGCCAGTGTCTCAGGACAAGATGGTCGCCGCCGAACCAGTGTCTCAGGACAAGATGATCTTCGCCGAGCCAGTGTCTTCGGACAAGATAGTAGCCGCTGCCACGGTGTCTGTCCCTGAGCCGGTGTCTGTTCCTGTGTCTGCCCTTGAAAGCCTCCAGAGGGCACTCCACACCAGACTATCATGTTTCACTCACAAACTACATTTCCCATAACTCACTGCCCGGACTCATCATCACTTATCACTGATCACATTCACCTGTACCTCATTCACTGATTGCATTCACCTGTCTCATCCTGTTAGTCTGTCTATTTATACCATGTTCATTCATTCACTCACCGCGAAGTCTTGTTTGTGTCACACTGCATTTCTGAGCGTTTTCCCTGTTTTCATGTCTCTTGGTTTTTTGGATTTCTTGCCTGTTCCCTGGATTACTCTTTTGCCTCTGACCCCTGCCTGTTTTGTTTGTTTGTTTATTTGTTTGTTTGGACTGCCTACCTGTGTTTTGACCCATTGCCTGTACTTTGGATTACGCCTTTGGATTGCGCCTTAAATAAAAGCTGCATTTGGATCTGAACCTTCGTGTCTCCGAGCAGTTCGTGACAGGATGCATGTCCCCCTTTGCTAACCCTTTTGTGGAAGGGCTCTTTGTGAAGGGATTTAGATGTTTGCTTCGAACACCCCTTTAATTGTACATTTATTAAATCACATGTAATGTTTATAAATAATACTAGGTAAAGGAGAGCAAACTGATTCCCCTTCATTTTATCTACCTTATGCCGACCAAAAGGTATATGATTTTCTTTCTTCAGATGAAAACACATATTTTAGAAAAAATAAACTAGACTTTTAGATATATTATCCATCTCTTGTGTTTGTGTGTCAAATAATGCAAGTGAATAGACACCAAAATGCTGAATGTCGAAAAAGTCCAAGAGCATTGTAAAGCTCACATGATAAGTGCAGAAAACATCTTGTGTGAACAACACAGCAAGCTGTGAGTACGCTGTATGAAGTTTCTGGCGTATGCACTTGCATTATATTGGCTTACAATAATGGATAATTTTTCAAAAAATCTTTGTGGAAAGAAAGTCAGATATATATCTGGAATGCCACGAGAGAAGAAAAGAGAATTTTTTAATTTCTGAGTGCATTGTGCCTTTAAAATTGACTGCGGATTTAAATACTGGGTAACACTTTATTTCGATAGTCCACTTTAGACATTCTACTAACTATAAGTAACTACATGTCAACTATCTGTCATTAGAGTATTAGTAGACTGTCTGCTTAATAACACTCTGTTTTGTTGGTCCCCCAACAGACATTCTACTGACTATAAGTTACTTGGCAACTACAAGTCAACTTATTCTCCTAACCCGAATCCTAACATCTAAACTTAACCTACCAGTCTATTGACTGTCTACTACAGCCTACTAATACTCTAATGAGAGTTAGTTGACATGTTAGTGAAAGTGGACTATCGAAATAAAGTGTAACCAGATACTGCAGTGGATACTTACTAGTGATGGACTTGTTTCTCTGTTGGTGCCTATTCTGCCCCGTAAGTCCAATGCTTGATCTAAAAATATATATATAAAAAAAAAAAGTGTGTTAATAGGATTATTGATAGCGTAACATAGGACCATTTTTTTTATGTTCCATAAGTGTTATATAAATCTGGAGAATCCTTACTAAAAATTAACAATGTTTTGCGACACTAACCAAATGGTAATAAATTATTGTAATATGTAAAATAGGTAAGAGGCCGCACTATGCATAAACTTTTATTTGCAAAAACAGGTTTCGGCACGCGCCTAAACGCATTTTTGCAAATATTTGCAAAAATGCGTTTAGGCGCGTGCCGAAACCTGTTTTTGCAAATAAAAGTTTATGCATAGTGCGGCCTCTTACCTATTTTATGTATTACAATTATCCAGGCCAGCACTCTAAAAGTTTATTAATATATGCAGTGAAGCCTGCTCCTATACTCACTTAATAAATTATTGTAATCAATCCACCATAAAAACATGGTTTCTACACTATAATAAAAAACATGGTTAATTTAGCAAATGTCCTTAAAGGATTAGTTCACCTCAAAGTTGAAAATTGTGTCATCATTTACTCACCCTCAAGTTGTTTTAAACCTGTATGAATTTCTTTCTTCTGCTGAACACAAAGAAAGATATTTTGAAGAATGTCGGTAACCAGACAGACTTGGGTCCCATTGACTTCCATAGTAGGAAAAAAAAATACTATGGAAGTCAATGGGACCCAAGTTACAGACATTCTTCAAAATATCTTTCTTTGTGTTCAGCAGAAGAAAGAAATTCATACAGGTTTGAAACAACTTGAGGTTGAGTAAATGATGACACAATTTTCAACTTTGAGGTGAACTAATCCTTTACAAGAACAGCTCATCCCAAAAAAAAAAAAGAAAAAAAAAAAAAGAGTTATCTCATTATGTAGCTTACTCACCCATATGTTGAAATTGTATGAGTTTCTAATGTAGAACCATAATTAAGATATCTTGAAAAATGCCTATTATTTTTGTCATAGGCTACAATGCATACAGTTGTTTTATTCCCCAAATTCTTGTGTTTCACAAAAGTAAGTTATACAGGTTTGAAAATACTTTCATTTTGAAAGACATTTATTTTTGGGTCAGCTAGGCCTGTAAACTCAAGAAGATAAAGCTTGTCTGGAGGGTTTGAACCAGTGCATTTGAGCAGATTTACATGTTCTGCCTCTATTTCACGTGTATTTTGACAATACTCACACCGCATCTGAACATCGTGTGGCTGGATAATATTTATTCCCCAAATGCCTGGATCATGAAGGAAACACACACATACACATCAATATTAGTTATTTGTTTTACTTACTTACGGAGACATTTGCAAAAGCTTGCTAAATTGACTCACCAGCTCCAAAACATATTATTACGACTCGTTAATTTAACTGATCGGTTAGCCATCCCGCGATCAATAGATTCATAAGCCTAGTTTGCAGATTCTCATAGTATAAGACTGTGACAGTTCCTTTCTGTCTAAAGATACAATTCTCAGTTCACTCGTTGTAAGCTCCCATGTTGAGTTTTATTTTATCATAAACTAAGTTAGACAAGTTACACATGCTAGCAGCACTATAACATTAATACCTTGGAATACCGTATGCACTAACAATATCCCAGCAAACATTGGTCCGACGGCAACGTCGTGTCCCTGGCCAAAAATAGTTGCGGTAGGACGGCATAAATCGGTAAAAATATGTAACACAGAACATTTCCTAAAAATGCATTCAGATACATGTGTGCATGTCTACAGTTATCTGAGGTTGCATGTATAATTGTTATTTTGACTTTTAGCTACGTGTAGTTCAATATATACCATGTTGTGTTTCGGGTGAGAGAGGACGTCACCATGGCGACGTCTTTTACACGTGCATTTATAGTCCATCATGACCCTCTATGAAATCAATTGTGATAAAGCTGTGCTTAATCCTTGCGTGGTTAATACTGCAATAATTAATTAAATTTTTTATTAAATTAAAGTTTTAATAAGTTGTGTGAATACGTCCACTGACGTCCTTTACACGTCTATAGTATCGGGTGAGAGGACGTCACCTGGCGACGTCTTTTACACGTGCATTTATAGTCCATCATGACCCTCCATCATGGAATCCTTGTGAAATATGCAAAAGCTGTGCTTAATCCTTGCATGGTTAATACTGCAAAAATTCATTTAATTGCCCAAGTAGTTTTTAAGAGGTTGTGAAGACGTCCACTGACGTCCTTTACACGTCAAGGCTGTGAATACACGTCCACTGACGTCCTTTACACATCTAGTCAAGCAAGACAGAAAAAAAACCCCCAGGAATTATCTTTATGAAATACACGAATTGTATACAAGTAAATATATTTACTTTATCTTGTTTAAATAAATCATAATCACACAGTTCCCAGTGTGGTTAAGTGAATGCAAAGCCTCTGCATTTTAGTCATTATTTCAACCTGGGGCTCGTTCTTCGTACGTCGCTAACTCAGTTAGCTGGATTTGATTGTTGACGATTTGGCATGATCTTGGATTGTTTGGTTCTTCGACGCTCATCCTGGACTTGCTGTCATAGCAACAGGTGCGCAAACTTAAACCTGCTCGGGAGCAGGCTTATTTCATGTAAACAGGATTAGATCCCGGCTTCATAAGCGGAGCTGATACGGGAAGTCCAGCGCAGCGCGATAGTGCACTTTCTGAGATTGAATTTTTTTCTCGTGACTCGTGAAATTGTCGTTTACATTATTAATTTGTTGGAAACGCACATTATTTTCGACTTGTCGGAGTCGGGCTTTAACTACAGCACAAACTGTTTGCATTGCCCTAAGATTATTTGCGAGTGGCTCTTTCCTTTACACTATTGGAGCAGAGAACTTGATGGAAAGTGCCGTCTGTCGTGTCATTCGGAGTTTACCTGGCGCTTTTAGGTTTAAAAAACAGTTTTAGGTTTTTAAGACCCAATGTTGTAAAGCAGTTTTTTTAAAGCAGTTTTTTTTTTTTTTTTTTTGCTATCATTTTTTATGAAGATCATGCAATCATGACCATGCCGATTACAGTATGTCACTCAGGCTTCACTAACGTCATTGGTACCATAGACTATAGGCTTCCATAGACTGCCATCAAGGCCTCAATGAAGGGGATTATGTGAACAGAAAGGGGGTTCACAATGTAAATGTGCAGCCCAGTTACTATTGGGAGTCTTAATATTCCAGATTAGTAATATTATATCAAATAAAAAAAGTCAGTTGACTAAAATCTTCCATATCACAAATGTGAAAGCAAAATGGCCAGGATCTGTGCATGACTTAAGAATTTTCAGAAATTCACATGTATGCACATTATTTGAAAGTGGAAAGTTCCACAATTAAATATCAAGCTCACTGTATTACATACACTTATGCTGATCCTAACAGAACTGCATTTCTTCATAGGTGATTATGCATGTTCCTGCCTGCAGACAGGTGTTTATGACCCCATTCCCTGACCCAAACCAGTTACAATGCAGTAGCCAGGACAAGGGCACACAATGAAATGAACTTTGGCTAACTAAAGGGAAGATTTCAGTGTCTGATAAGTCTGAGGTTTGCACACCTGACAGGGCCTGTGACATTGCTGCATGTGCCATATTACACAACATTGCCCCCAAAAAAAAAACTTTTCATTATAATATAATGAAAAGTTTAATAAAAGACCAATATACTTAGTTCCTTGAGTTTTATTTCAATTGTTCTTTGTAAAGAAAAGCCAGTGTTCAAGTGCCTGCAACAAGAGATATTAGACACATGCCTCATGCAACAAATAAAAAGGAAAAGTTGTCTATCCACTGCCCACCTGTAGGCCTATGTCTCCTCTGTCTGTGCTGACTCTTCTGTAGGCCTTTCTGTAGATGTGGAATCCTGACACTTATATTGCAGCCATAAAGCATACAAGTATAAATTAAGTAAAGTTATTTATGCACTTGCAGGTAGGCTAGTTCCTCCATATGACAGTTATCTGAGAGGGTTTATTCACTGTCCAGTGAAATGGAAACAAATGGACATTACAAAGTCTTATACTTTCTTTCCTTTGGAAAGTAATAAAAAAAATGTCCACTTACTGCACATATTTCAGCCACCACTTTCTTGGGAACAGATACAAGTGTTGGTGTATTATGTAAAAGTGCACAAAAGAGGAAAACACAATGTCATTATATGAACTACACTCTGGAAAAATATTTTTACATTAATATAAGTTTATTAGTTTTCACTTTCACAAGTCAAAGCAATTCATCATTACTCAAGATTTAACAGTTGAAATGACTATACAGCCTTAATTTAATGCAGCAAAAATTATTTTACAGTGTAGGCTACTAAGATCTTTTCTTCTTTTTTTTTTTTTGCTCAGCCTTTTTCTTGGTTGCTTTTATAAACAGCCAACCATTTATTTAACAGTGTCTTTTATAAAAGAGACTATAATATAACAAAAAAATTACCATTATGTAGAATATTTTTGTACTTCACTTTTATTTGTTCCCATGTTGGTGACTCTGACATTACAATGAACAAAGTAATTATGCAATTATTCAAATACAAAAATATAGGCTAATAAGTGATAAAAAAACATCTAACATGGCCACTTCTAACGGATTTAAATTGTCTGCTACTTTTTGCCAGCCCTCTCTCCTGGCTTTTGCAGACTTTGAGGTGTTCCCTGGCGGTTTGCATTAAAACATTAAAATTCCGAATAAACTTCGACTATTAGTTCTTGCTCTGCTGAGGAGAAAAACTGAGCGCGCTCTTTGGCCATGCTGAACAGCCAATAGCAGCGTTGCTGATCAATGTTTCTACTATCGATACATATCCCCTTTTAAGCCAGCGCATGAACGCGCAGTTATCTCAGATAACTCAATCCAGCGATACTAATCCTATCCGGCAAGTGTGTTCGAAGAACCGAGTTAGCCAGATCATGATTAGCACGATGATATTATCTTGGATGTGTCATTTGATCTCGGATGTAATAAGCAACGTACGAAGAACGACCCCCTGTAGCCTACCTGATACGTTGTGTTTTGTTTTTTTTGTTTTTTTTATGGAATGTATGCATGTAAAACAGAAATATATCTGGTCACCATTTATGTCTGAGTTGGATGTAATTGCCAAAACTGTGCTGCCAAGATGTAACAAAAGATCTCCCGACATTACCAAATCCCGCGATAGGTTAGATTATCTCACGAGATGTTAACGCGTTTTCCCCATAGACTCACTCCGGAACACTGAAGTTTGAACAACCACGAAGAGAGGAGGAATTGAGGCCCATATTATTAAAAATCTACTGTTGGGTACGTACATTTTGTATTATTAGATTCACGTGCTAGAGTTTTACTTGTTTGACATGAATGAACCGAAAGAAATGATGCCCACATTGTCAACTGAAATTGGCTAACTGAGTTTGGCTAAAATTAGCTAGTAGGCTAAAAGTTGCTTTGAACTTATACAACGGTATACCATAGTATAAAGTATGTTTAATGATACAGTCAAAGTTATTACTGTAAATTATTAATGTAGCCTTTTGAGAGTTTCTTTCAGAAAGTAAATTATCTGAAGTTGAATGAAATGTTTAGCTGGATTTGAACATGTAGGCTATGTTTTCAGTAACTGCTTTAAAAATGTTGTAATTTTAGAATTGCTAAACATGTCTATTCAGGGGACATCACAGCCCACCTGTCTTTATCAGAAATGTCCTGTTCACTTTCTCACTGTTAACTTTACACACCTAGTTTAGGGTCTTTCTCAAGGGCACCACAGTGGTATTGAAGAGGCAGGGGACAAATGCTGTTTTGAATTTAGCTGAAGACCATACAAATATTTTGAAAATAAGTGCATGTCATTTACCTCAAATTTTTTATTTTCATTTATTTTAAAAAGAAATATATTCTCTTCCCTTAGATGCTGTGAAGAGGTGGAGCCCACATGCTACAGACACTGAAATTGATGCAGCAATGGCAGAACACCTGAAACACACTCCAGGAAGAGCTGGGGGTGGTGGATACAAAAAATGAGCCAAACAATGTGTTTAAGGGATAGTTCACCCAAAAATGAAAATTGTCATCATTTACTCAACCTCATGTTTCAAACCTGTATACCTTTCTATGCTAAACACAAAGATGTTTAGAAGAATGTTTGTAACCAAGCAGATGTCGCTTCCCATTACATTTACATTTAGTCATTTAGCAGACGCCCTTATCCAAAGCGACTTACAAATTAGGACTAAGTTCAGCGAGTCATCATAAAGAGGCAAAAGCAACAACAACGCAGGAATTGCTCAAAATACGAAGTTCAGGTATTATTCAGAGTAGCATAAGCCTGATAAGTGATGTTTCAAAGGGAAAGGATTTTTTTTTTAATTTTTTTTTTTTTAAAATATCCATTAATAATCATTTTTTCTCCAACAATGGTAGTCAGTGGATGCTCTATTTGCTTGGTTACAAACATTCTTCAAAATATCTTCTTTTGTGTTCAGCAGAAGAAAGAAACTCATACAGGTTTGGAATTTGGTGAGTAAATTACATAATTTTCATTTTTGGGTGAACTATCCCTTTATATAATAATTCAGTATTTTGCAATTGGTATTTTAGTTTGGTTAACAAATCGAGAGCTTAGAATTATAAGGTTCTATCTCCGTTTATTGTAGTTTATTGAGCATTAAAGTTTTTAAACTCGGTTTATGTTTTGTGAGATGGAACCTTTTATTTTATTAATAACTACTAACATTTTTTTTTTTTTTTTTTACAAAAATAACACCACACAGGCATTAATAAACACCTAATGGATCAGATTGTCAAAAACTCAATTTCAACCAAAAGTGGAGATAGAACCTTAAAATTCTAAGCTCACGAAATGTTAAACATTGAAAAAAATAAAGAGAAATTTTGGCTGTTCAATATCAATAAAATGTTGTGCTTAATCAGAACATGCTTCTTTTTTTTTGCTTATGTCCACAAATAATGTGTTATTGTTTTTGATGTACACGTGATTAAAACGTTTTATTGACGTTCAGGTCTGACTGGACCAATTTTGGACCTTTTTAGAACCTTTGTCAAAATGTGTAGTCTAAACCTCAAGACTTGATTGTCTTTCACGATGTTACACAATAGGTGTGTGATTATTTTATATGCAGGCTTATATATACACTTAAATTATGCAGCAACACATTTAAACACATATGACGACGCATTTAGACGTCCAGGGACGCGCAGAAGAGACGTGGAATTCACGGCCAGAAAAGACGTGGAATTCACGGCCAGAAATGACGTCGGTTCAACTTCCATTTTGGAACTATTTTTCAACCATGACGGGACGTCTCGGACGGACGTATTTTCAACGGTCATTAAACGTCCAAATGTTTGCTGGGATTGCTCTAATCGCGTTTAGATCCTCAATTTAATACACTATATCTTGATGTAGCAGAATTTGTATAAAATAAAGTTTTACCTTCCGTAGATTGCAATATTTCCGTTGATAAAATTCTTTGTCCATATTCCTTGTTTGTTCTTCATTTACATCCAGCAACACCCAGCAACTCGCTCAAAATAAACATTTAGCAGTCCGATGAAAATAATCCATGTTTTAAACGATGTAAAACCCACAGAATAGGCAAATTGAAGATCCCGCGCAGCAGCAAAGCAAACACCGACTCACTCAACTGACGTTTATTCAAACTTGACTCGTAAAGGCGCGCATAGTTGTCATTGGCTAGATTCCTGGATGACAGTCAGAATAAACAGAGAATAACCAATCATGCTCAAAACAGCTAGTAGAGACAGCCAATAGTGTGGCAACA
This sequence comes from Leuciscus leuciscus, assembly GCF_965113295.1. Classification (NCBI taxonomy): domain Eukaryota; kingdom Metazoa; phylum Chordata; class Actinopteri; order Cypriniformes; family Leuciscidae; genus Leuciscus; species Leuciscus leuciscus. Next base: position 18,195,457 of record NC_138736.1, on the reverse strand, counting down.
TTGCAATTACAGGAAAATATGAATATATATATATATATATATATATATATATATATATATATATATATATATATATATGTATTTAAATAAATAAATAAAATATATTATGTGCTATTTATTTGGTTGTATTTGTAGGCTGGCTGTTATATTTAATCAATTGGTTAAATTGTTTTTTCATTGCAGTGCATGATTAAAAATTAAACAATAAAAATGAAAGATTAAAAATACTGTAAGAACTTACAGTAACTGACCATATATAATATTTATTTACCACTGTTCTGATAAAGTGCAATTTAATAGAGCAAACAGTAAACAGAGCAAACACTGCATATATTCATATACAATTCTGTATGTAGATCTATATGAAAATCTAATGAATTGGTATCATGGTGGTGACAGTTACATTCATGTGACCCATAATGACCCTTTTACACTTTCACAAATTCTTGACCTTTCCTTTAGAAACACTCTTATGCCTAATAATGTCAACATCCATTTTCACCCTGTGTGGCACTGGTACACAACCTGTTGGTTTAGAGTTAATCCTCTGTCCAACGCAACACTTTGGTAACATTGGCATAATTATAAACAAGTTACAACATAATACCCCGGGTTTCACACTACACAGGCAAGTCTGTAGTCCCAGACTAAAATGCATGTTTGAGCTGTATTACCTGAAAGCAACTTGTACTGACATATCTTATGGCAGTGCCATTGTTTTGTCTCAAGATGCACGCCGGTAATGTTTTTGTGTTTTTTTAAGGCACATTTATAAAAGCTATAATTAAATACCCAAATTGAACTAAGGACAAATCCTGGCTTTATCTAAACCCTGTCTGTGAAACCGGGTCTGGGTTAGAAATTAAGGGTTAAGGTTAACCCTAATCCTAACCTTAAGACTTGTCTACAGACTTTTATTTAACAGCATGGTGTTAACTGCAGTGGTTAGGCCTTTAGCATTGATAAAGGACAAAAATCTTCTCACTGTGACAGTCTGTTTAGTAAAGATTGTTTGTATGGATTGTCCCTAAACTAGAGCTATAGATGCATTCAAGACATACCTAGTATCATAAAGATCGTATTTACAAATTGAACACACATGAACGCCGCCACAATGATGAAAATATGAGTAGGATTCGGAAGCTTGGGATTTTCTTTAATCCACAATCTCGAGTTATGAGTGTGTCAGTGAGAAACATTGTGGAATACCACAATACTTGGGTATTTAGCAGTTACATTGTCAGGCTTTTCTATTTACGATGAAGTAAGCTAATGCCTGCACAAAATATGACAGTGTTATAGTATAACAATATAACATGTAGGCTAATGATACATTTTACAGTGGCTTCATAAATTAATTTAAAACATAAAAATAAAAAAATAAAAAAATAGTAAAACCTCATGAATACAAACTTCCCAGGAGGACTTAAAAGTGCCATGTGTGCATCATGAACCCTGTTGGTGTCTGACCAGCAAGATCAATTTAACAGTTAATGATATAGTCCGTAACAGTCAGTTAATTAATTTACAGATATTGTTTGTCATTTTGTTCTGAATTAGTTCTGGCTGTCAGTCATTGACTGTTTCTGGATTTCAACGGACGTCCAGATTATAGTCAGTATGAACGTCTGTTCTGAACTAGTTCTGGCTGTCAGTGGACGTTTAGATTATGGCCGGATTGGACATCTTAATTCACGTCATTTATGGACTGTTTCTGGATGTCAACGGACGTCCAGATTATAGTGAGTATGAACGTCTGTTTTGAACTAGTTCTGGCTGTCAGTGGACGTTTAGATTATGGCCGGATTGGACATCTTTATTCACGTCATTTATGGACTGTTTCTGGATGTCAACGGACGTCCAGATTATAGTCAATATGAACGTCTTTTCTGAACTAGTTCTGGCTGTCAGTGGACGTTTAGATTATGGACGGATTGGACATGTTTATTCACGTCATTTATGGACTGTTTCTGGATGTCAACGGACGTCCAGATTATAGTCAGTATGAACGTCTTTTCTGAACTAGTTCTGGCTGTCAGTGGACGTTTAGATTATGGCCGGATTGGACATGTTTATTCACGTCATTTATGGACTGTTTCTGGATGTCAATGGACGTCCAGATTAAAGTCAGTATGAACGTCTGTTCTCAACTAGTTCTGGCTGTCAGTGGACGTTTAGATTATGGCCGGATTGGACATGTTTATTCACGTCATTTATGGACTGTTTCTGGATGTCAACGGACGTCCAGATTATAGTCAGTATGAACGTCTTTTCTGAACTATTTCTGGCTGTCAGTGGACGTTTAGATTATGGCCGGATTGGACATGTTTATTCACGTCATTTATGGACTGTTTCTGGATGTCAACGGACGTCCAGATTATAGTCAGTATCAACGTCTTTTCTGAACTAGTTCTGGCTGTCAGTGGACGTTTAGATTATGGCCGGATTGGACATGTTTATTCACGTCATTTATGGACTGTTTCTGGATGTCAACGGACGTCCAGATTATAGTCAGTATCAACGTCTGTTCTCAACTAGTTCTGGCTGTCAGTGGACGTTTAGATTATGACCAGATTGGACATCTTTATTCACGTCATTTATGGACTGTTTCTGGATGTCAACAGACGTCCAGATTATAGTCAGTATGAACGTCTGTTCTCAACTAGTTCTGGCTGTCAGTGGACGTTTAGATTATGGCCGGATTGGACATCTTTATTCACGTCATTTATGGACTGTTTCTGGATGTCAACGGACGTCTAGATTATAGTCAGTATGAACGTCTTTTCTGAACTAGTTCTGGTTGTCAGTGGACGTTTAGATTATGGCCGGATTGGACATGTTTATTCACGTCATTTATGGACTGTTTCTGGATGTCAACGGACGTCCAGATTATAGTCAGTATGAACGTCTTTTCTGAACTAGTTCTGGCTGTCAGTGGACGTTTAGATTATGGCCGGATTGGACATGTTTATTCACGTCGTTTATGGACTGTTTCTGGATGTCAACGGACGTCCAGATTATAGTCAGTATGAACGTCTTTTCTGAACTAGTTCTGGTTGTCAGTGGACGTTTAGATTATGGCCGGATTGGACATGTTTATTCACGACATTTATGGACTGTTTCTGGATGTCAACGGACGTCCAGATTATAGTCAGTATGAACGTCTTTTCTGAACTAGTTCTGGCTGTCAGTGGACGTTTAGATTATGGCCGGATTGGACATCTTTATTCACGTCATTTATGGACTGTTTCTGGATGTCAACGGACGTCTAGATTATAGTCAGTATGAACGTCTTTTCTGAACTAGTTCTGGCTGTCAGTAGACGTTTAGATTATGGCCAGATTGGACATAATTTCTCAGTGTCATTAATCGACTAATTCTGGCTGTCAATGGACGTTCAGATCATGGCCTGGACGGGCGGACTTGATATCAACCTGTTTTGTACGTCCACAGACGTCGCTTGCTCAGTGGGACATTTTTAGGATTTATTCACATGGAAAATGTCATAAATGTTATCAGTGAATATTTCATAGTACATAATGCTTAATCTGTAGACACAGCAGTAAAGGGAAAATACTGTATGTATATGTAGTTCTGTTCTATATTTTGTGATTACTACTCTTGAAATGATGCTCTGTCATTGATTGACATAAGAGTGATTTAACTGTTTTACATTGTATAAAAAAAACAATACAGACTCTGATAAGTGAAGCAGCAGCAGCTTCGTGTCCTGTATTAATATATACATATATCTCCCCTCATCAGGCGGTGAGGGTACTACATTTTGGTCGTATTGAAAAGTCCATTTTAAATTTTACGTAAAATGCGATATCCGCCGTGTTATTCTCTCATGTTTTCTCCCTTTCTTTCCAAACCGCGACAAACGCCAGTCTCCTTTCTCTGCAGAATGCGATAAATCCGCTCAACCAATCACAGCGCACCATTCCACGCATTGTAAACAGTAACGGCGGCGCTCTGAATACACCCGACATCCTAGTTTTTCCTATCTACTTTGTACTTTTTTATCAACAATCAAACAAAAATGTGTATAATTTTGACGGCATTGATGAACCTGTGGTGGTTTCTGCGGTAGGGAAGAAACGTAAGCCATCGAAATCTAATCATTTACGTGAGGAGATTAAGAAGACGAGGCACGCGGGAGGAGGAAAAATGCCGGCTGTTGTTTGTTCTCACACGACATGACAGCATCAAACTTCAGTCACGCTGACACGTTAACCCCTGGGGATCTTTTGAAAAACTTTCAATTGTTTTACTCAAAGTCAACGAAAACCGAGCAGGACCAAGCCATTTTACAGATGATCGCCGTCAAAAAAGTTCAGGAGGTATTTCCTAGCGATGGCTGATTGTATGTATTTTTAGTCCAGTGCCTGTAATAAGATATTGACCGAGTTCAGAGGCTGTCATATGTGGATCAACTTATTTTGTTGTGTATTTTCAACAGTTTCAATATGAAAAATTACTTTTATATTGATTTAATGGATTAATTGCATTTTGAAAAAAAAAGTGTAATGAATTTATTGCATTTTGGGGAAAAAATTATCAGATTTTATAATAAATCTTTGAAATCAAAATCTGGATTTGATTTTTTTTTGTTATTATAACCTAAAGATGCTATGTGAAAGTTTGAAACAGAAAATAGTGGTTTTCATCTTGCCACATTCTTGGTAAAGAAAACACATTTTTACTCAAATTAATCAAAATGGATTTATCGCGTTTTGGAACCAAACTCTTCATATATACACTCACCTAAAGGATTATTAGGAACACCTGTTCAGTTTCTCATTAATGCAATTATCTTATCAACCAATCACATGGCAGTTGCTTCAATGCATTTAGGGGTGTGCTCCTGGTCAAGACAATCTCCTGAAATCCAAACTGAATGTCAGAATGGGAAAGAAAGGTGATTTAAGCAATTTTGAGCGTGGCATGGTTGTTGGTGCCAGATGGGCCGGTCTGAGTATTTCACAATCTGCTCAGTTACTGGGATTTTCACACACAACCATTTCTAGGGTTTACAAAGAATGGTGTGAAAAGGGAAAAACATCCAGTATGCGGCAGTCCTGTGGGCGAAAATGCCTTGTTGATGCTAGAGGTCAGAGGAGAATGGGCCGACTGATTCAAGCTGATAGAAGAGCAACTTTGACTGAAATAACCACTCGTTACAACCGAGGTATGCAGCAAAGCATTTGTGAAGCCACAACACGCACAACCTTGAGGCGGATGGGCTACAACAGCAGAAGACCCCACCGGGTACCATTCATCTCCACTACAAATAGGAAAAAGAGGCTACAATTTGCACGAGCTCACCAAAATTGGACAGTTGAAGACTGGAAAAATGTTGCCTGGTCTGATGAGTCTCGATTTCTGTTGAGACATTCAGATGGTAGAGTCAGAATGAGAACATGGATCCATCATGCCTTGTTACCACTGTGCAGGCTGGTGGTGGTGGTGTAATGGTGTGGGGGATGTTTTCTTGGCACACTTTAGGCCCCTTAGTGCCAATTGGGCATCGTTTAAATGCCACGGCCTACCTGAGCATTGTTTCTGACCATGTCCATCCCTTTATGACCACCATGTACCCATCCTCTGATGGCTACTTCCAGCAGGATAATGCACCATGTCACAAAGCTCGAATCATTTCAAATTGGTTTCTTGAACATGACAATGAGTTCACTGTACTAAAATGGCCCCCACAGTCACCAGATCTCAACCCAATAGAGCATCTTTGGGATGTGGTGGAACGGGAGCTTCGTGCCCTGGATGTGCATCCCACAAATCTCCATCAACTGCAAGATGTTATCCTATCAATATGGGCCAACATTTCTAAAGAATGCTTTCAGCACCATGTTGAATCAATGCCACGTAGAATTAAGGCAGTTCTGAAGGCGAAAGGGGGTCAAACACAGTATTAGTATGGTGTTCCTAATAATCCTTTAGGTGAGTGTATATATATATACAGAGGGGGACAAAGTACAACTTTATTACTTGAGTGAAAGTACAGATACTACTGATCAAATATTACTGTAAAGACAGATTTCTACTTAAAGCTGCAGTCCGCAGTTTTTCCTCTGTCGCCATCTCTGTTCGAAATCTGCAATTGCAGTTATTCGTGGAACTATCAACTTTACGTGCACTATGCCTCGGCATGGCACAGCGCGGATGAATCCAATGTTTTGAGGAGAATGTGTGGCTGTCAGTCACCGCGCCAGTGTGGATACTGTCATTCGCAATCACAGATTCTACTTTTTGGAAGTATGACCAATATAAGAATTTTCACCGGAAAATGTCGTCTTAACAAGTAACATCCACTTTTGTTCTTACCAACTAATGGGAAAAAAGCATTGCAGTAAATCGTGCCAATTAAATCTAACGATCGCTTATCATATCACGTCAAACCGTGCAAATTATACTTTGTTCTCAAATTGTTAATGTAAACAACATCAGCATTGCGTGACTAAATTTAATGCCCTTCCGATATTTGTCCTTGTTTTTGCAAGGGCTGGTTGCAGTCTCTTTTTTTTCTCCGAAGTCTTTCGCATTTTACAACGGGTGAATCTCCAGTTGTCACCGGTGATTGTCGTTTGAACCTTTCTGGATCTGCCATCAGATTGATAAGTTTAATTATATCAAGTGCTGCAAGAAAAGGCTATAAATATCCACCTCCAACAACCTCACACGCAACATAGCCTACTAGCCGAGACACCTTCTTTATGTGTACAGATGTGAGGCAAGTGGATAGTTTTTTGACCGTGGTGGACCGGTTCTCGAAGGCAATGCATTTCATCCTTCTGCCCAAAATACATCAGGCAGAGAAACAGCGGTTGCTGTCATTGATCACATTTTTCACTTTCATGGCCTCCCGATGGATGTGGTCTCTGACAGGGGGCCTCAGTTTGTCTCCAAATTTTGTCGTTTGTTGGGGGCAAGTGTAAGTCTTTCTTCTTAGTTTCATCCTTAGAGTAATGGTCAGACGGAGAGGGCCAACCTAGATCTTGAATGTGTGTTGCGATGTTTGGTGTCTTAGAACCCATCCTCTTGTAGTCAGCAACTTTCATGGGTTGAGTACGCACATAACTCATTACTAGTGTCGTCTACAGGCCTGTCTCCATTTGAGTGTAGCTTAGGTTACCAGCCACCTATTTTTCGGAGTCTGAAATCCGAAGACTGCCCATGTCTTTGTCCAGAGGTGCCGCCACACTTGGAGCAGAGCCAGACAGACTCTCCACCAGGTGGGGTCACACACCAAGGCCCAGGCCGATCGCCACTGGTCAAAGCCTCCCATCTACGTCGTCGGTCAAAAAGTGTGGCTTTCATTCAAGAATATTTCTCCTTGCACCATCTGTAATAAACTTGCCCCTAAATTCATTGACCCATTTACTGTCACCAAGATTATTAGTTCGGTGGCAGTCCGCCTCAAACTTCCTCCAGCGTACAGGAAAATTCATCCCGTCTTTCATGTTTCCAAATTAAAACCTGTTTTTCATTTCACCTTTAATCCGCCTGCCTCGGTTCCCCCATCGCTGCGACTCATAGTTGGGGAATTGCATATTCGGTAAAACGTATTCTGGACTTGAGGCAGAGGGGACGCGGATTTCAGTACTTGGTGGTCTGGGAAGGGTACGGTCCGGAGGAGAAGAGTTAGGTTCCTGTGAGAGACATATTGGATCAGTCCCATATCGATGATTACAATCGCCAGGTAAGCTCTCCTGGAAGTGCCAGGAGGCGCTCTTAGGGGAGGGGGAACTGTCACGGTTCATGGGTCTGTGTGTTCATCTCTGCGTGTCTGTCTCTTGTTGTCGCTGGTCTGATTGCTTGTTAGCGTTGCCTAGCAACCTCTGTGCTAATGAGTTAATCAGAGTGTTGCACCTGCTGTGCATTACAGCTCCTATCTGCCTCACATTTTGCTGTGTTTGTTGTCAGATCGTTGTTTGCTCATATCCTGTCGTTGTTCTCACCAGTGCTTCTCTAGTTCTCTGTTCCTGTGTCTGCGACCACCCTTGTGTGTGCACTCGCAATTTAACCTTAAGTTGCATTCCTGACACACGTGCTCAAACATACAGATCCTGAAGACAAGAAAGCATATTTGAGAAAGTATTACAGTCTTGATGTGGATTGTGAACTCATTCTGTCTCTGTGCCTGTAGAGATCAGCTCTTGTGCTTGACAACCACACAATCAGCGCCGATGTCACAGATATATAGATGCACAGATACCCCACCAGCTGTACACTGACTATAGCAGTCTGGCGCTTTGAAAAGCAGTCAAAATCACAACCTCACTTACAGATTGCAGTACTTAAAGCTACATTATTGCATGTCAGATGGTAGTGAACAACACTGCTACATCTCATGGATTATGTCTCTTTTAATAAATCACTTTATGGACGAATGTGCCTTGTGGTACATAGAGAAACAGCAGTTAGATGCCAACAAGAGGATTTGGGTTGTGTCCTTATGAGTTTTTCTTAAAAACAATCTGACTGGTTTGGATTGGCAGTGCAATTATGCTCTACTAGAAATGGTCCTCGGCCCAATTTTACCTCATTCAAAAAAATTTTTTTTTAATACCATACAAAACTTTTAAGACAGACCTACTTCAGTTTAAGTGATGATATACTGTATGTTTATTGTAGCCACAAGACAATATATATCACCCTACAGTTTTATTAATTTCCTTTTTAATTAACCTGGTAGAAAGCATGTTTCTCTTCTCCTTCATTAAAATGCACAGAAACCAATAACTGTCTGGTGCTGGTTTTGGGAGTACTTAAAAGGGGCTGACAGATAACATAAAGCTCTTCATTATGCATTTGAAGCAAAGCTTTGTTGCGATCTGTATTCCTTGTTATGTGAGGTTAGAAAATGAGTCATAATTGCAGTATGGAGAATGGGCTATTACAGCTCACTCATGCAGTGCTGAGATTCTTACTGTAGCTCTATAAACATAATGTTTGCTTTCTGCAAAATATGTAAATGTATGGGAAACTTGTAGCAGCTTTGCTGAAGCCATTTATTCAGGATTTTACCTCTCGCAAAAGGAAAGGAAATGTTTCATTGCTGCCAGTTTTATATCAATTTAACTGATAGACCCTAAACTGTAAAAAGGTTCTAAATACAAAACAATACATTATGGGCCATTTTAGAGGGCAAAGTTTCTGATCATCCAATACTGCCCTACAAAGGCAAAAGACCTTAAGTCGCTAGAGTGTGGAACTGAGAAAAATGACTTTAAAGATTTTTAGTTGTCCCGCCAAATTAATTGTAGGTAGGACACTGGAAATCTGGCAAATAGATAAATCTTGAGCTCAAACTTGACTTTTGACCACTATTTTAAAGTTACTGTACTCTGCCTTTGTATTGTCAGCAAAAAGTGAGAAGTCATGCCAAGGCAAAAGGCAGTAACTTCCACATTATCAATATTTGGTTGCTGATCACCATTAACAAAATCATTATAGTAACACCTATATAAAATCTAGTGATCATGGAATTTATTTAGTATGATTTACAATTATTTATAGCCATCTACTTATTGCTATCCTGTGCTTTGGTTGCATTCTGATGGCATTATTAATACATTTGACATGACAAAATACCTTCATAGATATATTAATCCAGCGTTGGTTCGACCGTGTTTAGGGCGGTGCTGAAGGCGCCGGCGAAGTTTTGGCACTCTGCCAGCTAGATGCATGAGTGTTTCAACCAGGTCCGGTACCCGAATTGGGTGAGGCAGGGCTTTAGTTCTTTGTTGTATTCATCTGCTACGGCATGTGTAACATTTTTCTGTCAACGCTGCATAATCCTTCGCGATCGATATCACACGTTTGTCGATGGAGCGGTTTCAGACCATACTAAATGTTCTGACCGCGTTTGTGCAGGACAAAGCTCTGAGGACATCAGAAGTTAGAGGGACTGATGGCAGCTGTACAAAGTACACAGGCTACACCGTAATTTTAATGGACATTAAAACAAAGGCAGATAACCGTACAATCTGGTAGGTAGCATTATGTGATAGAACACCGGCACAGGAACTTCATATTGATGCGTGGCTAAACAAAGGCAGAGTACCATAACTCAATTTGAGCGTTCCAAAACAAAGCCAAAGAGCGGTAACTGATGTTACGGTGTTCTGCCTTTGTTTCTCCAGGGCTTTTGGAAGTTACTGTTAAGACAACTCATTATTTTCTCGAAAAAACAACGGAATTGATTCAATATACTCATCCACATGATAAAGGAGGTCTTGAATGTGCCAAAAATATAAATAACAAATTTTCGACCAAAAACGAAGTTACGGTCTTTTGCCTTTGCACGGCAGAATAGGCAGAGTGTGAGTGTGGATAGCTTACAAGGGATCCCTTGTGAAAAAGAAGTGAGCTTAACTGTACTGAATGTTCACCTGTGTTGTACTTCAAATCTTAAAAGAATATTAAAAAAAACTGTACTTGAAGATAATATAATGTTAATTAAATAAAATTCTACTTAAGTGTGCCTACCCTGATAGCATGGTGACATTGATACAACTTTGAGTTTTGATCCAAACCATCATGTCAGGCATGTATCTCTGCAGAACACTAGTGGGTGTTTCTCAATCAGTGGGGCATTTTCAACCGCTTTACCCGATTTGCTCTAATCCACTGGGGGCTTGGTTTAGGGGTGGGCCTTCATGATTTTAGGCTTGTTTGACTTGAACCAGCGCTGCATATTCATAAAAAAAGTATAGGGGTATCAATAATTGTGGCCAATGTGTTTTGGAGAAAAACATTTTTCATAATGTGATTTTCCCCACACTTTCAATTATTTTACTTAAATAAAAGGTTAGATTTTTGCCTTTTTTTTTATGAAAGATCAAAAGGATAAACAATGCAGATTAATTTTTTTACAGCCATTTTTGATCATATTTATCAGGGAAATGATTAATTCTGAGCTGTGATTAATATATAGTGGGTACGGAAAGTATTCAGACCCCCTTCAATTTTTCACTCTTTGTTATATTGCAGCCAGGCCCGGACTGGCCATCGGGAGCACCGGGAGTATTCCCGGTGGCCTGCCGACTAATTTGGCCTGCTGCCAGCCAGCGTTTTTTTTTTTTGATGGAGATAAAACAGCCAGGTGGAGCAGAGAGGGAAAGGACAATGAAAAAGAAAGCACTCAGAGAACAAGCAGCAAAATGTTGCAAAATGAATGACCTGTTCAGGGCTTCAAGTGCAGGTCAGTTTCACCTGTAAATACTGTACTTTTTTCTTCGTTAACTTAGTATTGAAATGCTAGCAAATGTTAGCGGTAGCGCCCCTATTAGTCACTCAAAATAATGTATGCTCAAGGAGATTAATATTATTTAGTGTAAAGTTACATTAGTAATTTAGCAGACAAATATTAACATTTATGTGGTACTGGGAGCAGGGAGACAGAAGTGATAGTGCAGACATCAACAAAAAATAATGCAATAACATTTTATTAGACAATTTAGAAAATTATGTCTGCCCATTTGTGAGGTTTAAAACTTTTTTCCGGGTTTTTTTTTTCTTTTTTTTCTTTTTTTTTTTATCATATGAAGGTGAAGACAGTCAACCTAGCACTAGCTGTGGTGCAATGATCACACATTCAGCCAGGGAGTGAGATGACATGTAGAAGCAAAATAAGTTTTTTTTTTTTTTTTTTTTTACATATTGTATGAAATATAGCCTAGTGTTGCCTTTGTTTCTCCAGGGCTTTTGGAAGTTACTGTTAAGACAACTCATTATTTTCTCGAAAAAACAACGGAATTGATTCAATATACTCATCCACATGATAAAGGAGGTCTTGAATGTGCCAAAAATATAAATAACAAATTTTCGACCAAAAACGAAGTTACGGTCTTTTGCCTTTGCACGGCAGAACAGGCAGAGTGTGAGTGTGGATAGCTTACAAGGGATCCCTTGTGAAAAAGAAGTGAGCTTAACTGTACTGAATGTTCACCTGTGTTGTACTTCAAATCTTAAAAGAATATTAAAAAAACTGTACTTGAAGATAATATAATGTTAATTAAATAAAATTCTACTTAAGTGTGCCTACCCTGATAGCATGGTGACATTGATACAACTTTGAGTTTTGATCCAAACCATCATGTCAGGCATGTATCTCTGCAGAACACTAGTGGGTGTTTCTCAATCAGTGGGGCATTTTCAACCGCTTTACCCGATTTGCTCTAATCCACTGGGGGCTTGGTTTAGGGGTGGGCCTTCATGATTTTAGGCTTGTTTGACTTGAACCAGCGCTGCATATTCATAAAAAAAGTATAGGGGTATCAATAATTGTGGCCAATGTGTTTTGGAGAAAAACATTTTTCATAATGTGATTTTCCCCACACTTTCAATTATTTTACTTAAATAAAAGGTTAGATTTTTGCCTTTTTTTTTATGAAAGATCAAAAGGATAAACAATGCAGATTAATTTTTTTACAGCCATTTTTGATCATATTTATCAGGGAAATGATTAATTCTGAGCTGTGATTAATATATAGTGGGTACGGAAAGTATTCAGACCCCCTTCAATTTTTCACTCTTTGTTATATTGCAGCCAGGCCCGGACTGGCCATCGGGAGCACCGGGAGTATTCCCGGTGGCCTGCCGACTAATTTGGCCTGCTGCCAGCCAGCGTTTTTTTTTTTATATATATTTATATATATATATATATATATATATTTGTTTTTTTTTAAATCTATTATTATAAAAAAAATATATACTACTACCTTTACCAGTGTCGCAGTGATCATTCTCGAATTCGTCATTCAATAAAATTATCATTATAAAATAAAATCATGAATCTGTTAGTCTTGACTGGCAAGGCTACGATTCCACTTAAAGCCTCAGCCAAAGGGTTAAACAGAAAATGCGAGCAGCACCCGATGATGGAGATAAAACAGCCAGGTGGAGCAGAGAGGGAAAGGACAATGAAAAAGAAAGCACTCAGAGAACAAGCAGCAAAATGTTGCAAAATGAATGACCTGTTCAGGGCTTCAAGTGCAGGTCAGTTTCACCTGTAAATACTGTACTTTTTTCTTCGTTAACTTAGTATTGAAATGCTAGCAAATGTTAGCGGTAGCGCCCCTATTAGTCACTCAAAATAATGTATGCTCAAGGAGATTAATATTATTTAGTGTAAAGTTACATTAGTAATTTAGCAGACAAATATTAACATTTATGTGGTACTGGGAGCAGGGAGACAGAAGTGATAGTGCAGACATCAACAAAAAATAATGCAATAACATTTTATTAGACAATTTAGAAAATTATGTCTGCCCATTTGTGAGGTTTAAAACTTTTTTCCGGGTTTTTTTTTTATCATATGAAGGTGAAGACAGTCAACCTAGCACTAGCTGTGGTGCAATGATCACACATTCAGCCAGGGAGTGAGATGACATGTAGAAGCAAAATATTTTTTTTTTATTTTTTTTTTACATATTGTATGAAATATAGCCTAGTGTTGCTAAATGTTGGATATTTAAGTAATTTTAAGATGAAAACAATTACATTTTCTACATATAATACTTCGATTTTTTACTAACATAAATGTAGATTCTGGGCAAACAAATTACAATAAGGTGGTTGTTTTACTGTGGAGGACAGTTCTGTTTGTAACATGAGGCCAGAACAAGTGACAGGTGAAGAAGAGACAGGTACAAGAAAAATACACACACTTTATACATGTATTCCACTTAGATATTAGGGTAAATGAAGAGAAGGAAAAGGGAAGTGAGGATACTGTTCAAGAGAAAGCCTTTAATTATTTTACACGGCCCCAGCCTAAGGATTTAGACCAATAAATGTAATTTAGGAAAAAATAGGGTGGTCCGTGTTTCTAAATTTTATTTGGGTCCATGGGATGGCCTGGATGGGTATGGGATTTCCCTGCCTGAAATTGTGTGCCAGTCCGGCCCTGATTGCAGCCATTTGCTAAAATCATTTAAGTAATTTTTTTTCTCATTGTACACACAGCACCCCATATTGACAGAAAAACACAGAATTGTTGACATTTTTGCATATTGCAATATCACATGGTCCTAAGTATTCAGACCCTTTGCTCAGTATTTAGTAAAAGCACCCTTTTGATCTAATACAGCCATGAGTCTTTTTGGGAAAGATGCAACAAGTTTTTCACACTCCATAGAATGACCCAGAAATGATTTTGCATAAATTTAACCTGAGGTAATATTTTACTTAACAGCATCTGTTCAAAAACTTTACCATTTTAAAGCAAAAATTGTGCTCAGGCATCTTAGATCTTATTTATACAAAGATATTGTGATAGAAATATTTTATGTAATGGGTATTTTCAACATTAAATGTACAGAGAAATGCAGACTAAGGATGCTCAGGTCAAAGGCCATATATACTTAACCAAAAAGTGCTTAACACAGTAGAACTTAGTCATATGTTTAGATTAGCTTAGATCATTACAAACCAATCACCAGAACAAATCACAGTGAAGAAGACTTGAGTGACATTGATTTTTACTCCGCTGTATGATATCATATCAAACTTTTATTACAGACTCAAAGTCCAATTTAAAAAAAGAAAAAAGACATTGAACAACATACAACCCATACAATCCATCACAACCCATAAAATTGTAAACATAGAGTTACAAAATACACCAGTACCAGTGTCTCCACAGCTTTACGATACAATATACAATCAGCTTTATGATACAAATGAACATGTATCTTTCTATTCAGGAGACTCACTTGGTTGTTGTGGCCAGTGATCTCCCGGCCTGACCAAGTGTGGGAGGGAACTTGAGCCTTACCGCCACCAGACTCAACAGCTTGGTGATTTGATATGGCCCAATGAACCTGGGGGCTAACTTGCGAGAGGCCACCCGGAGAGGAAGGTCCTTGGTAGACAGCCAAACCTTTTGACCACATACGTAGCGGGGAGCAGGAGTTCGGTGACGGTCGGCCGCCACCTTGGTTCGTCTGGAAGCCTGGGCCAAGGCTTTCTCAGCCATCTTCCAGGTGCAACGACACCGGCGGACGAAAGCTGAGGCAGACAGAACAGCGGCATCGGGCTCCTGTGAGAGGAACAAAGGAGGTTAAAACCCAATGGAACATTGGAATGGGGACACACCTGTGTGCAACCATCAGCAAGGAGTTGTGGGCGTACTCAATCCAGGATAACTGTTGACTCCAAGAGCTCGGATTCTGGGGTGTCAGGCAGCGGAGAGCTTGTTCCAGATCCTGGTTTGCCCGCTCGGACTGCCCATTCGTCTGAGGATGAAAACCTGACGACAGACTCGTAGAGGCCCCGATCTGCCGACAGAACTCTTTCCAGAACCGGGAGACAAACTGTGGCCCCCTGTTGGAGACCACATCTGCCGGAAGACCATGAATCCGGAAGACATGATTGATCAACCATCACTTGAACAGTCTCCTTGGCTTAGGGCAATTTGGGAAGGGAAATGAAATGGGCTGCCTTGGAAAAGTGGTCCACCAGTAAAAACTACAGTGTTCCCCCTTGATGGCGGGAGACCAGTGACAAAGTCAAGGGCTATGTGTGACCAGGGGCGAGAGGGGATGGACAGGGGGTGAAGCAGACCAACAGGCGGCTGATTAGAACTCTTGTTCTGGGCGCAAACCGAGCAGGCCAACATGAACTGCCTGACATCCTGGGCCATGGATGGCCACCAGAATCACTGGCGGATGGCGGCCATCGATCTCCGAACTCCTGGATGGCAGACCAGCTTGGATGAATGCCCCCACTGGAGGACTTCAGAGCACAACACACCCGGCACAAAAAGCCTACCCTCTGGACACCTCCTTGGCACTTCTTTCTCTCGCCTCTCGACACCCCAGGAGAGGGAGCCCAGAAGAGGGACCCTACTGGGACCCTACCGCACCTACTCCAACCGCAGAGGCATCCACCTCCACAATAAACTGCCGTTTGGGGTCTGAAAAAGAAAGAACAGGAGCTGAGATGAACCGGGACTTGAGGACATCAAAGGCCCCCTGTGCTTTCGAATTCCACCTAAATGGTACCTTGGTAGAGGTGAGGGCTGTCAAGGGTGCAGCAACCTGACCAAAGTTCCGGATGAAACGGCGATAGAAGTTGGCGATTCCCAGAAACCGCTGCAGAGCCTTGTGTGAGTCTGGAGTTAGCCACTCGGCTACGGCCCTTTCCTTAGTGGGATCAGCTCTGATCCCCTCTGCCGCAATAATGTTGCCCAGGAACGAAACTGACTCTGCATGGAAAACGCACTTCTCCGCTTTTACATACAGCTGGTTCTCTAACAGGCGTTGTAGCACCTGACGTACATGCTGAGTGTGTACCTGAACAGAGGGAGAATAAAATAAGAATATCGTCAAGATACACAAAGACAAATTTGTTAACCATGTCTCTCAGCACGTCCTTGACCAGGGCCTGGAAGACAGCTGGGGCATTGGTCAGGACAATCGGTAAGACCCGGTACTCAAAGTGTCCCGAGGGAGTGATAAATGCTGTCTTCCACTCATCCCCCTCTCATATCCGAGCCAGATGGTAGGCATTGCGGAGGTCCAACTTTCTGAAGACCTTAGCTCCCTGCAAGAGTTCAAAGGCAGATGACATTATGGACAGGGGATACCTATTCTTGATAGTAATGTCATTCAAACCTCTGTAATCAATACAAGGACACAGGGAGCCATCCTTCTTTAAGAAGAACCCTGCATCAGCCGGAGATGAAGAGGGGTGGATGAGGCCTGCATCTAGAGATTCTCGAATATACTTGTCCATAGCCTCTCTTTCTGGACCGGACATGGAATACAGGTGACCCTTCGGCGGAGAAGTGCCTGGGAGGAGATTGATAGCACAATCATAAGGCCGGTGAGGAGGCAAGGACATGGCCCGGGACTTGCTGAAAACTGGTCGAAGATCATGGCATCTCACCGGGACCCCGGACAGATCAGCCGCCTCCACCTGCAAAACAGGAAACACAGAGCCAGGAGAAAAGGCAGCACCCATACAAGAAGCAAGACAGGACTGGTTCCATGACAAGACAGAATTCCAGGCCCATTCCACGTGAGGACTGTGCTGCACCAACCACGGGTGCCCCAGGACCACTGGCGCACTCTGGGAGCTCAGGAGGTACAGCTCGGTGAGCTCACGGTGATTGCCTGAGACAACAAGACTTACAGGGGGAGTGACATGAGTGATGGTAGTGATCGGGGGATCATCAAGGGACTGGACGGAGATAGGGCTAGGAAGAGGAGTGGCCGGAATACCCCACCGCTCCACCATACCACTGTCCATGAAGTTACCACCGGCCCCAGAGTCCACCAAAGCCGAGCAGGAGTAATTAGACCCTCCGAACTGGACCGTCACAGGAAGAAGGGTGCGGGACGAGGGGGAGGAAATAACGGAAGCAGCGCCCACCAGGATTCTCCTGGCTACTGATGGGCTCTGGCTTTTATTGGACACTTGTTGGCGAAGTGTTCGGCCTTTCCACAGTAGAGGCATAGGCCCCGGGCAAACTGTTCTTGTTTCTGCTGGGCAGTGAGACGCAAGCGTCCCAACTGCATGGGTTCGGGAACATCCAGAGAAGGCAAGGGCAAAACAGAAGTGGTGTCACTAGTAAGCTCTCCCAACCCCCAGGGAGAGCGCACAGCCCGACGTTGGAGCCAGAGGTGAAGGCGACTTTCCACACGAAGTGCCAAATTAAGCAGTTCATCAAAGCCACATGGGAGCTCATGGGTGGCAATCTCATCTTGGATTTCCTCAACCAATCCAGCCCTGAACATAGCTCTGCACGGTCCATCGTCCCAGCCACAGGAAGTTGCTAACGTCTTGAACTCTATTGCAAATTCTGTTACTGACCGACCTCCTTGACATAGCTGTACCAGCTGAGCCGCCGTCTCCTCACCCGGAGCAGACCGGTCGAATAGCTTGACCATCTCCTGACAGATCTCCTAAAAGGAAGTGCAAAAAGGAGCTTGAGCCTCCCACACAGATGTACCCCAGTCACAGACTTTTCCTGTCAGCAGAGTTAGGACATACACAACCTTGGTCTGTTCCGCAGCGTACCGATAAAGCTGAAGGGCAAAAACCAGAGAGCATTGTGACACAAACACTCAACAGGAGTTAAGGTTACCATCATAGGGTGGTGGGTTGTTAGCATGAGGTTCCTGTTCTTGACAGAGAGTGGATAGCCCAGTGACCTCAGTTCTGCTAGCTGAAGTCGACCTGCGCAGTTCCTGGAGCTGGGCGCTTAAAATCTGACAACTGGGAACTTAAGAACCCAACTTCCTGAGATGTGGTCATTAGCTGGGAGGCATGCTGGCCCAAGACGATGCCCTGCTGAGTGACCGCTGTTCAGAGGAGATTTGCACCTGCTGAGTCCATAATTGGCCAGATTGTTATGTCAGGTCAGGACACAAACTCAAATTGCAGGCAACAAAAGGTTTATTTCTCTTCAAAATAAGAAACACAAAAGCCTGTCAATAATCCAGACAGGAACTCAAAGCAGACTGAACAATTTCAGAGGAACTCAGTAGATTGACACAACATCTGAAGAGCCAGAACAAAGCGGCGTAGCACAGAGGGACAGGCTGAAGAGGCGGGAGGCTGGAGGCTCTCAGGTAGCACGTGAAGCAAGGCAAAGAAAAAGGCAATCCATGACAGGAGACAGAGACCAGGGCTAAATGCAGCAGAACTGCCTGGGAAAAATCAGGAGGAGGTAGAGAAAATAAAACTAAAAAATGAAACAAAAAACTGGCAAAGATCCAACACGGTAGAACACAAGACAAAGCAACTGGAACTATCACTCACACATAGCTCAAACAACAATCTGGCACAAGACAACACACACAAGGAGACTAAATAGGAGATAGAAGGAATTAATTGATACTGGATCAGGTGAGCTCAGTCAAACAATAACAAGGTAATGAATGGGATAACAAGGGGGCGGGACGAGACGCTGCAATGACAGTGAAGCACATGGTGAACTGTCAAAACGAACCCACATGCTCCAAACAAACACAAACACACAACAAAGACCGGGAAGAATGGACAGATCAGTCCAGGGACATGACACTCTGACTAAAAACAACATTCATCAACTCAAAATTGGTAACTCTCTCTCTGAAAACCCAAAAGAAATTTCCAAATATTGTTCAGATTTCTATAAGAATCTTTATAGCAGCCGATTTTACATTAGTAGGCAACATTAATTGTATTAGTGCTCCTGATAAAGTTTTTTGTGATCGCCCCATCACATTAGTTGAGGTTCTCGAATCTATCAAAAACTTAAAGGTTAATAAATCACCAGGTGTAGATGGCCTCACTTCAGAATTTTATCAAAGATTTGCAAAAGATTTGGCCCCTTTTTTATTAGAAGTAATTTATGAAAGAATTAGTGTGGGATCTCTTCCCTCTATCTTAACACAAAGTTTAATAACTCTTATCCACAAGCCTAAAAAAAGACTTATTATTAATTGATAATTGGCGTCCGATTAGTCTTTTAAATTGTGATTATAAAATCATCGCTACAATTTTTGCAAAACAATTAAAAACTATTTTAGAGGACATAATAGATGAAACGCAATCAGGCTTTCTAAAAAACAGACACATTTCAAACAACATCTGGCTGGTTCTTGACCTGTTAGACTATTCAGAGTTAGTGAGGGATGATAGTTATATGCTTTTTCTGGACTTTTATAATGCCTTCGATTCTATTGAACATGGTTTTATGTTCAAAACTTTAGAAACATTTGGTTTTGGGAACCTGTTCATTAGAGTAGTTAAAACGTTATATGTCAATGGGAATTCTTCCATTAAGCTTAAACACGGTACCTCTCCAAGATTCGAATTGCAGTGGGGAATACGTCAGGGGTGCCCCATTTCGCCATACTTGTTTATATTGACTACTCAATTATTAGCCAATTACATTAAGAATAGTGCCTTGCAAGGAGTTGGTATCATGGGAAAGAAGATCATCATCAGTCAATGGGCTTTATGCACAGCTGCACTACTTCCTGAACTTCAGCCAGCTCTTTGTTTCCTGTCTGTCATTATTGGACAAACTGATTAATCCAGGTGTGCCTGACCTCAGTAACAATAATCAGACACACCTGGATTAATCAGTTTGTCCAATAATGACAGACAGGAAACAAAGAGCTGGCTGAAGTTCAGGAAGTAGTGTAGCTGTGCATAAAGCCCATTGGCTATTGATACTACTCTTTTCCTTAAAAAATTCAGACCAGATTCCCTTGGCTCTTAATACTATTAAAGATACTGTTTCCAGTATATGTAATATCCAAGACAAAGAGACAATAACCTACCTTGGAATAGTAATCTCCAAAAACTCAAAACTTAGATGTAATTTAAACTTTTTGCCCATCATAGAAAAAGCTAAAAAAAAAAAGATTTAATCAGTGGCTTCAGAGAGATTTATCTTTGAAAGGAAGGATTCTTCTCTCCAAGGCAGAAGGCATCTCACATATGCAGCCATCTAATTAGACCTTGATAGAGTAATGTGTAAAAAAAAAATTATAAACTACTATGTAATTTTGTATGGAAAAATAAGATGCATTATATAAAAAAACAGTTTTGTCCAACAGCTTCAGTAACGGTGGTCTTAATTTTGTTGATTTTGCAACGTTAAATAATACTTTTAAAATCAACTGGTTGAGGAATTACTTGAGAAATCCATTCAGTATTTGGAATATTATACCGGAATATGTCTTTTCTCAGTTGGGAGGTTTGAATTTTCTATTGATGTGTAACTTCAACATTGAGAAGATCCCTGTTGCTCTCTCTAAATTCCACAAACAAGCACTATTAGCATGGTCTATGATTTTCATATTACCAATTACTTCATTTGGAATAATAAGAATATTTGTTATAAACATAAGTCCTTATTTTTGGAAAACTGGTTTAAGAATGGGATCAATCGGGTTAGCCAAGGATGGTTACTTATTTACTTATCAAGAATTTCTCTCTCACTATAATATTCCTATTACTCCAAAACAGTTTGCTACTGTATTTGGTGCTATCCCTAATGGTGTCATTATGCTATTTAAGGGGCATAATAGTTTTTTGACAAGTTCTGAAATGCCTCTCCCAGACCCGGCTGACACGTATGTAGGCAGGATTATTATTATTATATTATTGCACTATTATTCTTTTTCTGTAACTCTGACTACATGTGCTGAAAAAAATGTTAAATAATATTTCATAAAAACCTTTAATATTAAACCAAAGAAGTAAGGTAACACAAGTGTGTTTACTTTAAAGTCTTTAAATAAATGCACACAAATATTAAAAATCATTAAAGTCCGCGTGAACCGGAAGTTGCAAACGACTTTTCTTCAGTACTGTGATGTATTTCCCAGTAAAACGGAATATTGAACAGAGGGCAGGGTTTTACTCTAGCGCTCCTCCTCTCCATCTCTCGCTCATTACAGACTAATGATTTGAAGGGAGTGGTTAAGCGTTTCCCAACCCAAGTCCTCAAACCTACGTCATCAGAGAAGGGACCCCATTCCAGACCGGAAGTAACTTTTCAGACTTTGGTTAAAGATTACGACGGCAAACAATTTTTTTCTGTGTTTTAACTTGCACGGATTAATTGTTCACCACAAGACTAGTAATATGCGCTAACAAAGTAAATAGGGTCAATTTTGATTTCAGTTGGACTTTAAGCTGTAATTTTTGTGTATTCCTAAAGTCAAAGGGTGTTCTAATAATGTGTTCTAAGTTTAAATGTTAGAAAAATAAATATGATCTTCAAAAGGTGACAGAATTGAGGTGTAATTTTTGGGGTGCCTATTTCTTTCACGCTTTCTCCAAGAAAAAACAGGATAGGGGACAGCTCCATCCAGGATGGGGGACAGATCCATCCAGGATAGGGGACAGATCCAGTTATCCAACAATCAATGGATAAGAGTAGGCTATATAAAATGTAACTTCCTGGCCATTTTGTTTTGACCCCTGACTTTTTCCTGAAGACACGGGTATAAACATCTAATTATACTGATCTTACAGCCTGGTCCGTGTGAAGTGTCAAAATGGTATCATTTTGGGGTCTCCCTGCCAGACAGGAAGGCTTCAGATCAGGAGATTTTATGATAGGAGACAGTGGTGGTCTTTGATTGTTAAACACCAGGTGACCGGCCTATCTTTTAATTGTTTTGATCAAAGCATTACTTTGATCAGAGGCACGGGGGGTGTCTGGGGGTCCTGTTCGGCAACCATGTGTTGGTACAACCTTTCATTCTAATCCCACGAGCTGCGGCGCGCACATTGATGCTCAGAAAAATTAATGGAATAACGGCGCGCGTCTCTCCAGTTTGTGCCATGGACTTCGGACCGGAGCACTCCAGGTGTGCACCCATCAGACCATGAGTTCACTACGGATCGCTGCTTGATCGAATCTCACAGTCCCGGCTGCATAGCACGGATCGCGGATTGATCACATCTCACAGGTCTAGCTGCGAAGCTAGCGTGGATGCGCCTGACTTTAAGCTTCTGGAGACCGAATCAATTCGACATGCAAGTTCACTTCACCTCGTGCTGATTAAACGTTTAAACCTAACTTTTAAATACTTAATATTTGTATTCTTATCTCATATATATATTAATTGTTTTATTTTATTTAACAGCTAGGCTATGCTTCGCACTTCTTAAACTCATTTGCTTCATTTCATCTGCTCAGAAAGATTCAAAGAGCTGTGGACGTCAACAGATAGAGACAATAAAGTCTCATATCATCTCAGGTAAGTTAAACACGTTTAAAAAGCTTAAACCTAACTTTTAAATACTTAATTGTATTCTTATCTTCAATCATCCTGAAAAAACATTCACATCCTTGTCACACAAGCAGATCGGGGGTCATAAACACACAACCATAAACACACCGGAAGCACACATGGGCTGAGTCCCAATTCGCCTACTTATACTACGACCTAAAAGTATGTACTTTTTTGTGATGAAAAAGTACATACTTTTGAGTGTGTAGCAAAAGAGTATGCACGTTCTGGGACATACTTCGATGACGTCATGCAACATAAACGAGAACGTGGTTGCCTAGTTACGCACACCGCGTAATGTGGATTATGTGCATTTCATTCATGCTTATATATCCAATATAATTTTATTTACTATTCTCATCTTTTTTTCCAAAATACATTTACAATGTGTTTTACCAAATTGAGGAATGAAGCAGGGCGTCGTCGTAGATCAACCAAACGCAGGTCGTTTGTGAGGCGGCTGGTTCTGACGTTCATGTGCAAATGTGTGTAACGAAAGCTACTTATTTTCTGAGTTAAAATATTTAAAGTTTATAGTGTAACTATTGTTTAACGTATTTTATACTTAATCTTATACTTATTTATAATACTTAAAAATACCCAGATGAAAATGAACCATGCTTTTACTATAGTAAAAGTGTAGTAACCATGTTTCTTTGGTTGGATTGAGTTAACATTTGTACAGCCACAGTATTACTACAAATAAGTCAGACAGAAACATCAAAAGAAATACATAAAAAAGACACTTGCATGACACTGTACTACAGCCTTTTTATTTATTGTTTTGTAGCCTGCAATGAGGCGCTCTATCTTCATCGGACCCTACAACAAGATAAACACAGTAGTTTTTTGGCACAACATAAACCCATTAATATTACGAGACAATAAAATATAACTTTAATTAGGGTTAAACATTTGAATTCTTACACTTAAAAACTGAGGGCGCATCTCCGCTGCTGCATCCGACTGCCATGTTTACATCACCACCATCACCAAAGCTCCTCCCTCCCGCACGCAATGGGTTGTAGGCAATATTAGCCGTTAGAGTGTGCATTGATCTGCACTTCGAATTCTAACCGGAAATAGTAGACCATCCGGGTATCTTTGGAATACTCATTTCAACACGATTTGGGATGTACCAATTATAGTTTCTCATACTATTTAGGACGGATAGTATGCGAATTGGGACTCAGCAATAGTGTAATTTTGATTCAATAGCATTACCATTTTTTTTTTATATATATTTTTTTTACATAGTTTCAACATTAACTGAGGGTGCAAAAGTGATGTTGATAAAATATCACTTTGTAATGCTGAATCAATACTATTACCGTTGATTTTTGGTTGAAATCTCAAATTATTTCAACATTAACTGAGGGTGTAAGAGTGATACTAAAGCAACATCACTTTGTAATGTTAAGTCAATGCAATTAGCGTGGACGCATTAACACTGAGTCAGCATTGTTTAATTGATTACATGCTATCTGGGTTTTACTAACATACTGAAGAAGATAGAGCTTTAAGTATAGTACTTCATTAACCCCCTGGGGTCGGGAATCACGCCAGCGTGATTTGCTCGTTTTTTTTTTTTTTTTTTATATCAGTGCAAAACAGACTCAAAATACTCTGTTGATTTTGATCCTACATACTTGTGTTGTACATCATTCAAAACTGTTAAATGTCTTCTTTTATTTGTGTACAATCAGTGGTTAATTGGGCCGGGGCTCTCCGGGGCTCAGCCCCGGCACATAAGCCTGCTCGTTTGTGTCCTCATGTGCCTGTTGACAAGTCAGTTGCCTACTGGAAATTATGTCACATAAAATTTGATGAAAGTGATGCTTTTGAAAACATATTTCTGATTATAAATGAAAGATTTTTGAAATGGCATGTCTATTTTGTCCCGGCGGAGCTGAGATGAGAACAATCGGAACGCGGCCGTATTCTTGTTCAGCTGCTTAATCTCGTTGTCAGTCGACCATGATCGCGCACCGCTCGCGCATGCGCATCTAGGTAGGCTACTACTCGGAACTCCGACACGGATAAATGTACGCAGCAATAATGAATTTTCATGGGAGATCCGTAGTTGCGCGGGATGTGGAAGCGCGCAAAAGTTCCAGAACCTTCTACTGCCTTGGAAAAAAAAGCTGCTGGCCGCCGCCGCAATTTTGTCAAGTTCAGCACAACGTTGGATGTAAAAAAAAAGTGCCCTGGCCTTGAATGACAATGTAAGGAAAATAAGACTAAATCAAAATTAAATAACCAAGACTAGATTGACAATGTGATTTTTCTCAGGAGATGTTTTGAGCATTTTACTTCAGACAGCGGATTATCAGCTAGTGTTAACTGCCAAGAGAACTGCTAGCTGGCTAGCCTACTCAAAATAAACTAGCAATCTATTCAGTCAGCATATTTGTGTTTGATCTGTGTGAATTACAGAAATATAAGACTTGCTAGACCTACTTTTAGCTACCAAGCAACCTTTACACAAGGATGGCTCGGTGGGGGGGGGGGGGGGGGGGGGGGGGGGGGGGGGGGGGGGGGGGGCTCGGTGGTTAATGGAAATTAAATCAACCATTTATTCTCCAACTTTCAGAGATAAATTGAAATGAGTGGAGCATATCCACCCAAGAAGAGGAAACTGACTGATTTCTTCAAAAGGTGGGCTGATATTCCAGACATTTTAGCATGACTAGCTCTGTAACATGTTGGCAGTAGAGATGGGACGGTATGAAAATGACAGAAATTATCAGTTTTCGGTATTATCGCGGTATTTTTAAAAGTGTGTTCAATATGTTCAGAAAGCACTGACAGCCTGTCAGTGACAGGCCTAGACAAGCTGAAATAGTTTCAAAAAATTTAAGTTAACAGTGTTAAATATATTACAAAAATAAAGGCAATAAAATATGCTTGTAAAAACTATTGCAAACTGGCTACCGAAACACTGAAAGAACTTGAACCAGAGATGTCTGACTGAGATCCAGGAAGATTTATTTACAACTCTGTAGCGTAAATGCCTCTGGGTAAATGTGAATTAGCTCAAGAATATAGGGAATTTTGGCAATATTAATATTTATGACTCATGGTCATAATTCATAAGTCGCATGTACATTTATTTTATCAATTATCGAGATTACCTTGTTCTGTACTGTCTGATCATTACAGTTAAGAAGGGGGTATCTCTTTTCAAACTCCAAGAAAGTTTTATCTTCTGGCCACGAAGATAAAACCTCTTTGGGTTTATAAATTAAAACTACTCAAAGTAGTTTTATAATATAGAGCCTGTAGCTTTATAGATCTTTTGTTTCATTGACTTTATAAAAAGTGGGTTTTCAAACACAGACACAGTTAAAAGTATAAATGGGTTTATTAATAAAATGGCACACGCTAGAGATTATAAGCTACAAATATAAACGTACGTAAAATGCAAACAATAAAACAAACAAACATTTAAACAAACATGACGTGATCGGAATGAATGACATGAAAGGAAGAAAGAAAGAAAGAAATAAAGAGTTAAGAGATAGAGGGTAACTTAATTCGCAGACCTACAAGCTAAACACCAGGAATCAGCTGTTAGAGAGAAAGATACTTGCGAGATGTGGTACTCTTTCAGTGTGATGCTGAAAAGGGGACGCGCGCGTGCGCGTGTCCGGCTGGTTTGCGTCTAGCTTCTTCTTCTGGGTCGTTTCGAAAAACGATGTAAAGGCTCACTTGAATTTAACGTTACCGAGAAAGTTCAGATTCATCTCCCGGGATGGGAGAGGCTGGAAATCTTAGTTGCAAAGACCGGCTGTTACGACTCGAACATGGGTTCGTTCGATGGAGAAGGCCAGGGCCTCCTTCAGATGTTCCTTGGAGAAGCGCTGCGCCGGGGAGAAGAAGGTCCGAAGAGAGGAAGTTGAGTTGGAAGCGATAAGAGTTGGAAGCGATAAGAGAGCGAGTTAACTGAAGGTCTGGACTTTTATCAGTGTCTACTGTGCCGTCCCCTCCTTCGTGTAGGACGAATCAGCTGTCGAGATTTTTCGAGCGGGAAGATTCCTTTGTCCGGTTAGACACGCCCACTCGAATGAGTCATGATTGACTTTAACTTGAGAGGATTTTGTCCAGACATATGAACTTATAAAACAATGCGCATCACTGAATTCTGCTATCGGAATTCAACTCCGCCAGCTGGAGAGGATTACAGAGATATCAATTATGACGGGTAAAGATTGGGGAAACATAACGTTACACTTATATGCATAATTACACACAAATAAAGTTTGATTAAACACACAATAAAGTTGTCAGTGTTTCCGTTATGGCAAGTGACGACACTTTGAGAAACTATCAACATTCAGTGGCTTGTTATGTGGGGGAATATCTGTTTCAAAGTCCAGAGTGTGTGTGTGTGTAATGCTGGAATGCCTGCTTTCCTGGGTCGTAAAGTTTTATGGTCTGAGGTAGGGTTACAACAAGACACGACTGAGGAATTCCCTTCAATGAACATTTAGAATTCAAAACTATACTCTAGCAAACCAAACCTCTATCACACGTGCATATAGGAAGGTACACACATTATAAAATAAAATAACAGATATTTCTCTTATTCTCAGTTATACACAAAAGGGTGTTTGTGTGTGTGTGCGGAATGTCATGAGGCTGTAAAGTTGGGGGATACGAGTCACATGGGTGCTGGTAAATTGGTCCTCGTGGGGCAATTATTAACCAGCAAGGACAAAGACGATGTGTTTTGCCATCACATGATCCACTTAATGCGAAAAGCAGATGCCATTGTTGTTACAACTCCAACGTGAAGTCAACTATGAAGTTGTATTTGACGTTACATGTGAAGTTGGATGTGGTTCTGAAATATAAGCAAATAATAATGCACATTAATAAGCATCTGACTTACTATGAAAATTATTTACCAAAACTAAATATTATAGCCACCAGCATACAAGAAACAATACTAAGAATTACATTCATTTCTCTGTAATAATTAACATAAATGTAACATATTGCTCAGTAACACAAACTGAGAATAATCTAACATCTCTGTGCTAACCCACCAATTCATCAGTAACGTTAACTTTACAGATCAACGACTTATCTAATGGTAATTTAGCCAGCTAGCTAGCACACCCCTGTCTGTCTGCCTCACTCTCCCGGCGCTGCAAGGCTTCAGTCGGGATGAGAGCTGACAACAGCCCCGGGACACATCCAGAGTCACTCCCCAGCCAGGTAGCATACAGTCACTATGATTACACAGCAACCAAACCCGGTCAGCACTTAACTCCGGTGCTAAGGACGCTAACGGCAGTTTACTGAACCGTCGGGAAACAGACCCAGGCACCTGAGTCAGAACAGCAACCATTCGATAGGAGAGGGCTTACATCGAGAGTATCCGTCACTGTTGTTCCGTGATAACCCATACAGTGAGATATTGGATAACACTGGGAAAGCGTGCCCGAACTGAGGGAGGGGAACGCTGCGGGAGCCACATTCTTAAGGAGATTTATGTGGGAATAGACATATGGACTAACCCGAGGGTTGTACTGCATATGAGTAATGGGTGACTTAGCCCAAGGGAAAGACACGGGCTTCCATTTAGGAGCGGCCGTGGAGAATATACACATATGGGATCCCCGTAGGGTCACACATATGGGACCCAGCCTAGACCCGGTTCTAAAGGATTCAGCGGACAAAGGCCTGGCACCGGACACTCCGCCATGTCCAGGCCGAGGGTGTTTGGAGGACTCAACAGGTTTTGACTCTGGAGTAATAAGGGTGCACAGTAGGATGCAGCAAGCCGACAGAGCTGGTACTCACAGTGCTTCTACCCATTTAGGGTGAGAACACGGGAGGACACAGGCTCTACACGTAGGCTATAGAATCTAGCGAACGTGTTAGGTGTCGCCCAGCCCGCAGCTCTACAGATATCTGTTAGCGAGGAGCCACGTGCCAGCGCCCAGGAGGATGCAACGCCTCTCGTGGAGTGTGCATGCAACCTGAGCGGGCAGGGCACGCCTTGAGCTTGGTAAGCCAAGGCGATGGCATCCACTATCCAGTGGGCCATCCTCTGCTTGGAGACAGCCTTTCCCTTCTGCTGGCCTCCGAAACAGACAAAGAGCTGGTCTGCGGTCCTGATGCTTTGAGTTCTGTCCACGTACATACGCAGAGCGTGAATGGGACAGAGCAAAGCCAGGGCTGGGTCTGCCTCCTCCAGGGGCAGAGCTTGCAGGTTCACTACCTGATCTCTAAAGGGAGTGGTAGGAACCTTGGGCACATAGCCAGGCCGGGGTCTCAGTACAACATGGCTGTCACCCGGCCCGATCTCTAGGCACGATTCGTTGACCGAAAATGCTTGCAGGTCCCCTACCCTCTTGATCAAGGCCAGTGCAATCAGCAGCAAAGTCTTCAAGGAGAGAAGCTTTAAGTCTGCTGACTGCAAATGCTCAAAGGGAGCATCCTGAAGTGCACGAAGCACCAGGGAAATGTCCCAAGAGGGTATGGAGGGAGGACGAGGAGGATTTAATCGTCTCGCCCCCCTAAGGATCCTGACGACCAGGTCGTGCTTTCCTACTGTTTTGCCATCTATGTGGTCATGATATGCTGAAATAGCAGCAGCATGTACTTTAAGGGTGGAGGGAGACAGCCTTCACTCCAGCCCTTGCTGCAAGAAGGAAAGCACTGACCCTATCGAACATCTTCGGGGGTCCTCTCTACGGGAGGAACACCAATCGACGAACAGGTTCCACTTCAAGGCGTACGCACGTCTCGTAAATGGCGCTCGCTCAGAAGTGATGGTGTTAAGTACCTCTGGGGGTAAGTCACCTAGAACCTCCGCGTCCCGTCCAGGGACCAGACATGGAGTTTCCAGAGGTCCGGACGCGGGTGCCATAGGGTGCCCCGTCTCTGAGTCAGAAGATCCTTCCTCAGAGGAATGGGCCAGGGAGGGACTGTCACGAGGAGAATGAGTTCTGGGAACCAAGTCCGGGTGGGCCAATAGGGAGCCACCAGAAGGACCTGCTCCTCGTCCTCCCTGACTTTGCACAGGGTCTGTGCAAGGTGGCTCACTGGGGGAAATGCATATTTGCGGAGGCCCCGGGGCCAGCTGTGTGCCAGTGCATCCGTGCCGAGTGTTCCCTCGGTCAGGGAATAAAACAACTGGCAGTGGGAGGTCTCTGAGGAGGCAAACAGGTCTACCTGAGTGTTACGAACTTTTAATGTCTAGAAGGTATTTCGCAACACTTATTTTGAAACCACTGCTGATGTCTGAGTAGGGTGGAATAAACACATGACACACTCTATTTGATGTACATTAAAACTGGAATTTATTACAAGAAAAGCCGAAGCCACTAGATCCAGTTCGTCAATGTTAATGTAGTGCGCTATGTACAGTTTCGAGGGTAGAAAATAGTGTAAAATGAATTGTTGGTAAGAGAACATAAAGTGGCGCCAAAGAAAAAAACTGAGTATAATAAAACAATCCTTATGCTAACCCTAATCCTAACCAAAGAAAAATGTGGAAAGAAAACCGAGATCTTCAGTGCATGCGGGCACCTAAATAAACTAGCTAAATAACAAAACGTACAGGGAGTGGCGCTCACTCCTAACCTAGTGTGTCTAACAAATTAACACTACGGGCATTATGTATACCGCGGCATACTAACCTGACATTCTCTTACCAAAAGAGCAGCTTGTAGGCAACCTCGTAGTGCTGAACTTGAACACACAGTTCTCAGTTTTGCTATCTCAAAAGTAAACGGGTCAAATTCCAAGACAACAGATGAACAGAGCGACACGTACATATCCCACTAATTTATCAAGTACAAGATTTCACATAGTTCTTAGCTTAAAACAAGTGAGTCATGATCAGAATGGTGACGGTGAGCAGAGCCGCAAACAGAGCGCTCAACACGCTGCGAGAGAGAGAGCATGAATGAACCGGTCGTTCTTTTGAAGTCATCTGGCAAACTCTCATTGGTTCCCAGACGCCGCCCCTAATGATGGAATGATGAGTGACGTACCGCTAGGCCAGTCACAGTAGAGTGAAGACTACAAACACAGAGAGAAGATAATGAGCACCAATCATTCACACGTGCAAAGCACACTAGCGTGTCGCTAGTCTCTAGACTAAATGAAAACAAAACCCACGTGGAACGTAACACCTCCCCCCTTAAGAATCAACTATATGTGATAAAATAAACATATAGTTGTTCAAATACTTACACTCAAATACCACAATAGGCAACCCTGGATAGTGCGTCAGCGATCACATTCTCGACACCCTTCTTATGCTTAATCACTAAATTATAACCCTGTACAATCAGAGACCAGCGCATCAAGCGCTGATTCTGATTATACATGCGCGACAGAAATACTAACGGGTTGTGATCGGTGAACACAGTAACAGGAATATTACTCGAACCGATATATACATCGAAATACTGGAGAGCCATTAACAGTGCTAATGCTTCTTTTTCGATCGTCGAATAATTTAACTGATGTTTGTTAAATTTCCGCGAAAAATAACAGACCGGGTGATCGATCTCATCCTCACCGGTCTGAATCAAAACAGCTCCAGCGCCAACAGAACTCGCATCTACGTCGAGTTTAAAAGCAGAGTCAAATTTCGGTGCGGCTAATACAGGTGCATTACACAGAAGATCCTTGATCGTACTAAAAGCATACTGACAATCTTCTGACCATCGAAACGTGCGAGATGGACTAAGAAGCGAAGTCAACGGATGTGCAACAGTTGAAAAATTCTGGCAAAAGCCACGATAATAGCCAGCCATCCCTAAAAATCGACGGAGCTCTCGTCGGGTGGTTGGAACAGGGAACTCGGCTATAGCCGTAACTTTAGCCTCTAAAGGGCGCACTTCACCTTGACCAACTTCCTTCCCAAGATACGTGACAGTGGCCTGTCCAAACTCGCATTTGGATAAATTTAAAGTCAGTGAAGCTTTCTCAAGACGCTCAAAAACTGTGTGCAATGACGAAACGTGCTCTTCCCAGTCGGTCGAATAAACTACTAAATCATCTAAGTACGCATTGCACTTAGGTACTCCAGACAACACAAGATTAATGAGTCGCTGAAAGGTGGCCGGTGCGTTACGCATGCCGAAAGCCATTACAGAGTATTGGAGAAAACTATCAGGGGTGACAAATGCTGAGATGTCAGAGGCGCGACTTGTAAGAGGAACTTGCCAGTAACCTTTTAACAGGTCTAACTTACTGACATACCGCGCTGAACCGAGATTGTCGACGCAATCTTCCATGCGCGGCAAAGGGTAACAATCGGGAACAGTCACGGCATTTATTTTCCGATAGTCAGTGCAGAATCGCGCGGTACCATCACTCTTCGGCACCAATAAGCACGTCGAACTCCAGGGACTCTTACTGAACTGAGCGAGACCATGTTCTAACAGATACTCCACCTCACTTCGCATTACATCTCGTTTCGCTGCATTTACACGGTACGCGTGCTGTTTAATTGGAGCAGCATCACCCACATTGATGTCGTGCTCCAGAACTGTAGTGCGAGAAGGTACATCATTAAACAAAGCAGGGAAACTGTTAATCAACTGCATAATATCACATCCTTGTCGTTCAGATAGATGAGATACATGAGATGGAAGATCAGATAATACCTCAGAATTCTGGAGTCGAGCACATTGTTGATGAGTAGGACGTAAAACTATTCCATCTTCCTCTGGATCGATGATCTCAGCAGCAGCACAAGCGAGCACAGGAGATGACACAGGAGATGACACAGGAGATGACACAGGAGATGACACTGGAACAGTGATCTCTGTAGGTGAAACATTCTGGACAGCTTCTCTTTTGTGAAAAGACTTTAACATATTCACGTGACACACACGAGTCTTCCTTCTCCTATCTGGAGTTCCGATCACGTAATCGGTAGCGCTAAGTTTTCTAACAACCTCATATGGTCCAGCAAATCGTGCTGATAAAGCAGACCCTATCATAGGTAGCAGAACCAACACCGAATCGCCCTCATTAAAGGTACGCTGTACAGATTTACGATCGTAGTAATGTTTCATTTTTCCCTGTGCCACTTCAAGTGACTCTCTGGCCACAGAACAAGCTTGATGCAAACGCTCACGAAATTTACTCACATAATCCAGCACGTTCATTCTCGGGCTAGACTCAACAGACAACAGGTTCTCTTTAAGCATTTTCAAAGGACCTCTAACAGTGTGACCGAATACTAATTCAGCGGGACTGAATCCGAGACTTTCCTGCACTGCTTCTCTAATCGCAAATAAAAGTAATGGTACACCTTCATCCCACTCTTTACCTGTTTGCATACAGTATTTTCGAAGCATTGACTTTAACGTTTGGTGGAAACGTTCGAGTGCCCCCTGGCTTTCAGCGTGATAGGCACTGGCGATCCTATGTGACACATTTAAACTGGACAACACTTGAGTAAAAATTTTTGACAAGAAGTTAGTGCCTTGATCTGTCTGCACAATTTTTGGTAAACCAAACGTAGAAAAAAATTTAATAAGTGCTCTAGTTACAACAGGTGCCGTAATCTTTCTCAAGGGAATCGCCTCAGGAAACCTGGTCGCGGTACACATCACTGTCAATAAAAATTGATTACCAGTCTTAGATTTAGGTAATGGACCGACACAATCAACAATGACGTGCTCGAATGGTTCTCCAACCACCGGGATAGGAATGAGAGGAGCACACGGGATTACTTGGTTCGGTTTGCCAGTAATCTGACAAACGTGACAGGTGCGACAAAATTGTGTGACATCAGCTTTTATTCTGGGCCAAAAGAAGTGCGCTAAAACTCGGTGATAAGTTTTCTT
This sequence comes from Leuciscus leuciscus, assembly GCF_965113295.1. Taxonomy (NCBI): domain Eukaryota; kingdom Metazoa; phylum Chordata; class Actinopteri; order Cypriniformes; family Leuciscidae; genus Leuciscus; species Leuciscus leuciscus. Next base: position 18,161,856 of record NC_138736.1, on the reverse strand, counting down.
AATCCCTAAATGTCCTGCCAGATCATGATCGTGAGCTAACGACAAAATTTGTTGTCGGTAACAAGAAGGAACCACGATCTGATACACGGTACTCCACTCAGCACCATCTACTATCTCCGAACACCACCGGCGCATCAGTAACCCGTTCTCAACAAAGTATGCAGCTTTTCTCTCTCGAGCTTTCTCTGGGGGAACAACAGCAGCAAAACATTTCTGAAGACTTTTATCCTGTTTTTGAGCAACAATAATTCTCTCACGCGTCACATGCATTTTTACACAAGGAATATCTTGAGCAAGCACATTTTCAGCAATTTTACTCTCCTCAGGCAAAACATCATCAATAAAAACAGGTGCAATAAAAGATGCAGCTAAATCATCAGCATCTATTTTACGAGCTTGAGCCCGCGTAACTACACAAGATGAAAAGGTTTCAGGATATGACTGTGATAATTCATCAGGCTGTATGGGTGCAACTGGATTGTCAAGGACTTCCAACAAAGGCATAATTCTCCCACCGGCTAAATCATTGCCTAATATAAATTGTACCCCACTCACAGGTAGGCGTTCACGAACAGCTACTTTCACAAAGCCCGTGCACAGTTCTGATTCCAAGTGAATTCGATGTAACGGAACCTGAACGAGACCCATCTCTATGCCCTGCACTAGGACATTACAGCCACAGAAGGTTTGTTCAGAGAACGGCAGTACATCTGCACTACTAAAGGACTGCATAGCCCCTGTATCACGGAGCATCTGAACTCGAATTCGTTCCTCAGGATTTCCCGTAACGGAAATCAACCCTTCCATCAGAAAAGGTACATAACTGGAATCAGGCTTATTACACTCGACCTTTTTAGAATCTATCCGTTTCACAAAACCAGCACTCTTAGGTGCAGAACTCGACTGTTTTCGTTTCAGCACAATACAATCAGCGATTAAATGGCCAGGTTTGTGACAATAAAAACATTCTCGATCCTCCTTAGATTTAACATGAACTGGTTTCGGTCGAGACGGACTACCCGAACTCACTTGGACAGCAGTCTTCTCAGAACGTACTGAAGTAAACACATTTTAATGCGTCAAGGAAAACTCATCTGCCAAGACAGAAGCTTGAGATAAAGACGTGACTTTTTGTTCATTCAAGTAAACGACAACACGCTCAGGAATACAATTCTTAAATTCTTCTAAAAGAATAAGTTCTCGCATGTCTTTAAAATCATTCACTTTGCTAGATGTGCACCACTTATCAAACAAAATTCCTTTCTCCCTTGCAAATTCAACGAAGGTCTGGCTGAAGTGTTTTTTGTGACTTCTAAAACGCTGTCTATAGGCTTCTGGTACAAGTTCATATGCACGTAATATCGCAACTTTCACTAGCTCATAATTCAAGCTATCCTCTAAGGAAAGTGTAGCACAAACATCTTGAGCTTTACCGGTTAACTTGCACTGTAATAATAGAGGCCAAACCTCTTTAGGCCAATGGAGCGCAGATGCAATCCGCTCAAATACACTAAAGTAAGAATCAACTTCTGTTTCCCGGAACTGTGGTACTAGTGAAATGTGTCTACTGACCTCAAAAGTAGTCCCCGCCGTGCCAGCATCAGCAGTCTGCGAGGGTTGCGTAACCGGAATAGGCGTCCTATCAGCTGCACTCAGCTCAAGTTCACGCAACTTTATCTGTGTCTCCGCCTCGATTTCGAGCCTGCGGATTTCAAGTCGGTATTTCAGATCTACCTCCATTCGACGGCTTTCCGCCCGTTCGCGTGCCTCCATTTGCACTCGCGCTAAACGGACTTTCAGTCGCGCATCACCTCCTTCAGACTCATCTGAGCCAGGAGAAAAGGGATCGGAAGGCGGCAGAACAGCCTTGGCTTCAGACTCCACCACCTCAGCCGTTTCGCTCCACCCCTCCTCACCAAGGCGGCCGTCAGAATCAGAGATACCTTCACCGACACCTGACGATTTTAGAACACCTAATTCCACCAACCCCTGTGATACAGCAGACCTAATCTCTAGTTTACGCAGTTGCTTCGAAACAGCAAGTTTATAGTGGGCAGCGATCAGTACCAGATCCTCTTTCCTGCATTTACTAAGTTGCTCCTCTGTGGGTGCGCTGACAAAAGTGTCCAAGTCAAAATCAGCCATACTTACTCCTAGCAAATCACTAATATACTCAACCAGCCCATCCGCTCATTTAGGCTACATCACGACGTTGACTCTAACAAAAAGTTCTGTCATGGTCATTCCACCACTCACACCAGCAGTAAATGTTCCAAATAATAACTCGGGAAAAATATGAATATTAATATCTCATTTAGATCCCGGACGAGCCCCCATTAAATGTTACGAACTTTTAATGTCTAGAAGGTATTTCGCAACACTTATTTTGAAACCACTGCTGATGTCTGAGTAGGGTGGAATAAACACATGACACACTCGATTTGATGTACATTAAAACTGGAATTTATTACAAGAAAAGCCGAAGCACTAGATCCAGTTCGTCAATGTTAATGTAGTGCGCTATGTACAGTTTCGAGGGTAGAAAATAGTGTAAAATGAATTGTTGGTAAGAGAACATAAAGTGGCGCCAAAGAAAAAAACTGAGTATAATAAAACAATCCTTATGCTAACCCTAATCCTAACCAAAGAAAAATGTGGAAAGAAAACCGAGATCTTCAGTGCATGCGGGCACCTAAATAAACTAGCTAAATAACAAAACATACAGGGAGTGGCGCTCACTCCTAACCTAGTGTGTCTAACAAATTAACACTACGGGCATTATGTATACCGCGGCATACTAACCTGACATTCTCTTACCAAAAGAGCAGCTTGTAGGCAACCTCGTAGTGCTGAACTTGAACACACAGTTCTCAGTTTTGCTATCTCAAAAGTAAACGGGTCAAATTCCAAGACAACAGATGAACAGAGCGACACGTACATATCCCACTAATTTATCAAGTACAAGATTTCACATAGTTCTTAGCTTAAAACAAGTGAGTCATGATCAGAATGGTGACGGTGAGCAGAGCCGCAAACAGAGCGCTCAACACGCTGCGAGAGAGAGAGCATGAATGAACCGGTCGTTCTTTTGAAGTCATCTGGCAAACTCTCATTGGTTCCCAGACGCCGCCCCTAATGATGGAATGATGAGTGACGTACCGCTAGGCCAGTCACAGTAGAGTGAAGACTACAAACACAGAGAGAAGATAATGAGCACCAATCATTCACACGTGCAAAGCACACTAGCGTGTCGCTAGTCTCTAGACTAAATGAAAACAAAACCCACGTGGAACGTAACACTGAGCCTCTCCGAACTCTCTCCAGATCAGCTGAACCGCCTGGAGGTGGAGTCGCCATTCTCCCGGGAGCACAGCTCGTGATAGCTCGTCGGCCACACGGTTGAGCACACCGGGGACATACATGGCTCGAAGCGACCTCAGATGCTTCTGACTCCAAAGGAGGAGATGGCGGGCGAGTTGCGACATGCGACGGGAGCGTAGACCACCTTGACGGTTGATGTACGCAACGGTCGCAGTGTTGTCCGTACGGACCAGCACGTCTCTGCCCTGAAGCGGCCTTTTTAAGCGGCTCAGAGCGAGACGTACTGCAAGCAACTCGAGGCAGTTGATGTGCCAATGCAGTTGGGGGCCAGTCCACACCCCTGATACTGCATGCCCGTTGTACGTGGCACCCCAGCCGGTGGCAGAGGCATCTGTGAACACCACAGCATGCCTGGACACCTGTTCCAAGGGGACTCCTGCCCGAAGGAACGAGGGGTCTGACCACGGACTGAAGGTCTGGCGGCACTCCGGTGTGATTGCCACCCCGGTGAGTGCCGTGATGCCACGCCCATCTCGGGACTCGGCCGTGAAGCCAGTGCTGAAGCGGTCTCATATGAAGCAGCCCGAGCGGAGTTACCGCTGCTGCCGCTGCCATATGCCCCATGAGTCTCTGAAAGAATTTCAGTGGGACCGCCGACCTGCCTTTGAATGTGTTCAAGCAGTTCAGCACCGACTGAGCGCGTTGCTCTGTGAGGCGCGCTGTCTGTGCAACCGAATCCAACTCCATATCGAGAAAAGAGATCCTCTGCACGGGGGCGAGTTTGCTCTTTTCCCAGTTGACCTGAAGGCCCAGCTGGCTGAGGTGCCTGAGCACGAGGTCCCTGTGTTCGCATAACTGATCTCGAGAGTGTGCTAGTATGAGCCAGTCGTCGAGATAGTTGAGAATGCGAACGCCCTGTTCCCTCATGGGAACAAGGGCCCCCTCCGTGACGTTCGTGAAGACACGGGGAGACAGAGCCAGCCCGAAGGGCAGGACCTTGTACTGATATGCTCTACCCTCGAGTGCAAAGCGCAGAAACGGCCTGTGTCGAGGAAGAATCGAGACATGAAAGTACGCGACCTTCAGGTCGATCGCTGCAAACCAATCTTGGGGACGGATGCATTCGAAAATGCGTTTCTGCGTGAGCATTTTGAATGGTAGCTTGTGAAGGCTCCGATTCAAAACTCGCAGGTCCAAGATCGGTCGTAACCCACCACCTTTCTTGGGTACAATGAAGTAGGGACTGTAGTGCCCTGACCTCATATCGGCTGGAGGGACCGGCTCTATCGCGCCCTTCGCCAGTAGGACTGCGATCTCCGCGCGCAAGACATGGGCATCGGCTGCTCTCACTGTAGTGGATTGGATGGCCCGAAACTTGGGGGGACGCCGGGCGAACTGAATCACATAGCCGAGCCTGATGGTCCGAATGAGCCAGCGAGACGGACTGGGGAGCGCTAGCCAGGCTCGCAGAGACCGTACAAGCAGGACCAAAGGGACCGTAGGCGTACCCGGAGTGGGGCAGCGAGGTGGAAAACAGGGGCTCGGCTCGGGAGGCTCTCTCTGGGAGGTGGCCCGTAGCGGAGTCTGAGTGTGCTGTGCAACACTTACCTGGTTCCACGAGGCCGGAGGTGCAGGAGGCGGCTTGGTTGCGTTCTCGAACTGCACACTGCTGCCTGCTGGCGATAGAAGAGGCGGATGAGAGTGGTGAGGATTCTCTCCCCCCACTGCTCTCCGGGCCCTCTTCGGACCCAGAGACGGAAGAAACTGCTATTTTATTGAAAATTTGGGTACCGCTGGTTTTGAGGCCAGCGGCGGAACAAAAACAAAAGGAAAACAAGGATTTTCCACCCGGCCCTCTTCCGGGGGATGGAGCGATGCGGTCATCGTCTCCTGTAGAGCAGTCCCTGCCATCTCTGGGTCGCCCGTCCTAGGGCCGCTTGTTCCTGGCTTTGCCGCCCTTCTTAGCGGGGTCCTGGACGGGCGGGGCGGCCCGCCTGCGACTGGCTCCACGGCGCCGTTTAGATGGAGGCTGCTGCAGCGGCGCGGGAGCAGGGGCAGACGCAGGAGGCCGCCCTCGGCGACGATCAGACTGAGGGGCCGCAGGCGGTGGGGTGGGGGCAGCAGCTGGCCGCCACGGCAGGATATGTCTGATGGCCTCAGTCTGCTTTTGTACAGCCGAGAACTGCTGGGCGAAGTTCTCGACCGCGTCGCCGAAGAGGCCGGTCTGGGACACGGGGGAGTTAAGGAACCGGAGCTTGTCGGACTCCCTCATGTCGGCCAGACACAGCCAGAGATGGCGTTCCTGGACCACCAAGGTGGACATCGCACGACACACCGACCGCGCGGTCACCCTCGTCGCACGAAGCGCGAGGTCCGTCGCGATACGAAGTTCCTGGAGAGCTTGGGGATCGTGACCACCCTCGTGCAGGTCCTTCAGTGCCTTGGCCTGATGGACCTGCAGCAACGCCATGGCGTGCAAGGCAGAGGCAGCTTCCCCACAGGCCTTGTAAGCCTTGCTGGTTAAATCCGCAGCTCCGCACCTCCCCCCCAGTGTCCTCTGTCAGTGTCAGACGCAGAACCAAAACCACTTCTCATCATTTCTAGACAAGCTTTACTGCTTGTATAATCAATCACCAAAGAATGTAAGAGCACTTGAGACCGCTGTAACTGAAGTAGGCAGTTGTCTGAGAAGGATAGGTAGAGTCTTGGGGATAAGGTGGGTGGCGTCATCATTCCGTACAGTTAATGCTGTTTGGACAATGTATGCAGCACTATACAATCATCTCACAGCTTCAAGTAAAGATCTTAAGAGAAACTCCAATGAGAGGAGTATGTATCAGGGCTTAGCAACAAAGTTAAATTATGTTGGTTTTGTTAAGAACCTTGGGCTTATGATGGATGCATTCGAAGAACTCAAAGATCTCTCTGAGGCTCTGCAGAACAGAGACATTAGACTGTCTCAGTCAGTGACTCTCATCAAGAGGCAGATCGAAGTTTAGAGAACCTGAGAGTGGTCATTTCTATAAGAAAGCATGTGACGCAGTGATGGAAGGGTTGTTCAATGGCATAGAATTGCACAGTGACAGAAGCCAGAAAGTCATCGAGCCAGACAAGTTTTATGAAGCTTTGAAAACCAACATGGAGGCAAGAATGGTGACAGAGGAAGAAGAGTCCTTGTTTCAAAATTGAACATTCTTAAAAACACAACTTGGCCCTCTCCTTTACCTCAAATGTATGGGGAACATGGACTTAGGGAGGTTTGCAATCTTTTTAGTATTGGCTTTACTGGCATGAAGGCAAGCTTTAGGGATTTCAAAAGTGACCCCAGGCAACCCATGACTACACCACTTCTAACACTCAGACATGCTGTTGAAACAGTTGCTGTAAGCAGTGCAGAATGTGAAAGAGGATTTTCAGAAATGAACGCAATTGTTACACCTTTACGTTCCCTGCTGAGAATTGAAAATGTGTCCTCTCTAATGTTTGTTAACATTGTCGGCCCTCCATTAGCATCCTGGGACCCCACTAAATTTGTTAGAAAGTGGGTAGCAAGGAGGAGATCTGCAGAGCACCTGGCGTGTAAGAAAAGGCAGACTAATACTGAGGTGTCTGCATACCAGCCATTATGGGAAGTAATGAAGTTATAGATGAGTTATATATATATATATATATATATATATATATATATATATATATATATATATATATATATATAGTTGATTAATTGAGAAAACAATAAAAAAAAGTCTGATGAAGGACTCGTTTTTATTCAAGGTCTGTGGGTGAGAAATCAAATGTACTGCAGCAAGGTGAGGGGAATAATGTAGCTGTTTGTAGCGCCAGGAAGTGTTTGTTCACATCCATTCTTTGTTGGTGTAACTGGTTTCCAATGAGATGTTCCAGTTTCTGTATTCAGTGTAGCTGATTTCTCATTTGTTGTTTTTACCACCAATTTGTTGTTGTTTGTTGTCGTTTTCCACCAATGCAATAACTGTGAACTGGACTTTGCATCGCTGCAGCACACACCATTATACAATTTTTTTTTCCTGGTTTCTAATGATTCTTTGCCTCATATAAAAAAAAATTCTTGTTTGTTATTTGTCCATGTGGCCTTACAAAATATGCTATTGTTGATCTCACTTAATTCCAGTGATGGGAATAACGGCGTTAAACGGCGTTACTAACGGCGTTATTTTTGTCGGTAACGAGTAATCAAACTAATTACTGTTTCCTCCGTTACAACGCCGTTGCCGCTACTGTCAATAAAAATGTGGCGTTACTATAATTGAGCTCACTGAAGCGTTTTTCATCCGAGTAGGCTCTCTCTGTGTGTGTGTGTTTATAGCCCCTTTCACACAGCGCTTTGAACCCGGGAAATTGCCGGCAAATTGCCAGAGCGCCTTCTGTGTGAACGCAAACTCGACCCGGGATTTATGCCGGGATCGATGCCGGGTCGGGACCTAGTAACATTGCCGTGTTCAGTCCCGGAACGCGCGCTGTGTGAACAAAAGCCGTAATAATGCCGTGTCGTAGTGATGACGCTGAAGCCGGGATCGTTCGCCAGCTGTGAAACGGTACGTAATGCGCAAGTTTATGATCGAATCAGAGAAAAAATGCACAAGCGTGGTTTCTCGAGAGAGAGAGATCGCAGCTCATAAGCAAACTTAAGACGCTGCTGAGATTACAAGTCACATCGATGTCACGTGTCTTTACGGCATTTTTACTGATTCCGGAAAATCACTGGCAGTGTGAATGAACCAAAATCAAACGAACCCGGGTCAAATCCCGGGTCACTTTATCCGTGTATTTTCCGGAATCTCTGTGTGAAAGGGGCTTATGAGGCGCCGGACTGGACAAAAGCGAGGCGAATGCCGCGAGCCAGCGCGCTCGACAGTCCGCGAGAGAGACCGAGTGTGTCATACGAGAGAGACCGAGTGTGTCCGAGAACGCGCTCGACAGTGCGCGAGAGAGACCGAGTGTGTCCGAGAACGCGCTCGACAGTGCGCGAGAGAGACCGAGTGTGTCCGAGCAACGAGCATAAATACTTTATTTATAAATAAATGACACATTTCAGCATTTGAATAATCTCTGTAGCATATTGGTATCATATGCAATGTTTTAATTAAATATAGCCTAACATAAACTCCAAAATAATCTGCAGGGAACGTTCAAACATGGCTATTTGTTTGACCGGTTGTTGTGCGGCAAACACGACTAATTTGGCTAAAATAACCTCTGATGATGACGTTCTCTGTAGGTTATAAAAATAAAGCCCCAAAAGATTATATTTTATTATTATTATTTATGTTGGTACATTATTCAGTATTATATTGAGAGCACTTTTTGTTAAACTTAATATTGTGAGGAAGAAAATACTTCAAGTAGGCTATACAGAATGTCTACCAGTTGTAAAGGTGTGTGAGTTTTATAATTTTAATGATATGCACTAGTGTATGTGTATGTAGGCTATATTTTCTATTACTATTTATTTATTTTTGGTACATTTCTTAAGAAGCATGTTCTTAATTCATTTAACATTTCATATTGGGGGTATCCAAGAAATTTCTTATATTTAAACTTTTTTTCTTTTTTTTTTAAGTACAATAGTTACTTTCCCTGGTAAGTAGTTACTTTTGTAATGATGCAATTCAGTTACTAACGCAGTTACTTTTTGTGAGAAGTAACTAGTAACTATAACTAATTACTTTTTTAAAGTAACTTACCCAACACTGCTAAATTAATCTATTATTCATATTTTCCACTAATGCAATAACTGTGAACTGGACTTTGCATCGCTGCAGCACACACCATTATTCAAATTTTTCCTGGTTACTAATGATTCTTTGCCTCATATACAAATTTTTTTTTTCTTGTTTGTTATTTGTTGCTGTGCCCTGTTTACAAAATATGCTATTGTTGATCTCTTGCACTCCATGAAATTGCACTGTCGATTGATGCTGTGATGTAATCTCGTTGACAATAAATTATTATTATTATTATTATTCGTTTCAAAGGGATAGTTCACCCAAAAATGAAAATTCTGTCATAATTTACTCACTCTCAAGTTATTCCAAACCTTTATGAGTTTTTTTTCTTCTTCTGCTGAACACAAAAGAAGATTGAAGAGTGAAGAATGTTGGTAGTCAAACAGTCGACGGTAGCCATTGACTTCCATATTATTATTTTTTCCTACTATGGAGGTCAGTGGCTACCGTCAACTGTCTAGTTTCCAACATTCTTCACTCTTCGATCTTCTTTTGTGTTCAGCAGAAGAGAGAAACTCATACAGGTTTGGAACAACTTGAGAGTGAGTAAATTATGACAGAAACTATCCCTTTAATTGTATTATCTGCATTGTTGGCAAGATAACAAGTGTATTGCTGTTCACATTGTTTTAAAGCACTTCAAAATATTAAATACAAAATATTAACATGGTTAAAACTTGTGTTTTTTGTTGTTGTTTTTTTACTTGCTCAACTGCTTAGTTGCCACCCCTCAGAGGCCTCTTTAATGAAGGGGAGGTATTGTTTCTTTATTACCAGCGAGGATGTTTCATTGATGTTTCATTCATTGGATGTTTCAACTTACGGTACTAAGTTGTTGAAAACCTGCAAAGAAGATCAGAAGGCAGTTACATGCTTCTGACACCAGCCCTAATCCAATTAATACTGTAGCACTACTACAGAGATAGTTAAAGGGATAGTTCAAAAATGTAAATTGTCATTTACTCTCCCTCATGTCGTTCCAAACCCGTAAGACTTTCATTCATCTTCAGAACACAAATGAAGCTATTTTTAATGAAATCTGTGAGATTTCTGTCCCTCCATTGAAAGTCTGTTCAAGCAAAACTCTGATGCTTCAAAACATTTATAAAGAAATGGTCAAACAAATCCATATGAATGGAGTGGTTTAATCCAGTCTTCTGACGAGACATCATGACTTAACCGATTGAATTCAGGCTTTCATTCACATACAAACATTGATCAGTGAACATACATAAGAGCTCAACTGTACCTGCTTGATGCACAGGAATGAACCTCTTTAAATTAAGGTGAAGGTCAGAGTAATGGACGTGCCGAAAGGTGAATTGCTACAACATAAACTAAGCCCTAACCCTACCCCACACCCTGACAGGCTACTTTAGTGACGAATCATAAAGACCTTTCTCCACACCCATTACTCCAGCCTGCAGACACCCACAATTTAATTAAGGGGTGCGTTGAGGGAATCATCTCAAATGTGCCCATTTTGAGGTTGTTTTGAGGTATGAGACTTGCACTGTGTTTTTGTTTTTTTATTGTAGAGTAACCTCTTATTTTAGTACTTCAAGTTGAACAAAACAAAAATGAGAATTCTTCCTGTTACAAAAAGATCTGCATTTTATATTGAGTTTCTAGTCAATTTGGTATATTTTCTCAGAGCCGCCCCCCTAAGAATTAGAAGAAAGCAATTTTAAGATGAGACGATTTTTAAGGTAAGACATGTGGTGGTGCCAGATTAAAATGTATGTTATGAAATGAGATTGGAGTAAAAACATGAACTAAGCCTAATATCCTACATGTATATGTATCTATATAGACATAAACATGTTGGAATGTGAACTAGACTGGTAGGCAACCTTTCAGTGCTAAATGTATACATGTTCGACATGAGGATGTTTTTATATTCTATAATAAAACACAGCATGGTAAAAGTAGGCTAGTATGAGTGTATACTATGGTGAATATTATAATGTTTAGAACCGTGTTTACTGTTAAATACTGTGTCTGTGGATATCTGCTCAAACGTAGATGTATAATATGGTAACAATAATTAGTTTAATAGTTTTGAGCGGCTTGATCCCTTCAGTAAATGTTCTCTGCACGCGTTTGAAAAGCAAAATGTGCCAAACAATACGCTTCATTTGTTTTACTCCAAATGTTTATTTTCGTTATGACATTATGAAATGAGATTGAAGTAATATACACTCACCTAAAGGATTATTAGGAACACCATACTAATACTGTGTTTGACCCCCTTTCGCCTTCAGAACTGCCTTAATTCTACGTGGCATTGATTCAACAAGGTGCTGAAAGCATTCTTTGGAAATGTTGGCCCATATTGATAGGATAGCATCTTGCAGTTGATGGAGATTTGTGGGATGCACATCCAGGGCACGAAGCTCCTGTTCCACCATATCCCAAAGATGATCTATTGGGTTGAGATCTGGTGACTGTGGGGGCCATTTTAGTATAGTGAACTCATTGTCATGTTCAAGAAACCAATTTGAAATAATTCGAGCTTTGTGACATGGTGCATTATCCTGCTGGAAGTAGCCATCAGAGGATGGGTACATGGTGGTCATAAAGGGATGGACATGGTCAGAAACAATGCTCAGGTAGGCCGTGGCATTTAAACGATGCCCAATTGGCACTAAGGGGCCTAAAATGTGACAAGAAAACATCCCCCACACCATTACACCACCACCATCAGCCTGCACAGTGGTAACAAGGCATGATGGATCCATGTTCTCATTCTGTTTACGCCAAATTCTGACTCTACCATCTGAATGTCTCAACAGAAATCGAGACTCATCAGACCAGGCAACATTTTTCCAGTCTTCAACTGTCCAATTTTGGTGAGCTCGTGCAAATTGTAAATCCTCTTTTTCCTATTTGTAGTGGAGATGAGTGGTACCCGGTGGGGTCTTCTGCTGTTGTAGCCCATCTGCCTCAAGGTTGTGCGTGTTGTGGCTTCACAAATGCTTTGCTGCATACCTCGGTTGTAACGAGTGGTTATATCAGTCAAAGTTGCTCTTCTATCAGCTTGAATCAGTCGGCCCATTCTCCTCTGACCTCTTGCATCAACAAGGCATTTTCGCCCACAGGACTGCCGCATACTGGATGTTTTTCCCTTTTTACACCATTCTTTGTAAACCCTAGAAGTGGTTGTGCGTGAAAATCCCAGTAACAGAGCAGATTGTGAAATACTCATACCGGCCCGTCTGGCACCAACAACCATGCCACGCTCAAAATTGCTTAAATCACCTTTCTTTCCCATTCTGACATTCAGTTTGGAGTTCAGGAGATTGTCTTGACCAGGACCACACCCCTAAATGCATTGAAGCAACTGCCATGTGATTGGTTGATTAGATAATTGCCTTAATGAGAAATTGAACAGGTGTTCCTAATAATCCTTTAGGTGAGTGTATGATAATCACTATATTTTTCTCTAGTGCAGTGTTACTGAAGTGTTCCTTTTTAACGATTTATAGGCTATTGTTATTATTATTTTATGCAGCACAGCACATAGCTTTATATATATATGAAGAGTTCAGATGCAAAAGCCTCTAAGTGCCATTTGAAATTTTCTTCTAGAATGATAATTTTTATCAAGCTCGTATATTTAAGTTCAGTAATTTCACTTAAATGACAATTAATAGGTCATTTGCATTGCCATTTAAGTGAATTTACTGAACTTAAATATACAAGCTTGATAAAAATGATCATTTTAGAAGAAAATTTCAGATGGCACTTAGAGGCTTTTGCATCTGAACTCTTCATATATATATATATATATATATATATATATATATATATATATATATATATATATATATATATATATATATATATATATATATATATATAAATGAACACCAGGTTTGTCGTGCCTTTTAGGCATAAGCTATGTGCTGTACTGCAATATATATATCTGTGTGTGTGTGTGTGTGTGTATTCTGTACATTTTAAAAAGCAATTTTAACCTGAAAAATCTAAAATGTATTCCCCAAATCGTGCAGCCCTATAGTTTCTCTTGATATCAGTATGTTCACAGCGTTTTTTTTTTTTTTTTTTTTTTTTCAGGGACCAGATGCTCCACTGAGGAGTCCTGCTGACTTCAACATTCACATAAGTCTCTGTACATGAACATGGTAAAGTGAAAAGAAATTTCAAAGAATTTTTCTGTCTGATCACAAGATTATTTCTTTTAATATAGATGTTCCTAGCCCCGAACCACTCTGTGTGCCGGTAGCCCGGTATGCTCGTTCTTTTAACTCATCTACATCCGAAAAATTCCTGGATGCTTATATTAGTTCCCCAAAAACTCGCGAAATTGAGTTAAACAGTCTTGGAGCAAACCCAGATGAGCTAGTGAATATGTTCAATACGTTATGTTCAAACATACTGGATGTCGTTGCCCCGTTTAAATTGAAGAGAACTAGAAACTGTGTACACCCTTGGTTTAATGATGATACTAGGGCTATTAGACAAAATTGGAGAAAAGCAGAAAGGAAGTGGAAGAGGGACAAATTACAAATATCTTATGAATGTGTTAGGGATTGTATGATCCAATATCAAAAAGTTGTTAGGTTCGCAAAAGCAAAATACTTTTCTGAGCTTATCGCTAAAAATGCACACAGCCCAAAAATACTATTTAATACTATAAATAATGTGCTGAATCCGATTTCTAATTTATATCCTGATCCCTCTCCTACGGCCTGTGAAAACTTCCTAAAGTTTTTTTGCGACAAAATTGATGCTATAAGATCATGTTTTTTGGACTCTTCTTTGGACCTACTTCAGTCATCATCATCACAGAATTTAACAAATCTATCTGAGTTTTCTCTAGTGTCTCATAGTCATCTGCAACAAATTTTGCGACAAATGAAGTCCACCTTTTGCTCACTGGATGTTGTCTATCCTTGCCTTTTAACAGATATACTTGATTCTATTACTCCTAGCTTATTGTCAATAATTAATAGTAGCTTAGTTAGTGGGATAGTTCCATCTTATTTTAAACATGCCATTGTGCAGCCACAGCTCAAAAAATCTAACTTTGATCCAACAGTTTTGAACAACTATCGCCCCATCTCTAAATTGCCATTTTTATCAAAAGTTTTGGAGAAGGTTGTGTTTAATCAGCTTTCTTCCTTCTTACAGGAAAATGGTATTTTGGATAAATATCAGTCTGGTTTCAGATCACAGCACAGTACAGAGTCTGCACTGCTTAAAGTACTAAATGACTTATTTCTGATTGTCGACTCTGGTAAATGTGCTGTTTTAATTCTGCTGGATCTTAGCGCGGCATTCGACACTCTCGATCATGGCATTCTTTTAAATCGTTTACAGCAAATTGGTATCCAAGGTTGTGTTTTGGATTGGTTTGCTTCATATTTAAAGGATAGAACCTTCTCAGTAGAGACGGGCAATTACTTGTCACCTCGTGCACCAGTTGTATATGGGGTTCCGCAGGGCTCGATCTTGGGTCCTGTTTTATTTTCCTTATACATGCTTCCGCTGTATACTATTTTTAGCAAGTATAATGTATTATACCACTGGTATGCAGATGATACTCAGTGTTATGCTCCTTTACATCCAAAGGATGACTCTAGTTTGCAGTGTTTATTTGATTGTTTGAGAGACGTTAAACAGTGGATGTCTGCCAACTTCCTTCAGTTAAATGATTCCAAGACGGAAGTCTTAATCTTTGGCTCATCTACGTTCACAGAGGTTGTTGCCGGTAAATTGGGACCTTTATCTGGCAATTGCCATACACATGTTCGAAATCTGGGTGTTACTTTTGACTCTGCTCTGACTTTTGACAAACAGATCAATGGTGTGGTCAGAAGTTGCTTTTATCAGTTAAAGAATATTGCAAAAATTAAGGCAATTTTATCACCCAGAGACATGGAGTCTGTGATACATGCTTTTATTTCATCAAGATTAGATTATTGTAATGTACTATACTTGGGTGTCTCACAGTCCCTATTGTCACGTCTTCAACTAGTCCAAAATGCTGCTGCTAGATTGTTAACAGGAACAAAGAAAAGAGAACATATTTCGCCAGTATTGTTCTCTCTCCACTGGCTCCCAGTTAAACATCGTATTGAGTTCAAAACACTGTTGTTTGTTTATAAGGGATTGCATGGACTGGCTCCTCCATACATCTCTGATCTCCTTTCATTCCACCATAATGTTTTTAGAAATCTTAGGTCAACCAGTAGTCTACAGCTGACTGTTCCAAGGACACGTTTAAAATTAAAAGGAGATCGTGCCTTCTCAGTGGCGGCTCCACAGCTTTGGAACAATCTGCCATCTTACATAAAGACTGCCCCAACATATACTGATTTTAAATCTTTGCTTAAAACCCACTTATTTACTGCTGCTTATGGTCATAAGTGGGCTTAGTGGTTTCCATTGTCTTGTGCATTGTTTATCTGTGGTTTTATGTTTACTTATTAGGATACTTGTGTACACTTTGTACAGCACTTTGGCCAACAGTTGTTGTTTTTAAATGTGCTCTATAAATAAATATGACTGACTGACTGACTGAAAAATCAAACACCATGGAAATGAAAGGTATGTACTATGTTTCAGGAATGGCACAAAGGTGTGTGACTGGTTAAGTCTCTGTCTTTAGTTCAGTGTGTTAAATAATGTGTTTTTTTTTTGTCATTTGTTGTGTATCTTTGGATTATGTTGTGTTGTAAATAAATCCAAACAATCAAAAAGCCATTCTTTTTTAAATCTCCTCATTCTTTGTGCAAGGTTGCTCAGAATGATAGGGCCTGTTAGCACCTGATAGGGCCATTAGGGGGAGGGTCTTCGTCTTTCTCAGGTGTGAAAGAAATTAAATATTCATGATGTTCATGCCTCTTCGCATAAAGCTTTCTCACACAAAACATGTCTTGCAAATTTTAAATCAATATATTGTCTTATCTGAATGAGTATGCAGGATGATTTTCACATAGTTTTGGAGCAAATATTCTAGGCTACGTCATACAATTTTCAAAAGTCTTGTGAAGAAATGTCAGAACACCTCCAGGGCCCAGAAAACACCTCAGACCCCAGAGGGTTAATCTTGAATAACTTATTCATTAAAAATGTGTAACTGCAAATATATATTAAAGTCATTAAAGAAATTATATTAAAGCATATTTTAGATTACCATAAACGCTTGTCAGTACATTTGGCAGTACACTTTAGCCAAATTTCAAAGACAATATAAGTAACTAATTATAAGGTTACATCGTATACGGATGTATTTAATCCTGCTTAAGTGGGTCAAAAAACACTAATTGAATTCTATTTGAATTTATTCTATTTTAATCTATTAGTTCAGCTAATTGAATTATACAAATTTGAAGTAATACTTTTCTTTTTTTTTTTTCATTCTTTTTTTTTCATTTGTATGCTTCCAGATTTCTATGTTATATTTGTGCATTAAACACACATTCTCAAAATCTGAGCTTGTCTGAATCTGTGTGTGACTGTCTTTTAGTATCAACAGCATTTTGCAGTGACACAATTACCAAAATCCATTAATTTTTTATTTCACTTTATGTAAATGAATAGTGATGTGATACACTTACTACCGATAGGGAGTTAAAACAGTGGAGTTTGTGATATATGTGTACAAAATTTGCATGCTGGTACATCAAAGCAGATGATGTGATGAGACAGTAAAAAGAGGATTAACACATCCTTGGTGGAATGGATCCATTTTGAAAAACAAGGAAAACATCCTTTTTTTTTATTTATTTTTTTTTATTTTTTTTTTGCTTCAGCAGGTATAAAAATACAGAAAAGTCAGCAAAGCAGAGAACATTATGAAATGAGTAAAGATCAAAAGACAAAGATGAAATGCCTCAACCCTGAACGAGTGTAGGATGACTATGGGGGTGGGAGGAGAGAGACAGGTAACTGATGAAATTCCTGGTGTAATATGAACTAATCATTGAGGAGTTATGATTCCCAGATGAACAGTAGCACATTAACTATGTTGGTTTCACAAGTCTTTGTAGTGTGCGAGTCTGTGTACGTTTTGACCATTTCACTTTCTATATTGAATAATGAGGAAAGGAGACAATATGTGAATTAATGCCATAAAGAAGACGATGCGATCAGACCAATCAAATGAAAGGCGCATTTCAATGACGCCCACATGTGGTAAATATTGAAGCCAGGCACTTCACGAAAGTCTGTACACTCCACCAAAGACAAGAGTAATCAAAAATAAAATCAATGCTTTACTGAAGAAAGGGCAAACGTTCCAGTCACATGTGACCTTTATCAATGCCAAGCTTACAATAAGTACAGGAGCCTTCTTAATTTATGAAGTTACATAGATCACATGATCTTTGGTGGAGTGTGTGGACTCTCTTGAAGTGCTTCTCTACTTGGAATTTTTTGTCTACGCACCTCATTTGGACTAATTTTAAGGTGTGGTGAGTTCCTAGCTACAATTAAATATTGAAGCCATAAATATTTGTGAAAATTTCTGTGTGTAATATTTGTGTGTATTTGTGAAAATATGAAATGAGAATACAAGAAATGAGATATCGATCCAAAATCTGTAAAAAATAATAATAGTAATAATAATAAAAAAATTATAAACACAAGCAGTCTTTCCCTTTCTCATTATACCTTTCCAGACAGGAAATGAAATGGTCAAAATGTACACGGACATGTATAGTGAATATGAAAGGAAAATTCCCAACCGCATTGGAAAAACTTGCCTGTGCCTACATTTCTGCAAAATGATATTACATGTTTTGCAATGCTTTCAAAGTGAAATGTCCAGTGAGTTGGCGATAAAAAACATGTTTAGTTTTATCCAAGACAGATGAACATTTGTGGAATGTAAACCGATGAGTTAAATGAGTTAACTGATAAAAAAGCATATACTGAAGCAACCATGCCATTTTAGCTTTTTTATCATAACTTGTGTTTCATGGGATTTGTATCAATGTACCCAACATCGCAAGTGCAATGTCAGAAAAGCTGTATACTATATGGAGCTGGTTATGTGATGCAGTGGTGTAAATGTGTCATGAATTTGGTGTTTTGAGGTCATAACATAGTATTGTGCAAGGAACTGTGCCAAAATAAGTCTTTTTAATTAATCGCTAATCTGCCCCTAATTTGTCAGAAGGAAAAAAAAGGCAGATGCATGGCTTTCCAATGATCCTATGTTGCAATCTCCACCATTATTAATTGACTCTAAAGTTTTTTCAAAATGTTGTGTTTATTTTCAGTGATGCAGGCTGAAATTTGATGTCAATGACCATTTCATTTAATTTGGTTAAACAAACAAGGTTTGGCTAAAATACTGAAGTGTATGCGTCTTTCAGGTCCACCGCTATAAACCATTCCCGGGTCGAAAGTGCGAACGCTTTGCAAGTCTTATGCCACTCGCATTCTTATGCCAATGTGTACCAATTGAAGATACTCTTTACCGCTATGGAGGTACTGTGTCATGTCTAATGTATTAATAATGCCATCAGAATGCAACCAAAGCACAGGATAGGCTAAGTAATTGTAAATCATTCAAAATAAATGCCATGATCACTCAATTTTTTTTAGTGGTATTGCTATAATGATTTTGTAAATGGTGATCAGCAACCAAATATTGATAATGTGGAGGCTACTGCCTTTTGCCTTCGTATGACTTCTCACATTTTGCAGACAATAAAAAGGCAGAGTACAGTAACTTCAAAATAGGGGTCAAAAGTCAAGTATGAGCTCAAGATTTTTTTATGTACATAACAGGTATTTTTCTCTATGGGGACTTTTATTTTGATGGGTTTTTCTTTCACCGGCGTGTTCGCGGGAGATGCAAAGACGTCTGGGAAGAAGAAGAGTGAGCGGTGTTACGAGGCAGACGCCATGATCGCGGTACGAGAAGTCAAAATTTTTTCGCTGAAGCTGTAATGTAAGACAGTGGTGCACGGTCAGATTAAGTTGCGTGAGTTTAGGCAAGGCAAGGCAAGGCAAGTTTATTTATATAGCACATTTCATACACAATGGCAATTCAAAGTGTTTTACATGGAAGAAATTAAAATAATTAAAAGAAATAAGAATAATTAAAACAGTTTAGAAAAATAAAATACAGTACAGTACAAACAGTCGGACGAACAGCGGCACAGTGCTCATTCAGTAAATGCATAGCTAAACAGAAGTGTTTTGAGTCTGGATTTGAATGTGACAACTGTAGGAGCACATCTGATCTCTTCTGGAAGCTGGTTCCAGCTGCGGCTGGCATAATAGCTAAAAGCGGACTCACCATGCTTAGAGTGAACCCTTGGTATTTCTAGATGATATGATCCTAATGATCTGAGTGATCTGTTGGGTTTATATTCAGTGAGCATATCTGCAATATATTGAGGTCCTAGGCCATTGAATGATTTATATACCAGTAATAATACTTTAAAATCAATCCTAAATCTAACTGGGAGCCAGTGTAAAGACCTGAGGACTGGTGTGATATGTTCATATTTTCTGGTTCTGCTTAGAATCCTGGCGGCAGCGTTCTGTATGAGCTGCAACTGTTTTATGGTCTTTTTGGGAAGGCCAGTGAGGAGTCCATTACAATAATCCACCTTGCTGGTGATAACGGTATCAGGTGATTGACAGCAGCGTCATCCTATCAGCAAGTAGTACCTTGCATTTAAGTCTGATTGGTTGTTACCTGGGATGCGTCATGTCCGATTTCCCCGTTTGTTTTGCTAGTGTCGACGGTGACTGTGTTTTAATGGGTGATCATTTTTGGGAATTTTCCTATGCATAACTTTTTTAATCATTTTTATCAATCAGTGCAGCTTTGGTGCGGTGCCCTTTGTGCTGCTTAGT
The DNA here is from genome assembly GCF_965113295.1 of Leuciscus leuciscus. Classification (NCBI taxonomy): domain Eukaryota; kingdom Metazoa; phylum Chordata; class Actinopteri; order Cypriniformes; family Leuciscidae; genus Leuciscus; species Leuciscus leuciscus. Next base: position 18,141,922 of record NC_138736.1, on the reverse strand, counting down.
GGGTCCGATGACTGTTCACCTCACAGGTAATGTTTATTGTAAGGAGCTCGTGATATGGTGCTGAAATGGCTGTGTGGGGTTAACATTCTTTTCGGATATCAAATAGGCGTGATTCCCTGTATTCCATTGTGTAACCGGTGGGCATGACTGACCATTCCGTGTCTATTAAGCGTGCTATCTAGCGTGATCTCATGATGGTAAGTGTTTATACGTTACTATGACTGGGAGTGGGGATAGTATTATGATTGGTAACATCTCCGTTTGTTTGTTATAGGATTCTCCCTCTCGTTCTATGCCGTGATTGTTGCTACTGTCTTCGCACTATTAAAGTGTGGCGGTTAATACGGCCGCGCTGACGCGATCATCACTAAAGAGAAGGGGACTGCTTGTTTGGTTCTTATCGTGGCGTTATATTTGACCCGTTTCATATTCCTGGATTGTGTGGGGGACTAGTTGGTTCCTTCCACTTGAAGGGGAGCTAGCTGCCCTCTGTGTCTTTGTTTGATTTGAAACCTCTTTTTGTTTGTTTCCTGTTAACTTACTTCTAATCTTTTGGAAGTATAGTTTGTTTAGTTAACTTGATTTTTATTTTATTTTCATCTTTATTATTGTAAAGCCATTTAACTGCGTGTAATATTTAATCAAGCCAGTTAATTGCTTGGTTCATGTGATCAACTATCTATAAGTACAATTATATTTTTGTGTGTGTGTGTGTGTGTGTGTGTGTGTGTGTGTGTGTGTGTGTGAGAACCTCCACTGAGCTAAAATTGTCTTGTATTAATCAGGTGACCAACTAATTGACTTTTCTGCGCTTGAATGGTTTTTCTCTTTATTTTTGTCAGTGACATTTATTGTTGTGAGGATTTGCTTTATTGATGTCCATCTGGTCATTTTTATGAACATTGTTATAGTTTCTTATCTTTATTTTGCAGGCGCTGGGGTCCCACGGGTGGATTGCTCTTCCTCCTCCTGGTGGTGGTCCTTTATCGTATGCAGTGTACACTGCTGAGTGTGTGATTAAGTGACACGGGTGTGTGTGTGTGTGTGTGTGTGTGTGGAAGTGTGCTCCGTAAAATCAAATTACACGTTGCTTCCTGCCGTTGGGAGCCTCAGGCCTGCTGGTATTTAGTTTCTGTTTCTGCATGTTTTTCTTATGGTTTAGTTTAAAGTGGGATTCAGTGTCCAACATTTTAAAGTACTTTTCTATTAATAAACATTTGTATTTTTGTATTACTCACGTCTCTTGCCTAATTCTATGAGGGAACCGAACCTGTGTGCTTTGCTCATTGTTTGAGTATTTTCCCTGGGTCTAATCCCTAGGGTGGCGTAGTCGGACTTTCTTTAATAGGGAATAAAAACTTGCTCTTGTGTTTCAAAAATTACACCGCCCCGCCACATCCTAGCGTAGTCGGCAGGATCCCTCTTGTATAGTACAGAGACGTGGGTATTTTGTTTGTTTTTGTCTTTTTGTTTTTTTTCTCTCTTTCTTTGTTTTCTGGTAGGAACCAGACAATAGCAGTCGCTCTTTGTGGTGGATCGGCACAAGTCAATCTTATTCTATATTTGTGGTAAGTGCTTGTGCAGTTACACAAAATGGAGGATGAATTACGTGAGTTGAGAGATTTAGTAGCTCAACTAAAAGCTGATAATGAAAGGCTGCGGCAAGAGCCAGTGTTGGTTGCACAGCCAGGTCCATCTAATGTTACTATTCCTGTGACTGCAGATCCCCCACGCATTGGTGCTGGTGCTTCGACAGCGGAGCGGTTTGTTTTCGTTCCTCGGGATCGTAAGTGTCTAAAGTTTAGTGGCCGGTCGGGCATTGGCATCAATGAGTGGGTGGAGGAAGCCCAGGCCTGTATGCGACTCCGCCATCTGTCTACCGCTGATCAGGCATTTTTCTTGTTTGATCATCTGGAGGGAGAGGTGAGGGAAGAAATCCGTTATCGGTCTAGGAACGAGAGGGAGGATCCGAATCAAATTATTCAGGTATTGCGTGATTTGTATGGTTGCACAAAGTCTTATGTAGCGCTCCAGGAGTCGTTCTTTTCCAGAAGACAGCAGGAGGGGGAGACATTGGTGGAATTCTCCTTGGCTCTGATGAGTCTTCTGGAAAAAGTTAAAAATCAGTCGCCTCATGGTATGCCTAACGCTGAAATTTTGCTAAGAGATCAGTTCGTTTGAATACGTTAATGATTGCGCTCTTCGACGTGAACTTAAGCAATTGGTGCGTCGCCAACCCACTGCCACTTTGTTTGACATTCGCAGTGAAGCTCTTCGTTGGGAAAGAGAAGGCATGCCTGGTGGGGTGCGTAGTCAAAGTCAGTCTGTTCCATCCGCTTATGGCATTCAATATGGGGTGCAGGGACATCAGCACAGTAATAACAGTGGTTCAGCAATGTCAGAAATGAGTGAACTACGGGAAATACTCCGAAAGCAGCAACAACAATTGAATCAGTTAACCCAAGGTATGGCTCAGTTGCAAAAACCCCAGCCACGTTCACGACCATTTAAGGCTAATTTAATTTGCAGAAGGTGTCAGCAACCTGGCCATTTTGCCAGTGATTGTGATGGGGTGCGGATATCCGTTCCACCATCAGCCCGTGTGAATTCTGCTTTAATGAGAGGTGGACAGCCATCGTCCGTGCAGCCGTCGGAAAACTAGTTCCCACTGAGTTGCAGGGCCACAATTTGGTTGGGAAAGGGATAGGCTCCAAAAATGTATCCGATTTTGATTTTATGTCACGCTTTATGTCTTCTTGCCCTCAGCTCGTTGTACTGATGGGAGGGGTTAAGGTACCTTGTCTGGTGGACACCGGTTCCATGGTGTCGACCATTACTGAAAGTTGGTTTGTGGCTAATTTTGGGTTGTGGGGTCAGGAACAGCTTAGAGCGTGTCATTGGTTACAACTTCGAGCTGCCAACGGCCTTTCAATTCCTTATGTTGGGTATTTGGAATTGGACGTGGAGCTCTGTGGGAGAGTGGTTTTGGGTTGCGGTGTGCTGGTGGTCCGAGATCCTCCTGGTGGTGTGTGTGCAGCTGTTCCTGGGGTGTTGGGTATGAACATCCTGAGCCGCTGCTACCAGGAGCTCTTTGGCCAGCATGGCACAGCGCTTTTCAAACTACCCGTGGTATCACAGGCCCCTAATTATGTCCTTCAGGCTTTACAATATTGCCATCAGGTTGATGTTCAGTTGGTTTCGGATTGTGGGGGGCGAGTTAAAGTGCGGGGGCGTCGGGCGTGTCGCATCTCAGGTGGCACCATGAAATTTGTTGCTGCAACCTGTTCAATGATATATTCGAGCGTTACAGTACTGTTTGAACCACCAGTTTCGGGTCTACCAGCAGGTTTGCTGGCTTCTCCTTCTCTTTTAAGGGTGGACGGTGGTACAGTCTATGTGCCCATAGTTAATGTTGGTACTGTAGATGTAATGCTGTACGCTAGCACCGTCATTGGCACAGTGAATAAGGTTGATGTGATTAGTTTGCCCCCAGAGGTCACAGAAGTTAAGACTGTCACGGCCCAGGTAAATACACAGGTTGTGCAGGCCTCCCCTACCGTATAGGAACAGATAGCTATGTTCGATTTATCGGTGTTGTCAGAAGAAGAACAGGGTAAGGTCAGGGCATTACTGGAGAAGTATGTGCCTGTGTTCTCTATGAACGATGGGGATTTGGGATGTACTAATCTGCTATCCCATGAGATCCCCTTGTTGGATGACATCCCTGTTAGGCAGCGATTTCGGCGTATCCCTCCTTCCGAGTATGAGGTGGTAAAGGCACATATCAATCAATTGTTGGAAACTCAGGTAATTAGAGAGAGCTGTAGTCCTTATGCTTCACCTATCGTCTTGGTCAAAAAGAAGGATGGTAGTCTGCGCATGTGTGTGGACTACCGTCACTTAAATTCAAAGACTAGGAAGGATGCGTTCCCTCTACCACATATTGAGGAGACTTTGGACTCGCTGGCCGGGGCCCGTTGGATTTCTACCAGGTACCTGTAGCTGAGGGCGACAAATCTAAAACTGCTTTTTGCACCCCGTTTGGCCTATTTGAGTGGAACAGGATGCCATTTGGGTTGTGTAATGCCCCAAGCACCTTCCAACGATTGATGGAGCGGTTGTTTGGGGAGCAGCAGTGCAAGTCCCTCCTTTTATACCTTGATGATATTATTGTCTTTTCCTCCTCGGTTGATCAACATCTTGCTCGGATGGAGGTTGTCCTGAGCCGCTTGCAGACTGAAGGATTGAAAGCCAAACTATCTAAGTGTGCTTTCTTTCAAAAGAAAGTGCATTATTTGGGGCATGTCATCTCTTCAGAAGGAGTGTCTACTGACACTAGTAAGGTGGAGGCAGTTGCACAATGGCCTTGTCCCACCAGTGTTGCATAATTGCGTTCCTTTTTGGGTTTTGCTAGCTACTACCGACGGTTTGTGGAGGGGTTTGCCAAGTTGGCTGCCCCTCTTCACAGGTTGGTGGCTCAGCTGTCAAGTCCAAAGCGCCCGAAGCGGGGTGTTCAGGAGTTTGCCGAAGCTTGGTCCTCGAATTGTCAGTGTGGCTTTGAGGGGTTGAAAGGTAAGTTAACCACAGCGCCAGTGCTCGCCTACGTTGACTTTTCACTACCTTTCATTTTAGAGGTAGATGCCAGTCATGAAGGCCTAGGGGCAGTCCTTTCACAGGAGCAAGAAGGCAAGGTGCGGCCAATAGCTTATGGCAGTCGCAGTCTTAGGCCCACTGAGCACAATACATCTAACTACAGCTCCATGAAACTGGAGTTTTTGGCGCTCAAGTGGGCCATGACTGAAAAGTTTAGAGAGTACTTGCTGGGCCAGAAATCTGTGGTGTTTACTGACAACAACCCCCTTAGCTACCTGACTTCCGCAAAATTGGGTGCCATGGAGCAGCGCTGGGCTGCCCAATTGGCATCGTTTGATTTTGAGATCAAGTATAGGTCAGGGAGAAGCAATCGAAATGCTGACGCCTTGTCCCGTCAAAACTTTTCGGGTATGGGAGCAGTGCCCCAGTTGTGTTCAGGTATGGCCGTTCCAGTGGCGGTGCAGCAAGCTGCCCAAGGTAGATTGGTGACTTTGGTCAACCAGGTGACCTCATTTCTTGATACTTCAAATGACGACATGGGTGCTCAGCAGTTAGCAGACCCAGTCATAGGAGAGTTGTTGGAGTTCTGGAGGCGTAAGTTGCCCCCAACTCATGAAGAGCGCAAGAAACTCTCCAGGTTGGCAATTATTCTGCTCCGGCAATGGGATCGCCTAGTGGAGACTGATGGAGTGCTCTACCGGCGTGTGTTTCGCTCAGACGGTGGAGAGGAAATCTTCCAGGTGTTGTTGCCGGCAGATATGAAACACTATGTCTTGACTCAGCTTCACCAACAGCACGGGCACCAGGGGGTAGAGCGTACATTCCAGCTAGTGCGCCAGCGATGCTACTGGCCTGGGATGTCGGCAGATATCAACCGCTGGTGTCATGAGTGTGAGCGGTGCCAGTGTGCTAAAGGTGTTCCTACTGCCCCTGGTAGTTTTATGGGGCACTTGTTGGCTGCACGGCCGAACGACATTGTGGCCTTGGACTTGGACAATGCCAGCCCTCAAGGTCTGGCATTGAGAATGTGTTGGTCATGACCGATATTTTCACCAAATACACCTTGGCAGTACCCACTAGAGACCAACGGGCAGAGACTGTAGCTCAGGTTCTTGTAGTGGAGTGGTTTTGTAAATTCGGCGTGCCAGGGCGCATCCACTCCGACCAAGGTCGGAATTTCGAATCTGTCCTTATTCAACAGCTTTGTTCTCTGTATGGAGTCGAGAAGTCACGTACCACCCCATATCACCCGGCTGGAAACGGCCAGTGTGAGCGCTTTAACAGAACATTGCATGATCTGTTGCGCACGTTGCCGCCTTCCAAGAAGGGTGATTGGCCATTTTGCCTTCCCCAGGTACTCTTTGCGTATAACACAACTCCTCATCAGGCAACTGGGGAATCCCCATTTTTCCTAATGTTTGGGCAGGAACCCAGACTTCCGGTCGAGTTCTTACTGGGCAGAGTCCAAGAGCCATTAGCTGGCGGGGTTAATAGGTGGATTCTATGCAGCAGGATCGATTGCAGGTGGCGTTTGAGGGTGCTTGTGAACGCTTGGGTGCTGCAGCCGGTCGGCGAAAGGCCCGGCATGACCAGCGGGTTAAGGAAGCACCACTGAAGGAGGGTCAGCTGGTATACTTCCGCAATCATAGTATGAGGGGTAGATGTAAAATCCAGGACCTGTGGAGCTGTCAGGATCTGCCGATTGGGTTGGTTGATAGTCCGGTGGCTGAATCGGTGTCGCCTTTGGAAGAAGGGTGTGAGGAGGATTTGTTTGTCTTGGTGCCAGAGACACCACAAGTTAGAGGTAGGTCGAGGCTACAGGACATTGTTCCTTCCCCCCCTCAGACAGCGGGTGATTTACCTCCGGCGGTAGTACCTTCTAATTTACTGGAAGTAGGTGAGGGTATAGCGAGAAGAACTGGAAGAAGAACTGCAGGTCAACACTCTAATAGGCACCATCTCCCTCGGGCAGTGGGAACTGGTTCAGTGTCCAGTATAGTGAGTAGTGCAGTGGGTACTGTGTTTCGGCCTTGGAACTGAGTTCCTAGGTGGGGTTTTGTGTGGTTCACCGTCGGGGCGACGTTGCAGAAACTGGTGGTGGAATGTAACGGTATCAGGTGATTGACAGCAGCGTCATCCTATCAGCAAGTAGTACCTTTCATTTAAGTCTGATTGGTTGTTACCTGGGATGCGTCACGTCCGATTTCCCCGTTTGTTTTGCTAGTGTCGACGGTGGTTGTAGGTAAGCGAGCTGTGTTTTAATGGGTGATAATTTTTTGGAATTTTCCTATGCATAACTTTTTAAATAATTTGTATCAATCAGTGCAGCTTTGGTGCGGTGCCCTTTGTGCTGCTTAGTGGGTTCGATGACTGTTCACCTCACAGGTAATGTTTATTGTTAAGAGCTCGTGATATGGTGCTGAAATGGCTGTGTGGGGTTAACATTCTTTTCGGATATCAAATAGGCGTGATTCTCTGTATTCCATTGTGTAACCGGTGGGCATGACTGACCATTCCGTGTCTATTAAGCGTGCTATCTAGCGTGATCTCCTGATGGTAAGTGTTTATACGTTACTATGACTGGGAGTGGGGATAGTATTATGATTGGTAACATCTCCGTTTGTTTGTTATAGGATTCTCCCTCTCGTTCTATGCCATGATTGTTGCTACTGTCTTCGCACTATTAACCCTCTGAGGTCGGCAAACGCGCCCCCGCGTTTTGTTGGATTTTCTTCACATTGTAGTATAATAAACTTAAATTACTCCGTCATTTATGGTCATACAGAAAAAAGAAATATAAAAAAAGAATCTGTGATATTTCTACTTTTGTTTGTGTCCACTTACAATCAAATCAAAACATTGTGCTTTTGTAAAATAAAGAAAATAAACAGTGTGTGCGTTCTGCCTCTCCGTTGCGGTGAACTTTTTTTTCTTGAGCACGTCTATAAACTGAAACAAAACTCAGCGAATACTTCTCACACATTTATGAGCCATATACCTTTATAAACATTTAAGTGTGTACTTTTAAATGATCGGATTCAAACTGAAAACAAATATTCTCTGTTTATGTAATTTGTATAAAACCAACAGGATGTTCAGTATCTCAAACGCTTGCTAATTATTTTTTAATTCGACCACGCCCACTCGCGCAAAAGAGATTCACATGCAAATCTCCACATGGAACGCGAACGCCCTTGTTACCTCAAACACAAAACACTTCACAAGTCTCTGCTTTTCGTCGAGTTTGGAAGACGCGCTGTGAGCTTACTGGATTTACCTCAGAAGAAGAAGAACGCGATTTGAAGACAAGAAAGATGTAAGGTAAGAAATTCTTACTTATTAGTTTATGGTATTGTTGCATAAACTTCATATTGAAAACTCCCAGAGAGAAGTGAGGCATTTACCACTTCTAGAAGATCTGCTTCTAAACTGTTTAACACACTTTTGAAAAAAGATGTGGGAAGTGTGTCAAGAGCGCAGGTTGATGTTGTAAGGTGCTGTACGGTTTCTTCCAAAATTTTGCCATCAATTTCTTTGAAATCAGACATAGTAACTACTTTCTCAGGTCGTCTGATCTGTCTGACCCCAGCGCAACTCAAGGATGTGCTGATCACCTTTCTGATATTATTGATTTTCTCAGAGAAGAAAGAAGCAAACTCACTGCACTTGCTGTCTGAGAGCATTTCACTGGGAATCTGGCTTGGGGGGGGTTGTCAGTCTCTCTACAGTAGTAAAAAAGAGTGTGTGTGTTGTTTAAATTGCTGTTTATAATATTTGAGAAGAAAGTCTGTCTAGCTTTGCCTAGTTCCATATTAAAATGCATGAAGGCTGTCTTTGTAGATGTTATAATGGACTACAAGTTTTGTCTTCCGCCACATGTGCTCTGCTTTTCTGCATTGTCTTTTCATATTTTGCACTGCTGTTGAGTTTCTCCAAGGTGCTTTTTGTCTGCCACTCTTCTTCCTGACTTTCACAGGAGCAATATCATCAATTACACTTTTAACTTTTGAGTTAAAAGAGTCAGCAGATATGCTTGGTGTTAAGGATATAGCCTTCATAAATAGTACACTAGTGTTCTCATTTAAGCATCTCTTCTTGACAGACACAGATCTAGCTTCAATGGCAGGAGAGATCAATATATCAAAGAAAATACAGAAATGATAAGACAGTGCTACATCCTAAGATTAGTGCAGCAAGTAGATTCTTGAACCAGAAGAGGCATTTTCTCTCTTATCCTTATGAATGTAGGCATCTTGTCCGGAGACAAGGCTCAGCAGACATGACATGAACCGTCTCTGGATCGGCAGACGTGACGTGAACTGTCTCTGGATCGGCAGACGTGACGTGAACTGTCTCTGGATTGGCAGACGTGAACCGTCTCTGGATCGGCAGACATGACGTGATGAAGCACTGGCTTTGTAGGTCGCATGGGTGGAGCCGGTAGGGCGAGACGCAGGGGCGGCGCTGGCAGGGCGAGGAGCTGGGGTGGTGCCGGCAGGGCGAGGCGCTGGGGCGGCGCCGGCAGGGCGAGGCGCTTGGGGATGGCCTCCAGGCCCTGTGGGATGGAAGACACCTTCCTCCTCCTCCATTTACAACAGCGTGGCGATACAGCCATGACAGGGAGAGTAGACAGCTCTGGGACAACTGGGTCAGGGACCACCGAAGTCGGGTCCTCCTGGACCACCGGGCTTGGGACCACTGAGCTAAGGAAAGCAACAGGAGCCCTCCTCCTCCTGCGCTGGCGAGTGCGAGGCGGTGTGGGAATAACCGCCTCTGGGGTCTCTGCAGCTCCTTCCTCCACCCCAGGATAGGAGGCAGATGGGTCGGACCTTTTCTTCCTCCTCCCTCTCCCCGAAGGGGTCTTCGGAGGACCGGGGACTTGGCAGTTTGTGAGGTAAATGGGAGGTGGGCCAAGAGGCGGAAGACCACCCTACCATCCGCAATGGTAAACATACCCCACAAACTGCCAGAATGATAGTATCCCCAGCATTCCCATCTCCCAGGCAGGCACAGGCTCATTAAGGCTGGTGTTGAATGTGTCCTTTAGCACTGCGTCACTGATGTTGAGCCCCTCCACTGATGTTGAGCCCCACAGAAACTGGTGAGCAAACTCCTACACACTGGCTCTCCCTTGATGGAGAGAAAGAAGTTTGCCATGTTGCTCCATCTGTTGAGCGGAGGGGCAGGGAGATGGGAAAAGGAAGATGCCCGTTCTTCTGCTGAATCCTCTATTGGCTTGTTCATTCTGTCACGGAATGGTAAATTGTGAAGCGAGGATTCAGGTGCAGAAAAATAAGAATCTTTATTAAGTAATAAAAATAAAACAAAATTACAAACAAAAACTCCCCATGGGGGAAAACAAGACTTCCAAAAATTGGAAACACGAGGGACACATAGACCACGAACAAGCACAGAACTGCAAACACAGGGGGTCTCATTCATGAAACATTCGTAAATATACAAGTAAATATGTGAGTGATTTGCACGTAAAGAGACCTTCCCGAAAACTCTTCTCCTGATTTACAAATACTTCGTAAACGTTAGATGTGATAGTGAAATGTGTGTGCACGCTCATTCTCAATTACCATAAATCCTGCCCATTAAATCCGACTGACAACTATATATGGGCATCATATTATGACACCAAACGAAGGATTTCAACATGTCTTCTCAAAAGCGAATGAAAAAGAGAAATTTCTCAGATGCAGAAATGTTCGTTCAAAACGGCACATTTTATTTTCAAGCGTACATAGTGGCGTATCGGGTCCTAAAAAAAAGGAAGCTTGGCAGCATATTACAGATGCAGTTAATGGAGTTTCATCTGTTAATCGAACAGTCCCAGAAGTGAAAAGAAAATGGTTCGACATATAACCCCGTCAAATAAACCTGATTAAGGTGAATTAAAATGCAGCCTTATTAATGAGCAAAACGTTCGGATGTTAAACGCACTATTTACGCGTGGCTGGGAGCAGGTGTAGATTTATTTCGTACCAACTAACAATTGGAAAATACGAACATTTTAATGAATCCGAAAATTTACGCCAGAACCACTTTACACACGATTTACACAAAAATTTGTTCTGCTCGTGTTTCATGAATGAGACCCAGGGAGACTAAATAGGAAGCAAACAAAAGAGGGTAATGAGAAAGGCAGGTGGGGCAAATGAATCAATAATCAGGTAACAAGATGGGAGGGGCTAGACAATTGACAGGAGAGCACATGGCACAAGGAAAAACATGACAAGCCATGTGCTCACAACAAACCAGACTATACCCAACGCATGACAGACCGGGAATGCCAGAGCTCTGTCACCAACCCAAGATGTAACCCAAACAGAAGTGACAGAACTCTGACAGTAAGTTCTGCCAGGAAGACTCAATTGTTATGTCACTTGTAACTTTCTCATCTAACCAGTCATGTTCTAATACTCATAGTATAGGTACTTACACATGTCTGAGTTCGCAGATGCTGACGCCAACATTCACCTCCTCTCCCCCACCACCAGGATGGTCCCTTCGCATATCTCCCAGGGGGTCGGCTGCGCCCCTGTCTTTGTCTTCAGGCAGGAAATGCAGAATCCATTATCCTCTGATAATAAATGTATGCTTTGTTGCGTCATTTTGCCTCCCGAGTCTTTCTGGTAGAACTGCTCCTTGGTGGCGGTGTTCAGTCCAACACACAGAAATGTACAAAGGCAGTCATCCAGGAAGTTTGATAGGTTAGCAAGAAAGAGGAAATCCTCTAAGTGTTTCTCGAGGGAGCGATTCCCTTGTTCAAGGCTGGTTAACAAAGCAGGATTGTCCATGGTGGAAAATAATTTGCAACATATGAAAAGACAATGCAGAAAAGCAGAGCGCATGTGGCGGAAGACACAACTTGTAGTCCATTATAACATCTACAAAGACAGCCTTCATGCTTTCAATATGGAACTAGGCAAAGCTAGACAGACTTTCTTCTCAAATATTATAAACTGCAATTTAAACAACACACGCACTCTTTTTGCTACTGTAGAGAGACTGACAAACCCCCCAAGCCAGATTCCCAGTGAAATGCTCTCAAACAGCAAGTGCAGTGAGTTTGCTTCTTTCTTCTCTGACAAAATCAATAATATCAGAAAGGTGATCAGCACATCCTTGAGTTGTGCTGGGGTCAGACAGATCAGACCACCTGAAAAGTAGTAACTTTGTCTGATTTCAAAAAAATTGATGGCAAAATTTTGGTAGAAACCGTACAGCACCTTAAAACATCAACATGCGCTCTTGACACACTTCCCACATCTTTTTTCAAAAGTGTGCTAAACAGTTTAGAAGCAGATCTTCTAGAAGTGGTAAATGCCTCACTTCTCTCTGGGAGTTTTCCAAACTCCCTGAAAACTGCAGTTGTCAAGCCCCTCCTGAAAAAGAACAATCTGGATAAGACCATATTAAGCAACTATAGACCGATCTCGAATCTTCCTTTCATAGGCAAGATCATTGAAAAAGTTATCTTCAATCAGCTGAACAAATTCTTAAGCTCGAATGGATACTTTGAAAATTTTCAATCTGGTTTCCGACCGCATCACAGCACAGAGACAGCGCTCATAAAGATAATAAACGATATTCGCTTAAATACTGATTCAGGCAAATTATCAGTGCTGGTACTACTCGACCTCAGTGCTGCATTTGACACTGTCTATCATAACATACTTCTTGACAGGCTGGAAAACTGGGTGGGGCTTTCTGGGATAGTCCTAAAATGGTTCAGGTCATACTTAGATGGGAGAGGTTATTATGTGAGTATAGGAGACCATAAGTCTGAGTGGACATCCATGACATGCGGAGTCCCTCAAGGCTCAATTCTTGCGCCACTCCTGTTCAACCTGTATATGCTCCCAATGAGCCAAATAATGAGAAACAACCAAATTGCTTACCACAGCTATGCAGACGACACACAGCTGTACTTAGCCCTATCGCCTAATGATTACAGCCCCATTGACTCCCTGTGCCAATGCATTGATGAGGTCAACAGTTGGATGTGTCAAAACTTTCTTCAATTAAACAAAGACAAAACTGAAGTTATTGCGTTTGGAAACAAAGATGAAGTTCTCAAGGTGAACGCATACCTTCTCTCTAGGGGTCAAACAACTAAACATCAAGTCAGGAATCTTGGTGTGACACTAGAGTCAGACCTTAGTTTCAGTAGTCATGTCAAAGAAATAACTAAATCAGCATACTATCATCTGAAAAATATTGCAAGAATTAGATGCTTTGTTTCCAGACAAGACTTAGAGAAACTTGTGCATGCTTTCATCACCAGCAGGGTGGATTATTGTAATGGACTCCTCACTGGCCTTCCCAAAAAGACCATAAGACAGTTGCAGCTCATACAGAACGCTGCCGCTAGGATTCTAAGCAGAACCAGAAAATATGAACATATCACACCAGTCCTCAGGTCTTTACACTGGCTCCCAGTTAGATTTAGGATTGATTTCAAAGTATTATTACTGGTATATAAATCATTCAATGGCCTAGGACCTCAATACATTGCAGATATGCTCACTGAATATAAACCCAACAGATCACTCAGATCATTAGGATCATATCAGCTAGAAATACCAAGGGTTCACTCTAAGCATGGTGAGTCTGCTTTTAGCTATTATGCCAGCCGCAGCTGGAACCAGCCTCCAGAAGAGATCAGATGTGCTCCTACAGTGGTCACATTCAAATCCAGACTCAAAACACTTCTGTTTAGCTATGCATTTACTGAATGAGCACTGTGCCGCTGTTCGTCCGACTGTACTGTATTGTATTTCATTTTATTTTTCTAAACTGTTTTAATTATTCTTGTTTCTTTTTATTATCTGAATTTCTTCTATGTAAAGCACTTTGAATTGCCATTGTGTATGAAATGTGCTATATAAATAAACTTGCCTTGCCTGCCTTGCCTTGCCTTGCCTTGCTTTGGATAAAAATGTTGGCTAAATGATTAGGCTAAATGTAAATGTAATGTGTATATACTGTACATCTAAGCCATCATCAGAGAACAAGCTACACCATTTTGCCTGTTCTTTGAGGATTACCTATGCCGACAGTAGATGTAAGCCCTTGGCCTTCATGGTAAGCAACATTTTAATGCTAACTAGGTGAAGAACTAGCAGGCACACATGAGAGAAGCCTAAAAATAGTTGTTCATTCCAGGGCCATAACCACAATAGACATGAACCCCCCTAAAGCACGACCCCTGAGACAGCATGTTTGACCTGTCTGTTAATGTATTCAAAAATTCATGAAAATTCACAAAAACAATTACTTTTATGATGACCATGTTTAAGTTCTAGATTAAAATTCATTTTTATGTTTTTTTTTGGATGCATAGTCTAAAACAAGTGACTGACCTTTCCTGATATCATAATGAAGTAAAAGCGTAGTTATTGAAATTCGTAAAAATAAAACATTAAGTTATTTTCTTACAAAACTGCTTGAATGCTTAATATTTAAAATATGTTTGTACACAAAGTCAGTCATGTAAAGTGAAAGTGACACGTGATGGCCAAGTATGGTAACCCATACTTGGAATTTGACCTCTGCATTTAACCCATCCAAGTTAGTGGGTCACCAGTCCAACTCTCTAACCATTAGGCAAAAAAAAAAAGTTGGTTGTAGTGCAAAAAAACAAAAACAAAACATTCCAAACAATATACAGTATAGAAACATTCAGAGAAAACAAAACATAAAAATTATATAAAAGACCCCTACAGACCCTCATAACTGTGTGTCAAGGTCAGTAAGTCTCAGATAATTTGGCCTTTTTATGACAAGGCAAGGTTAGTTCAGTGTAACGAACTAACAATAGGGCTACAGTATGTTGACATGGAGCAGACGAAGACAATGATATAACAAAACCAAGTGCAATTTATTTACAGTCAACCAAAGTCCAAAACATGAATCATAAACCATGAATTAAATATAAAATATGAACAAAATAAACGTATAAACTAAATTAGTTATAAACTTGACTCGAGACCATGAGCTGGAACATGGAGACCTGGTACAGTGCAACATACTTCAATACATGACCACTAGACAATTCAAACATCTGGGCTTAAATGCATGGGTTTGTATTAAACAGAACATCAAGTATTGAATGAAAAGTATTTCTGTTTCTTCATGAGAACATCTGAAACCTCTGTGTATTTGACAGATATTGCATCTAATCCACTTCATGATAAAGTACACAAACACCTTGCAAGCGTCACTACGGGACAGTTTTTTTTTACTGCAACCGGCAGATTTTGCCTGATTGTGGAAGCCTTAGTATAGTTAAACTCAAACACACCCTATGACACATAAACAAGTGGGAAACAGGGTCACATAACTGGATCACATGAGGAACATGACACTAGACTGGAACCATGACTACTGCAATATACAAAATAAAAGTCATAAAAAACTTGAACATAAACAAAACTTAAAACAAACATGACATTCTGGTTGTGAAATGTCATGTTGTGTGACAATGATATTAATTAATTAATAATTAATGATAAAGAAATAAATGATTAAAGAAAATGTTTTTTACCTTTTTTTTTTTTTTCATGTACAATGACAGGAATTACTGTTATCTTTTTAGAGTCATTATATTGAAACTTCTCTTGAAAATGATATAAACTGTATGAAACCAACACTTGCTGCATCCCAATTTGCCTACTTAAAATATGTTCTAAATGTGTGTACTTATTTTGAGAAAAAAAAGGTACATACTTTTGAGTGTGTAGCAGAAAAGTAGACAAGCTTTGGGACATACTATAAAATCATAAAATTGCGTTTTTAACGGATGCTCTGTCGCATAGTTATGTGCATCTTGTCACTGTTTAAACTGGTCAATCATCTTATCACAGTTAACATCCTCCAAATTTCATTTCATTTAAATTCCTACTGTATTTGAGAGAAAATAAGTACAGTAGCACAACTCCTCATACATTTGCAGAATGATGCATTTAAAAGTTAATGGCCAAATGGATCTTTAAAAAAAATTCACATTTTAGTTGCAGATGAAAGATAACACGGATAACATATATATATATATATATATATATATATATATATATACACACACACACACATATTTTTTTTTTTCAGGTTAAATATTCATTATTTGTCACTCAAACCCCTTTATCTAAGCCTTGATCATGCACATCCAGCTTGTTTGTATTTTATTTAATTTTTTTATGTTTTATTTTGTTGTGTTTGGAGTTCTGAACTGAATCCTCCTCCAAAGCGCAATGGGTTCGAAAATCTACTGGAAACAGTAGACCACTGTATGGAGACTTTGTTTTGCTCTGGACTTTCATGTTGACGTTTTGGTTCCTTTGGTTCCTGTTTCCTGTCCTAGTCTAGTAGTCTGTTTGTAGTCTCTTTAATAATTAGTTCCTTGATTGTTCCCAGATCTTCCTTGTTTCATGTTATCCCCTGTATTATATATATATATATATATATATAATTTGTACTTTGTAAGTCTCGGCTGTCTTTATTGTTTAGTTGTTTCCAGCCTTTTTTTTTTTTTTGCTGCACTTGGATCTAGTCTCTCCTCATTTCTGAGTTCACCATCATCGCAAACACAAACAGTATCTGTCTATGTACTTGACAATGTTTTACTAAACTTTGGTATTCTATATCATGGACACTTTTATTGCAAGTGACCCACATCCCAGTGTTTCAGAAGGGGCCTACAAATGGACACATTGAAACATCATTACAGTGAACAATGAGTATCATGAGCAGATCATTAACACCAGATATCAAAGACTGGCCAATAAGACTCTGATCTCTGACTCTTTCAGCCAGCCAGTATAGAGAAGATAGAATTTCAGCAAAGGCTGAAAGTACAAAACACATATGGGTACATCCATGAAGATTAGAGAACATCACAGCAGTAGCCTGCTATATATATAGAGACAGCCAGATGGGATTAAAAACAGCAGCTGAAATTCTCTTGAGTGAGCACAGGGAATAGAACATTGTCTCTACACTATTTGTATTTCACCATAAAAATGAGCACTCACCCACACTCAGTCCATACTCTCTAGTCTGAAGACATGTCTGAAATGACAGCCTGGTCTCATTGTTAATACGCAGTATTAATACGTAATTTTCAAAGATAGAAAACGTACGTTTTATACGTTTGGATAGATGCTGAAACGTATGATATGGACGTATCTGCAACAATTAAACGTAACATTATTACGTTTTTACAGCTACAAAACGTTAAATATTTATCATTAAGATATCTGTATAATTTACCTTTTACCGTTTTATAGATAAATGGAAGATCCCTTAACCCTACTCCCAAACCTAAACATAACGTTACCCATTTTATACAGAATATAAAAAGGATAAAACGTACAGAGATGTGTAGGGAAATTGCAATTTTATTAACGATATAGCATTAAAATATTTTTTTAGCAGCTAATCCTACTCCTACCCCTACCCCTAAACCTACCCATAACAATTTCTTAAAACTACATAGGCTACAATTATGAAGAAAAACAACATACGTGTAATCACAATAATTTATTTATTGCGAAAATGTCAAAACCGGTACCAAAAGTCGTTCACCTGACGATGTGTTGCAGTCACAGTCCTCTCTTTCAGTATATAATAGTTTTGAATGAGGTATAGAGCAGAATTTAAGTTATTAATCCATGAAAATGTTAATCCGGCTTTGCTCTGTGTGAAGGCGCGCACGCTTCTCCATTTCAAATGTAGTTTACCGACTGAAATACGGCATGTCGCAATCTGTGGCGAGAGCCAATGAGCGTTTGATATCACTGCCGTAAAACATGTCGTAACGCTTCTTGAGGGCGCAATTTTTTAATTTGAATTCATCACGAGCGCGGGATTTGACAGTTACGGACTGCGCTGCTGTGATAGCCTGTGAAATGGAGATGAAGATCACTCACTGGATAAAGGGCTGAATTTGGATCTCTTTCTTGCAAATGTATGGATTCTAAAGATTTGGATTATATCAAGCTAATAAAATTGATGTCTTTTGTGAATTTATGTTGGGTTTTGGTGTATTATTGTTCTATTGGAGAAAACGCATTTTGTGTCTCACTGAAAATAAACTAAATATTACAAAATGGTTAAACGATTAAATAAGGTATTTTTAAGGATTTAAAGTGTATTCTTGTTTAACTGCATGTAGGCTAATCCTCCGAAACGAGTTTGCAGCAGAAGGCACGAACAGAGCGAAATGTTATTAGCCTATTTCTTGAGTAAACTGCATATAAATGCGACTGAAAACGTAGGCTAATTGATAAGACATTTGAATGCAATAGAGTCAAAATATTAATGCCACGATTTGAATATGCATAAATAAGAATACGTACAAATATGTACGTCGGTAGAGTTGTTCATACGTAAATAATTTAAGTTTTTGTGCTTTTAATACGTAAATATTTTACGTTTTAGTGCTGTAAATACGTCAGTATTATACGTTTCTGTGTGTATAAAACGTAAGTAAATGTACGTATGGTAGAATTACACTTTACGTAAAAATACACACGTATTCTCATGAGATCACGTTGGAAATGAAGCACAACATGGAAAACAATGTCTCCTCATGCATGTGTACACCCCATCTACCCCTAATTCACAGTCAATAAGCTATATTGCAAATATTTAAAGATTATTTTTACGAACAACACAAACTTTCCAAACACTCCGTCACCCATTTCAATCATTTCACTCAATCTCATGAAAAACGTTTTTTTTTTTTTTACGATTTTTAGAAAAACGTAAGAATGAAAGTTCATCCCTAAAACTAAAGCCTTATTTAGACTGTCAGTCCTAATCCGAAAATTTTGTATATCACAATTTGAATCCATTCATATTTAGCAAGTGTGAATGGCACAAAAATAACAAGAAAATGTATTTTTTACAAATTTGTTTCAAGCTATAGCCTAATAGCCTATGTTTTGAAATACTATTCAAATCACATTTCTGATCATCTTTTTCTGAAAGTCCTCACAGTTTATTTTTTTATTTTTTATAATAAATAAAATGTAAATACATATCACAGTTACACTTAATGTTGTCACATTTCCCTGGTTAAATAAACATTACATAACCAACAAAAAAAGAAAGAAACCAAATACTTTTTGTATTTTTACATTATGCAACTAATGTTCTATTTATTAAAACCAAGTATAAATCTCATTAGATTAGGTATAAAAAAATAAAAATAAAAACATTTATTTCAAACTAATAACTAAATGCAGTAACAATTGAAACAATATTTTATTTCTGAACTGATGTTCATGTGTTCTTTTTAATAGTCAACTTATTTTCATCAAACATCAAGCACGGTAAACACGGAAGATGTACCTGTCACCAAGCTGGTTGCTCACAAAAAAACAACAAAAAAAAACAGTCATCATGTTTTCAGACCATTTCAAGTTAGATTTTTATGTGACAAAGTGGCGATATCTGAAGTGGCTGAGTTGTTTACTTACCTTTTAATTAGCCTTCCCCTTAATGTTATTTTGTTCATTCAGACAAATATGCATGAAAATAAGAAGTGGGATTTATTGCACAAACCAATTATATACAGTCATATCCAATCATAGTGAGATGGAGGTATTGCCTCCTTTCACGTGACTTTCCCCCATTCATTCTCAATTACCCCATAACAAACCCACTGCACAATAGGGCTCTGTTAAAACTCAATGGGCTCAGACGAGGAAAGAGAGATGCAGCCTCCCGCTGTAACTTTGCCTGCGGGTGTTGCAAGTGGACAGTGTTACTTTAGTTTTTTGTTTGTTTTATAAAAGTGATTTATCTCCCTTGCCTCTTCAAATGATTTTACGTAGCTTACCTGCCTGTCACTTTTTCACCCCCTGTAAAATGTAAACATGACAGAAATTGTTGTAAGAAACATGCTGCAATTCGTTGCAGAAATAAGGTTGTGTTGTTTTGAAATGCAAGTAAAAATATAGCTGCAAGCAGCAATTATCGGGGCCAAGCGCAAGCAGATGACAGGATATGCCAACATGGCTGAAGGTGTCAGACCAACTGCAACAATGAGCAATTAAAGACATTTAAAGAGGATTTTAGGCGAAATGGCTGAAAAATCATAAAAAGTAATTCAAAATATGATTTAATTGATTATCACTTTCGACCAATAGGTGGCGCAGTTACAAAACTTATGTGATCTGGTCAGAATAAAGTGACAATGACACATACAAAGTTTGGTGTCAATATGTCACGGCATTGCAGAGATGAAGCCTGAATAGTGCTTTTAGCATCATGCCTCAACTTTGCTGCTGCGCTATACGAAAACGGTTTCGTCTATCAACACGAAATCCATAACTTTTAGTCAGCACAGTCTGGAGATGATACAATTCAATTTTGGTGAAAATTGGACAAACGGTCTAGGAGGAGTTCGAAAAAGTAGGTTTTGACGGAAAATCAAGATTGTGGACAGGAAGTTCGACCAAATAAGGAAAACTTGGTATCTATGTTCTCGGCTAGACCCAAGGAATCTATTAAGACCAGTGGCATTTCAATAGCCAGATTTAATCAAATGTTTTTATCCTTTTTGGAAATGTTTTTATAACTTTTGACCACAAGGTGGCGCTGTTTCGAAACTTCTCACGATCCTTCAGGGCATCGTGCTGATGACCCATACCATGTTTCGTAACAATCCATTCATGCGTTCTTAAAATACAGCATTTTAGCACAAAATTCAAAATGGCCGACAGCCAAAATGGCCGATATGGTAAAATTGGATATCAGTCGACTCAGCATGTTGGCCTGAATCTAACGAGACCAATTTGATGATTTTTGGGCAAACTGTTCAGAAGTTATAAGCAAAAATAGCCATTTTTAATATCTCCGGACCAGTAGGTGGCGCTGCGCCGAAACGCAGCATGTAGCCTCAGGTCATGCTTGTGATGACATGTGCCAACTTTGGTCTGAATCCAATAAAGCGTTGCGGAGATACAGCCTTACGTCTGTTTTCGCAAGCGCTACGTAAAATTTGTTTGTGGGTTTTTTCGAAAATTGCTAAGCGAATCAACTTGAATTCCATAACTTTTTGTCGCCATGGTCTGTAGATGATCTGATTCAATTTTCATGGAAATTGGAGCAACGGCCTAGGAGGAGTTCGAAAAAGTAGCTTTTTCGGAAAATTCAAAATGGCGGAAAACTTTTCATGACGGAAAATGACGTCATTGGGTGCAATCGAATCGTCATGAGGTCAGGAATCAGAGGAAAAACGAATTTTGTTTCTAGCCCTTGTGGTTCAAAAGTTATTAGCATAAACATGAGTGCAAATTTGGGCAGCTGGTGGCGCTAGAGGGAATGAGTTGGAGACTCCAAATTTGCTATGGTGACTGTTCAGTCTGTCCTCTATCAGTGTGCCAAATTGCACAACTTTCCCGCAAGCGGTTCTATGGGCTGCCATAGACTCCCAGAGCGGAAGAAAAAGAAGAATTATTTTTGGTACGCTAACAGATACAATAGGTGCCTACGCACATTCTGTGCTTGGCCCCTAATAATAAGGGAACCTTTTTGCCATTTATAGCGCCACCTATGGTCCGATCTGCATGAAACTCGGCACGCTTGTTCACCATGTCATGACACATATGCTCAGCGATTTTCGTGATGTTCTGAGTTTTTGTTTAGGATTTATAGGCTTTCGACTGTATTTTGCCCCGCCCATTTTCCAAATGACCCTGTTATAGCCAACCAAATGCAAAAATTCTACTTTTTTTCGATAACTATTGATCGAGAGAGTCCAGAGAAATGTCCTAGACTGGTTTGGTTCCGATCTGGCGAAAAACCTAGGACTAGTTCGCAAAAGTAGGTTTCGGACAAAATTCGACATAGCAGAAATTTTTCCCTGCCTAAATCAAAATCGGAGATAGCCATTTTGCCCGCCTTGAGCCAAGGATTCCAACGACATAAGACACTTGATCCTGGGACAAACGGTCTAAGAGTTATGGGCGATTTTGTACTTTTGGTCGCTGTAGCGCCACCTATGGGCCATTCGGGGTCATACTCTGATAGGTTGTCCCCAAATTGAGGCCTACCATCTGGACAGGTTTCACGTCTCTAGGCCTTACGGTTTGGCCTGCACGATGCGTTTTACGAATCCTTACAATTACAATAGGGTTTCAGCATTTCATGCTTGAACCCCTAATAAGAATGAAGGCTTTTTGCCAGTTATAGCGCCACCTATGGTCCGATATCCATGAAACTCTGCATGCTTCCTCACCATGTTCTGACACATATGCTGATCAATTTTGGTGAAGTTCTGAGTTTTCATTTGGGATTTATAGGCTTTTTTAGTGTATTTTTCCATGCCCCTTTTCTAAATGACCCTGTTACAGCCACCCAAATGCAAAAGTTCAACTTTTTTTCGATAATTACTGATCTAGACAGTCCAGAGAAATGTCCTAGACTGGTTTGGTACCGATCTGGCGAAAAACCTAGGACTAGTTCGCAAAAGTAGGTTTCGGACAAAATTCGACATAGCAGAAACATTTTCGGGCCTAAATCGAAATTGGAGATAGCCATTTTGTCCGCCTTGAGCCAGGGATCACATTGGTGTAAGACACTTGAGTCTAGGACAAAAGGAGTCTAGGAGTTATGGGCGATTTAGTACTTTTGCACTAAATCTGTAGCTGTAGCACAACGTAAAATTTGTTTGCGCGGTATTCGAGAACGGTTTGACGAATCAACACGAATTCCATAACTTTTTGTCGGTACAGTGTGGAGATGATACGATTCGATGTTGGTGAAAATCGGACAAACGGTCTAGGAGGAGTTCGAAAAAGTAGGTTTTGACAAAAAATCAAGATGGCGGACAGGAAATTCGGCCAAATATGGCAAACTTGGTATCTATGTTCTCCGCGTGACCCAGGGAATCTATTAAGACCAGTGGCATTTCAATAGGCAGATTGATTCAAAGGTTATTAGCCTTTTTGGAAATGTTGTTATAACTTTTGACCACAAGGTGGCGCTGTTTCGAAACTTCTCACGATCCTTCAGGGCATCGTGCTGATGACCCATACCATGTTTCGTAACAATCCATTCATGCGTTCTTAAAATACAGCATTTTAGCACACAATTCAAAATGGCCGACAGCCAAAATGGCCGATATGGTCAAATTGGATATCAGTCGACTCAGCATGTTGGCCTGAATCTAACGAGACCAATTTGATGATTTTTGGGCAAACTGTTCAGAAGTTATAAGCAAAAATAGCCATTTTTAATATCTCCGGACCAGTAGGTGGCGCTGCGCCGAAACGCAGCATGTAGCCTCAGGTCATGCTTGTGATGACATGTGCCAACTTTGGTCTGAATCCAATAAAGCGTTGCGGAGATACAGCCTTACGTCTGTTTTCGCAAGCGCTACGTAAAATTTGTTTGTGGGTTTTTTCGAAAATTGCTAAGCGAATCAACTTGAATTCCATAACTTTTTGTCGCCATGGTCTGTAGATGATCTGATTCAATTTTCATGGAAATTGGAGCAACGGCCTAGGAGGAGTTCGAAAAAGTAGCTTTTTCGGAAAATTCAAAATGGCGGAAAATTTTTCATGACGGAAAATGACGTCATTGGGTGCAATCGAATCGTCATGAGGTCAGGAATCAGAGGAAAAACTAATTTTGTTTCTAGCCCTTGTGGTTCAAAAGTTATTAGCATAAACATGAGTGCAAATTTGGGCAGCTGGTGGCGCTAGAGGGAATGAGTTGGAGACTCCAAATTTGCTATGGTGACTGTTCAGTCTGTCCTCTATCAGTGTGCCAAATTGCACAACTTTCCCGCAAGCGGTTCTATGGGCTGCCATAGACTCCCAGAGCGGAAGAAAAAGAAGAATTATTTTTGGTACGCTAACAGATACAATAGGTGCCTACGCACATTCTGTGCTTGGCCCCTAAAAACACAATATACCTCTAGTCAGCCTGATCTACACCTCTTTGTATTTTGAGACAACAGCACAGAATAAATCTGCGCACACCAACCATGTTTCTTCCGCTGCCTAGTAGTAGTCCAGTGCCATGGCGTAGGCATAACAATGCAACTTCACTGACTAAACCAATGCAGATATTCCAGAAAATGAAAGAGAACCATTGATCACACTAATCAGATCTGAACAGTTGCGATACAGTGTGGTCAGTCAATCAATTAGATCAGATTAGACCCAGGTACTTTTCGCCTACTGTTACTGTTAAAACTGTGAATTTGGATATCTACTTTTTTCACATACTGTTTTTCACCAACTAAAAAATGTAGTGGGGAAGTATGTAATTTCAGATGCAGCCACTGTTTGCATACTTATTGGGCTGCATGTGCCAACTAATCAACTGCCATTGACATTTTTAGGGATGCTAATGTATAGGTCTCTCAAGACGTAATATGCTTGTTAAGTCTGATGTCGCCACTTCCGGGTCCAAACGTTCTTACATATGCCAAAAGCAAACAACAAACGGTGCTAAAATACACTCAGGATGTGATGTGATACTACCAAAAAATAACAATCTTAACATTTATCTTCATACCAAAATCCCAGATGGCATAGTGATTCATTGTTAAAATATTGATGTCCGGAATGCTGTGAGCATGGAGTTTGTACACCGTAAGTTTTTAAAAATGTAGCTTAAATGTGTAATATGAATAAACAGGGCTCATAAACGACCATTGAGATATAGTTTTCTCAAGTGAAATGAGAAGGCTTGGACACGGAAACATCACAACTTAACAAGTGGATAGACCTCCTTGGCATAAACAGTGTAGGGTTATTTGACATTTAAATTGGGATAGAACACTTATTTTAACAAGCTTCACTTTTAAATAAAAAGGGCCATATCTGTCTTATTCACAGCAGTGATCTGGGTCTCATGTTGCTCACCGTTGAGACTGCCAATTGATGCTCTTAGTGAGCTCAGACTGCTGCTCTCTGTGGACGACACAGCATAGAGAACATTAATGAGGTCATATGAAGAGTCACTGTTTTTTAGTAATAAATAAAGACAGTGCTCAAATCAAAATGGTTATACATTGGTTCCAGATGTTAATCAATTGCTTTGTTTTTAAACCAGGAAATCTCTAGTGATAAATCCCTGAAGGATCGCTGGTAATATTATTGATTTCTGTGGGTAATCTATAGAATTCTCCTGTGCATTCTATCAAATGACCATGCTCTCTAATCATGGAGAACATCTCAGTCTCACTTTAACTGATGATGCTGGCTTATGCAAGGCCATGAACATTGATCGTAAGCAAATTGGAAATTGGTTTACAGAGAATCAAAGGTAAACGCCTGCTCCACTTACCTTTGAAAAAGAGTGCAAACATTGATCACCATAATAACCTCAATTCCCACATGGTGTGTGAGCACCTCTAATGGAGCTCCTTCACTGATCCACACATCTAGCAGAACAGCTTAACATTATCTGATCAACTAGGAAGAAACAAGATTCATGTGAAATAAGGGCACAAAGAAGCAACTATGCTCCATTTTAGATGGACAAATATTAAGCTAATTACACAAATATCAGTAGCAATGGATTTGATAAATTATGTAATGTGGTTGGTGTCACATCATCAAGTCAAGTCACATTTATTTATATAGCGCTTTTTACAATACAGATTGTTTCACAGCAGCTTTACAGAAATAACAGAAAATAATGCAAAAAAAATTTGTTTCCAGAAGAAAATAGCATCACAGTCCAGCTTAAGTAAGTTCAGTGATGTTTCATTTTTGTATTACAAAAAGTATCCCAGCCAGCAATGACATGTGGGGCCCAGATGGCTTCATGGGCGGCAAATGTGGGCCCCATTATGGGCTTGCACCCGGGATCCACATTGGGGCAAGCCGTGGAAGCCCAGACGTACGGGACCTGTAAGGGTACTGCATGGGTCTTAATTGGGCAATTCATGTCAGACCCATTTGGGCCCCACATGTCATTGCTGGCTGGGTATATATATATATATATATATATATATATATATATATATATATAGCCATCAATTGTTAGACAGAAGAATGTGGTTCTACCTGAAGAATTGCAGTAACACTTGATGGCTGCTCTGTCAAGTCTTCGTCGTCGGTTAGTAACCTGGGTGTGCTCTTTGATACCAATCTTTCATTTGAAAACCACGTTTCTAGCATCTGTAAAACCGCATTCTTCTAGGTTAGTATGTGCAGAGGTTTTTGGTCCAATCATTAGAAACTCTGTTTTTTTTTTTCAGAACTAAGTAATAGGAAATTATTAGTCATCCAAATTTAAAAAATCAGCTATGCATTCCGTTACTTTCTTTAATTGGCAAGTTTCGTCAGGGCGCGAAGAGATATAGAGCTGAGTATCATCGGCATAACAGTGAAAACTAATTCCATGCTTCCTAATGATATCTCCCAAGGGTAGCATGTACAGAGTGAACAGCAATGGTCCTAGTACTGAGCCTTGAGGTACTCCATACTGAACTTGTGATCGATAAGACATTTATTAATTTATTCATTTACTGCTACAAACTGATAACGGTCAGATAAGTATGATTTAAACCATGCTAATGCAATTCCAATAATGCCAACATAATTTTCGAGTCTATTTAAAAGAATGTTGTGGTCAATGGTATCAAATTCAGCACTAAGATCAAGTAACACTAATAGAGATATACAACCACGATCGGATGATAAGAGAAAAACATTTGTAACTCTAATGAGAGCAGTCTCAGTAATATGGTACGATCTAAATCCTGACTGGAAATCCTCGCAGATACCATTTCTTTCTAAAAAGGAACATAGTTGTGAGGATACTCACATTAATGATATTAAGAAAAGGACCTATGACCTCTGGAAGCATTTCTTTCAGTAGCTCAGTTGGTATAGGGTCTAACATAAATGTTGTTGATTTAGATGATTTAACAAGTTTAGACAATTCTTCCTCTCCTATTGCAATGAATGAATGGAATTTTTGATTAATGAAACATCGTGTTTGATAAAATTACAAAAGTGGTTAATGGTTAAAAAATAAAAAAATAAACTTAGCTAAGTTTAACCAGATATTTCAGAAATGTCTTCCCTCATTTTTTTTTTTTTGTCCAAGACCCCATGACTATTGAACTTGAACCAGGAATACACCAAAAACAATTAATGGATTCAAGGAGTTTTGTGGTTGAAATTTAAAAAAGTAACAAATCCAATCAAACTGACCCTCATAGGAATGAATGGAATGCAAGGAATACTTCAGCACACATATAAAAACCTAAATATGCTATAGATTCAAACTAAAAATGCTAAAAATTATTTTATAATGTCTACATGTGTATCTGAATACATACAGAAGAGAAATCACTTTAGGACCCAGAGGAAAATGATAATTTGCTCCACGTAGTCCTCTAAGGCCATCTAGTGGCTAGCATGAAATATCATGTTATATTATTTTCTTTCCACAAGAGGTCGGCAAAGATACCCAATGTAAAATATTTTGAGCTGAATTAAAAGGTGTAGGCATGAAATTGTGAGTTATTTTGAATTTAAGAATGTGAGGAATGTGCTTCTAAATTACTATTTATTGATTCTTTATTGATTAAATCTAGTAATTTAAAGGTAGATAAAAAATGCATTAAAAAATTGAAAAAAAAATATTATCAAAATTAAATAAAATAAGCTTTTTGGACAAAAAATGTATAAAATAAATGAAGTATAACTTTAGGACTTCGGGTCGTTTTGACCCGTAAGGGAATGATTTGTTACAAAACGTGAGGGAAGGGTGAGGGTTAAGAATGTGTTTTATGGTATGGCATAAGTCCCTTATGCCATACCAAGGCTGCATTTAATTAGATAAAAAATATAGTAAAAACCGTAAAATTGTGAGATGGTATAAGAATACTATTATCACTAATAGTATTAATGATAGCAACACTATCAACGCCGAAATCAAACTGCAGCTGTCAAGTGGTAAAAGTCAGAGCTCTTTAAGTTGTCGCTCATTATTATTGTAATGTTATGTGCTTTGAGACATGATGTACTTTTGTGCCGTCTCTCGTGACGCTTTGTAGACTCTGAATCAATATAGAAATATTTTTTAACATTTGTGACCCTGGATCACAAAACCAGTCTTAAGTCGCACGGGTATATTTGTGGCAATAGCCAACAAAACATTGTATGGGTCAAAATGATCGATTTTTCTTTTATGCCAAAAATCATCAGGATATTAAGTAAAGATCATGATCCATGAAGATATTTTGTAAATTTCCCACCTTAAATATATAAAAAAATTATTTTTGTGAGTGGATGCAGCACAATCGCCTATAGAAATGGACAACTTTAAAGGTGATTTTCTCAATATTTCGATTTTTCTGCACCCTCAGTTTCCAGATTTTCAAATAGTTGTATCTAGGCCAAATATTGTCATATCCTAACAAACCTAATATCAATGGAAAGATTATGTATTCAGCTTTCAGATGATGTATAAATCTCAATTAAAAAAAAAAATACACATAAGACTGATTTTGTGGTCCAGGGTCACATTTATCAAATATGACAGTAAAGACATTACCATTCTAATGCATCCTTGCTGAATAAAAGTATTAATTTCTTTCTAATCCCAGACTTTTGAACAGCAGTATACATAAAATAAAAAAATAAAGGCACAAGTGCTTCTGCTCAGGACCAAATGATTGTTATAAGTAAGCAAATGCTTTACTCCAGGGGCCTATTGTATAAACATTGCGTACACACTGCAAAAATTGCATTGAAATACACAATTTTCCACACACATATTGAGATTTATAAAATATAAACTTTCTAGAGATGTAATAGATATTTCATCAGCATTATGGCATAGTTTACTAATGTTGCTTGATCCTCCTAGCCTGGAAATCCAGACCTAAATCTAAAAGATTAATGGTCTGGCGTCGACTAATGAAAATCGGCCAGCTCGAGGCAGGGGTGGACTGGCCATTGGGCAGACCGGGCACTTTCCCGGTGGGCCGACGTGCTTTTTGGGCCGTTACATCTCATACTTCATAGGATAAGGAGAGAAAATATTGAGTGTAGAGAACTGCGGTAAGCAGAACTAGGCTACTTTCAGAACACTTAGGGTATGAGTGTACATATTTGATGACTACGCATTTTACTAGAATTGTAATGAGACGTGTTTGTAAACCATGTTTTCCGCCAAAATAAAAGCTTGATGCAGTTTCTGTCCAAATATAAGATATCATGTGTTTATCTCTTTCAAGTATAGAAATTAGTACAAAACTAATTATGAAAGTTTCTTTTATTTTTCAGTGCATTTGTTTTACAATATATGACTATTACTGTCATGGGATTCATTTTATAACTATTATTATGCAGTAGTGTAAAATGTGTTCTGAGTTTTTCTTTGTTCAATTTGCACACTGAATATGGGCTGGAGCTCTTAATTTTGAACTTTCAAAGTGCACCAGATTGATGAATTTAACATTAAAAAGCACAACATTTTCTTACGGGGGAGCATGCCCCCGAAAGTATCCGGAAGAGTATAATGCAATGTAATGCAATGTTTACTAATGACTTCGACGTCACAGCGCTGTCGTCATCTGTTTAGCTCGCCTCTGGCCCGCCTATATCAGATAACCCGATGTGATTGGTGCAGCTCAGATCGAGGGGCATATTTAATGAGCATCATTACTCGACACCAGAGTAACTCGCTGAGCAAATTCAACTTGTGCTCTCGCAAGAACTCTGGATTACCAGGGTATGATCGTCCTACAACCTCAATTCCTTTAAATGGTCAACACATGGTTGAAATATATTTTTTTTGAAGAGTAAGTCTTTTGTCATGAAAGTATACATAAACATTATTTTATCTGAAACTATACGCACAAGAACATGGATTCATCAGTCATGTAATGTTGCTTCCCCATTTAGCACATTTAATGCAAAATATATAATTTCCCTAAATTGTGCATCATCACATAAACTACTTGAAAATATAAATAAATAAATAAATAAATAAATAAATAAATATATATATATTTTTTAAATGGGACACGTCATCAACTCATAATAATAGTAAACTATAAATCCCTATGTGAGCACATAAAGGTAAGACTTCAAATCAGGGTGGTTAACAGTCAGTTGCAAACTGCTGACTGAAGTTCTGTTCAAAAAGTTAAGCCTCAAGGCCTTATGCCAAGTTAATCTGCTCACTGGTGTCTGACAAACAATAGCTCCCTTCTCAGGTAAAATGAATCTATGACATTTTATTGCAACACTATAGCATCCTTACTGAAGGGACTATAGCTGCAAGGGTAACTCATTTCTGGGGCCTTTCTGCGAATTTTTGGAACATGATCAAACTGTTTTTGTCACAGTATTTGTCACTGTATGGGTGAGCAAGTTAACATTAATCATCAACTGCAGTGGACCACTTGCAACACTTGTGGTACACAACACAACCCGAAACTGTCTTCCAAATCTGTTTATTTATTGAGCAAAGTAGACTTACAGGCTCAGTTTTTGGATCATCAAAAATATTTCAACAAATTAAACAAGGCCACTAATATCCAGTCAACAAGTCTCCAGTGCATCTTTAGGTAGCCTAAAAGCCACAAATCACACACAATAAAGTTGCTAACCGTTTTACACTGACCCTGTTCACCTGTTCAACTGCTCCTTAATGCAAATATCTAATCGGCCAATCACATGGAAGCAACTTAATGCATTTAGGCATGTAGACATGGTCAAGATTATCTGCTTTAATGCCAGCCCTTCTACTCATTCTGGATGAGTACAGTTCTTGGAGAGTGGGGAGGGTTGTATCAGTGATATACTCAGCAGTCCGAACTATCCGCTGTAGTTGTCTGTCTGAGTTCTGATTTGGTAGCTGAGCTGAACCAGACAGTTATAGAAGTGCAGAGGACGGATTCAATGACTGCAGAGTAGAACTGTATCAGCATCTCCTGCACTGATTGGAGTGTTTTTGAGGCTGCAGCCACTGATCTGGATGAGCTCACTGACACTGTGACATCTTACATCAGCTTCTGTGAGGACATGTGTGTCCCCACTAGGACTTTTTTAACATATAACAACGATAAGCCATGGTTCACTGCAAAACTAAAACATCTTCGTCAGGCCAAAGAGGATGCCTACAGGAGTGGGGACAGAGCCTTGTACAAACAGGCCAAATACACACTGACAAAGGAAATCAGAGAAGCTAAGAGGAGCTTCTCTGAAAAGCTGAAAAGCCAGTTTTCAGCTAACGACCCTGCATCAGTGTGGAAAGGCCTGAAAGCCATCACCAGCTACAAGACACCATCCCCCAACACTGTTGAGAATCAACGACTGGCCGATGATCTCAATGTATTTTACAGTAGATTTGAAAAGCCTGCTCTCACACCCCACGCTCTGACCGTCTCTACACACAACCATCAACACCCCCCTCCCTCCCCCTACTGCTTCTCAGCCTGCACCTCAGATCAGTGAGGAGGATGTATGCAGAGTCTTCAGGAAACAGAAGATAAGGAAAGCCAAAGGCCCAGACGGTGTCTCACCAGCCTGTCTCAAAGCCTGCGCTGTCCAGCTGTCATCCATCTTCACACTGATTTTCAACAGATCACTGGAGCTGTGTGAAGTCCCCTCCTGCTTCAAACACTCCACCATCATCCCAGTACCCAAGAAACCTAAAATCTCTGGACTTAACGATTACAGACCTGTTGCTTTGACATCTGTGGTCATGAAGTCATTTGAGAGACTGGTGCTGGCCTACCTGAAGGACCTCACTGGACCCTTACTGGACCCTTGCTGGACCCCCTGCAGTTTGCTTATCGAGCAAACAGGTCTGTGGATGATGCAGTCAACATGGGACTACACTACATCCTCCAACATCTGGACAAACCAGGGACTTACGCAAGGATCCTGTTTGTGGACTTCAGCTCTGCTTTCAACACCATCGTCCCGGATACCCTCCTAAATAAACTAACCCAGCTCTCTGTGCCCTCCTCCATCTGTCAGTGAGTCATCAGCTTCCTGACAGACCGTCAGCAGCTAGTGAGGCTGGGAAAAGTCACATCTCGGACCCTTACCATCAGCACTGGTGCCCCCCAGGGGTGCGTTCTCTCCCCACTGCTTTTCTCCCTCTACACAAATGACTGCACCTCCAAAGACTCCTCCGTCAAGCTCCTGAAGTTTGCAGACGACACCACAGTCATTGGCCTCATCCAGGACGGTGACGAGTCTGCTTACAGACAAGAGGTTGAACAGCTGTCTGTCTGGTGCAGTCATAACAACCTGGAGCTGAACACGCTCAAAACTGTGGAGATGATAGTGGACTTTAGGAGAAACCCCCCTGCACTCCCCCCTCTCACCATCATGGACAGCACTGTGACAGCAGTGGAGTCATTCAGGTTCCTGGGCACTACCATCTCTCAGGACCTGAAGTGGGACAATCAAATTGACTCCATTGTCAAAAAGGCCCAACAGGGGTTGTACTTCCTTCGTCAACTGAAAAAGTTCAACATACCACAAGCGCAGATGACTCAGTTTTACTCAGCTGTTATTGAGTCGGTTCTGTGCACTTCTATAACTGTCTGGTTTGGGTCAGCCAGCAAATCAGATATAAGAAGACTACAACGGACTGTTAGGACAGCTGAAAGGATCATTGGTGTACAATGACTTGTACAATGCCAGAGTGAAGAAACGGGCAGGGAACATCATCACAGACCCCTCCCACCCCGGCCAAAACCTGTTTGCACTTCTGCCGTCAGGCAGACGTTACAGATCTCTGCGCACTAGAACATCTAGGCACAAAAACAGTTTTTTCCCTCATGCTATCTCCAGCTTAAACAGCTAAAACAGCTATTAACACCTGCTGTATAATTCATTCAGTACTTGAGAGAGAAGCAAGAGGTTTTCTTTTTCTTTCTTTTTTTTGTAAATACATATACAAATTGTATTTATAGAGCTGTACACACAATGCACAAATCTGTACATAAGTCTTCTGTTTCAGATGTATTCTAGAACTATTATTATTGTTTATTCTATTTATTTATGTTCTCAGTTAAATGCCTGTTCTAATGTCATATATGTATGCATGTACCAAGAGCTCCTGTAAAAACCACAAAAAAATTCCTTGTGTGTTTGTGCACACTTGGCGAATAAAGCTCATTCTGATTCTGATTCTGATTCTGAGGTTGTTATAACTGCACCAGATAGCCAGCTCTAACCTCCTGTCTGTAAGCAGACTCGTCACCGTCCTGAATGAGGCCTGTGAGTGTGGTGTCATCTGCAAACTCCAGCAGCTTGACCGAGGGGTATTTTGCAGTCCAGTCGTTGGTGTAATAAATACATACTATATGCAGTTCTTCAAGAACCTGAAACTCTTTAAATAGGTTCAGTTTGGCAGAGTATTATTGGATGGAATGATGTGCCATCTTGTGGTTATGTTGGGGACTATCTTTAACAATATATTTGTGAATATATATTATTGAAATATGACAAGGAATTTTCTATTAGCAGATAAACATTCTGTTAAATTATGTTAAAATGGTATATATCATATATTTATTATATAATATAGCCTACATAATGCTAGGCCATTATTATGCTATATATGTTAGTTAGAGGTGACTTCTATTTACTGTTACTGGAACTGTATTTTTACATTTTCTGAAGAGGTGTTTGCTTATGCAAAACTCACCACCATAATGCTATTGTGTTACTATGCTGTTCATGGTGGTTTCTAGTTTATTGCTATGTCGTTGCTTGTTTATTCGTGTGTTCAGAGTGTTTTCTAGATTTAATTCACCAACAATATTCTGGTCTGTAGATTTGACTCGGTTCCCCTTCAGTTTGTTGTGTTTGTTTGTTTGTGTGTTTGTCTGTTTTTGTGTGTCTGTGTCTGTGTCTGTCTGTCTGTGAGGTAAAAACATAAGTCTGTTCTCTTATAAAATGTAAGTTATGAGCAATAGTAATGCTTTGCTTAGTGAAATTGTACTGAATGCTGGGAGGGGAAAAACCTTTGTCATTATCACTAGCAGGGGGGCGCTGTTGATCCACGGCTATAAACCTTTACTTTTTGGTTGACTAGGTAAAAAAGCAACTTGAGCTGACAACAAAATGTTTGTGTCAGACAGCTGATGGGCAGAGCTCAAAGCCACTGGAAATTGCAAAACCATTATTAATGGCTTGTATGCTGGTGCAGTTACAGACTCGTTGAGTATTACCTATGTCTTTAGCCTCTTTTGTGCACTTGTGCAATCTCATGCATCAGATCTGATATGCTATTTTCTGGTTTGTAAGGATAATGTGTTGGAGATCCACTGTGTGGATGACAAAGGTCATGGATAAATTGTGCCATTTTTCTTTTTTGGCTACTTGGAGTACATTTATTCAGCTAATTCAAATTAAATAACTGGGCTGTCAAGGTAAAGTTCACAGAGGCATTCATCACATTAACCATGAACATTCCATCAACATTTGACAGCCACATAGCATGACACTACGTTTGCATTTTTATTATAATTTTTTACATGAAATCCTTTGCTTTATTTTATGGCAGGTTTCACAGACAAGGCTTAAGACTAGTCCCAGACTAAAATGGATGTTGGAGCGGTTTTAACTGAAATAAACTTACACTGGCATATCTTAATATATGTTAGTGCCATTATTTTGTCTCAAGATGCACACCAGTAATGTTTTTTTTATTATTATTTAGTTGAACTAAGGCCTAATCCAGGTTTAATCTAAGCCGGGCCTTAATGTTTTAACTGAATGGTGCACTATAATAAATGTTATTTTGTGATAGATAGATATATATCACCAAATAACATATACATATATATACAGCGGGGGAAATAAGAATTGAACACGTCATCATTTTTCTCAGTAAATATATTTCCAAAGGTGCTATTGACATGAAATGTTCACCAGATGTTGGTAACAACCCAAGTAAGCCATACATACAAAGAAACAAACAAAAATAAGTTCAGAAATTAAGTTATGTGTAATAATGTGAAATGACACAGGGAAAAAGTATTGAACACATGAAGAAAGGGAGGCGCAAAAAGGCATGGAAAGCCAAGACAACTGCTGAAAACTTACAGTAATTAAAAAGCAATCCAGCCCCCTGTCAGTGGAAATTAATAACAGCTGGTTCAGTCCCAAATGATGGCCTACAAAAAGGTCTCACTGCCAAGGTGTCACACAAGACACATCTCATGATGAGTAAAAGCAAAGAGCTGTCTCAAGACCTTTGCAACCTAATTGTTGCAAAACATAATGATGGCATTGGTTATAGGTGCCATTCTAAGCTTCTGAATTAGATTAGATTAGATTAGATTAGATTAGATTCAACTTTATTGTCATTACACAAGTACAGGTACAAGGCAACGAAATGCAGTTTAGGTCTAACCAGAAGTGCAATAGCAGCAAGTGCAGGATATACAGTGGTTCCATAAGTGCAGGACATGGATATGTACTGAATAAATATATAGTTATACTATTATAAACAGAATTTTACAGATAGATTTGTCCTATGAATATAATATACAGATGGCTATTACTATAAACAGAATTTTTTACAGATAGATATGTACAGTGAACATAATATACAGATGGTTATTACTATAAACAGAGTATACAGGTGAATATGTACTATGAATATATATACAGATGGCTGTTACTATAAACAGAATGTGAGCATAATATATAGATGGCTATTACTATAAACAGTTCTACAGATAGATATATGTAATAAGTTAGGCTAAGATGAGCAGTATAACAATGGAATTAAAGTAGTACAAATAAAGTTTGGACAGAAGCTATCCGAGCAAAAGTGCAGTGGAAAGTAATTGCATATTACAGTTAAAGTACGGTATTGCAAATGTATATGTAAACAATGGTACTGTAAATAACAGTCGGCAGTGCAAATTGAGCATATTCCAGTCAAGGTAAGTAGGTAAGTAGTGCAAGATGCATATGTAAACAGTTGTTACTATAGTAACAGTCAGCAGTGCAAATGAACATTATAGTATTGCAAATAACAAAATGGAGGCAGGTGTGAGGAGGGAGAGGAGAGTCAGTCAGTATATGAGGGGAGTGGGATCAATGAGGGTTAGAGTTTAATAAAGAGACAGCTCTGGGGAAAAAAACTGTTCTTTAGTCTGCTGGTCCTGGTCCGGAGGCACCTGAAACGCCTGCCGGAGGGCAGGAGAGAAAACAGTCTGTGGGCTGGGTGAGAGGAGTCCTTAAGGATGCTGCGAGCTCGATGCAGACAGCGTTTCCTCTGGATGTGCTCGATGGCAGGTAGTGGAGTCCCAGTGATGCGCTGGGCGGTTTTCACCACCCGCTGCAGTGCCTTGCGCTCTGCAACAGAACAGCTCCCATACCACACTGTAGCACAGTTGGTCAGGATGCTTTCTATTGCACAGCGATAGAAGTTCACCAGGATATAGTCGAGGAAAGCTGATTCTTCCTCAGTGTCCTCAGGAAGAAAAGGCGCTGGTGAGCCTTCTTGACCAGGCAGGAGGTGTTGGTTGTCCAGGACATGTCCGCCGAGATGTGGGTCCCCAGGAACTTGAAACTGGAGACACGCTCAACAGCCATTCCATTGATGTGGATGGTGTGTGTGTGCCTCTTGACACTTTCCTGAAGTCCACGATGAGCTCCTTCGTTTTGGTGGTGTTGAGGAGCTGGTTATTTTCAGTGCACCATGTGGCCAGGTGCTTGATCTCCTCCCTATAGGCAGTCTCATCGTTGTTGCTGATGAGACCAATCACCGTAGTGTCGTCCGCAAACTTGACGATGGAATTAGATCCGTACACAGGCTTGCAGTCGGAGGTGAAGAGGGAGTAGAGAAACGGGCTTAGCACACAGCCCTGTGGTACACCAGTGTTGAGTGTGATGGACGTGGAGCAGTTGGAGCCTGATCGAACATTCTGGGGTCTGTTGGTCAAAAAGTCCAAAATCCAGTTGCACATGGAGGTGTTAATGCCCAGGTCTCCAAGTTTGGCTATTAACTTAGTTGGGATGACAGTGTTGAACGCTGAGCTGAAGTCAACAAACAGCATGCGTGCATAAGTGGTCTTATTGTCCAGATGTGTGAGCACAGAGTGCAGTGCCATGGAAACTGCATCCTCTGTGCTCCTATTGCTACGGTAGGCAAACTGGTGTGAATCCAATGTGGATGGTAGAGAGTCTTTTAGGTGTGCCAGGACCAGCCGCTCAAAGCACTTCATTACGATGGGTGTGAGTGCTACAGGGCGGTAGTCGTTAAGGCACTTTGGGCTGGAGTGTTTTGGCACTGGCACAATGGAAGTGCATTTAAAGCATGTTGGTACAGCTGCTTGGGCAAGAGACAGGTTGAAAATGTCTGTAAAAACCCCAGCGAGCTGCTCCGCACATGCCCTGAGTACGCGTCCAGGGATGTTGTCTGGTCCAGCAGCCTTGTGCGCGCTGATCCTGCTCAGTGCATTGCAGACATCTGTGGAGGAGAGTGTGATCGGCGGGTGGTCAGCTGAGGATTTGAGCTTGGTGGCAGTTTCTCTGTTGTCTCTTTCAAAGCGAGCATAAAAGTAATTTATCTCGTTCAGGAAGTTGACATCAGTGGCTGCGGGGGTGGAGTGAGTGGGTTTGTAGTCACTGATGGCCTGAATGCCCTGCCACATGCGCCGAGGGTCAGCGTTGGAAAAGTGTCCCTCTATCTTAAGCTTGTAGCAGTGCTTGGCCTCTTTGATGCCCCTTTTCAGATTTGCTCTGGATGTGCTATAGGCTTGTGCATCTCCTGATCTGAAGGCAGTATTGTGTGTCTTCAATAGGAGTCGCACTTCCCCGTTCATCCATGGCTTCTGATTTGGGTATGTGGTGATCTGCTTCTGGGTTGTAACACTGTCAATGGTGGTATTAATATAATCCAGTACAGAGGAGGTGTAGCAGTCAATGTCCGTGTGAGAGCCACTGGTGGCTTGAGAAGCAAACATACTCCAGTCTGTGTGTAGAAACCTTTCCTGGAGTGAGAAATCTGCCCCCGCAGGCCACACCTTGATGGTCTTCACTGATGGCTTCACGCGATTGATGAGAGGTGCATATTTGGGGGTGAGGAACAAAGAAAGGTGATCTGACTGTCCCAGGTGGGGGAAGGGTGTCGCGACGTAAGCTCCAGCCATGTTTGTGTAAACGTGGTCTAAGGCCCCGTCCACACTACTGCGTTTTAGTTTAGAAACGGAGAATTAAAACGAATACGATCTCCGTCCACACCAGCGTTTTAGCTGCGTATTAGAATTGATCTCCGTCCACATTAAAACGACTGAAAACGCGGATCACGTGACCATTCACCAACACTGGGCATGCGCGTGCCGATGTAAACACAACTTCATTGATAAAATGATCCCACCATGCGCTGGTTCTTCCCGGGTTAACCCAAAACCGACGCTCCATGTACGGTCGGTACCGCCGCTGCACACGGGAATTGTCACAGATCGCTCGAATAATAGCTTGTCTCCGGCGCATGTAGGCAGTTATAGCATTGTAAAATGCAGAATTTACTTGCACAACAGCTGCTAGCAAAGCTATACGCCATGACTGATGACACCCAATCATAGAGCCGAGCGTGAGCCTCTACTACGTCATCGTTTCTAAAGTCCTCCGTTTTGACCCGTCCACACTAAAACGCCCTCCGGAGATTCAAAACGAAAAACGGGTCAGCAGCGTTTCTAAACTTCTCCGTTTTGGGTCTCCGTTTTTGCCGTTTTAGTGTGGACGGGAGGTGCAAACGTAGCAAAAGGCCTCCGTTTTTAAACGAAAACGCAGTAGTGTGGACGGGGCCTAAGGTTTTGTTTCCTCTGGTGTGACAGGAAACATGCTGGTGAAATTTCGGTAGCACTGACTTTAAGTTTGAATAATTAAAATCACCCGCAACAATAAACGCAGCTTCCGGGTGAACAGTCTGTTGTTTACTGATGGCTGCGTGAAGTTCTTTCATAGCAAACTTGGCATCAGCATCCGGGGGAATATAGGCTGCAGTTATAATAGTGGAAGTGAACTCCCGCGGTAGATAAAACGGTCTACATTTAACCATGAGAAACTCAAGGTTAGCTGAACAATGTCTCCCAACAATAGTAGAGTTTGTGCACCAAGCTTTGTTAATGTAAATGCACAATCCACCACCTCTGGTCTTACCCGAGCCATCTAATGTTCTATCCGCCCGGAATGTATGGCGTCCCGCTAGCTCAATAGCGTTGTCCGGTATTCCGCTGTTTAACCATGTTTCCGTGAAAATTAGGACATTACAGTTCAAAAGTCTCTTGCTGTATGTGATGTTGAGTCGAATCTCCTCCATTTTGTTCAACAGCGACCGTACATTGCCAAGGAAAATGCTGGGTAAAGAGAGCCGGTGTGGTGTTAGCTTTAGCTTAGCTCTTAGTCCTCCGCGCTTCCCCCGCCTTTGTTTACGATCTCGACGCCGCCTGCGAGCACTTCCGCCCGGCCGGGCAGAGTGCATAGCCTCGGGTGTTCTGGAGATCTCAGGAAGGAGTCGAAGGTTGTCCATAAAACTGTCGGAAATTCGCAAACCAATATCCAAAAGCTCACATCGGGTGTACGATGTTAATGCACGACTGTTCTGCACGAACAGACCCGAAATGAGCAGGAAAAATACCGCAAAATTGCAGAATCTGGAGAGACCACGAGCCTCGCGATGTACTCGCGCCGCCAATGGTCCAGGGAGCACTTTTAGGGCCATAATAAGGAAGTGGAAAGACAATAATTTCACCATAAATTTGCCTCGACCAGTGTTCCTCGCAAGATTTCTGATAGAGGAGTGAAAAGAATAATCAGAAGAGTTGTCCAAGAGCCAAGGATCACTTGTGGAGAGCTTCAAAAAGACCTGCAGATAGCAGGTACTGTTGTCTCAAAGAAAACAGTAAGTAATGCACTCCACCGCCATGGCCTGTATGCACGCTCACCATGCGCGCGACTCCATTATTGAAAAAAAAAGCATGTTGAAGCTCATTTAAAGTTTGCTGCACAACATTTGGAAAAGCCAGTGAAATACTGGGAGAATATAGTGTGGTCACATGAGAGCAAAATTGAACTGTTTGGAATACACACCATATTTGGAGGAGAAATGGCAGTAAAAACACCATACAACTTGGTGTTGGCTTTTGGACAACTCTTCTGAGATAGATATATATATATATCTGGCGGTGAATGGAATGTCTTATCTTGATGGATGGTGGATGGAGAGATGGATGGTGGCCTGGATGTACACACCTCGATGGAGACACAGGGAAATACAGGTGGGAACAGCGAAATGGAGACGCTGGAGAAAACAAGGTAGGTGTCCACTTCGAGTAGAAACAAGATCGGACCATGAGCTGGGGCGAGTTGTGTGCTTATTTAGTGAAAGTGATGAGGTTGCAGATAAGGTGCAGGTGTGTGTGATCAAAACTCAGGAGAGGGAGTGCATTGTGATTGGCAGTGTGTTGTGATTGGATAGTGCAGGAACCTGGCAGATCTGTGACATTGTATATATATGTATAGGTTTCTACCCAAGTACTGGCATTTCTGAATGGGCTGAGGCTGGGATTTAGTGAGTTTGAAGTGAAAGTATTTGATGAACGTATACTATGGCCACATTTACACATAGCCGGGTATTTAGAGAAACGAATAATCCCCCCAAAAAATGTTAGGGGCAACTGTGCTTTTTAAAAATGTTTTAAAAAGATCTAAACTCTACCATAGGAATACTCCTCTGTAAGTTCTAACTTAATGTTTAGATTTGGCCCCATTAAATGTTTTTTAACACCTAATGAAACACACCATCAGGAAAATATGACACGCTATTTTATGCATTGCATTTGGCCTGTGTTCACACATACTGTATAATAATTTTAGGATGTTTTGTTGCAGACACTCTTTGGCCTGGTATAAATGTATGTGTTTTTCAGATGGGGAATATGCATGCTGACAGCAATGACAGGTTACATTGTGTACTAAAATGATGGGTTTTGCTTTCTATAGTAACAATTATGACCAGGAACGTATTTGAGACTGGTTTGAGTTCACTTCAAAGGGCTGCTTTTCTCCAATCATTTTGAGTGTGCTTTCCACTTTCCTCTCTAAAATGTGTCCTATTAAACCCACACTCCTCTGAATACAATTCATCAATCAGAGGCGACTCACTCTTATGTAGGACACAGCCCTACAAGTAACAGTCAAATTAGTAGTAATTAAATCTTAATGGCTCAGGTTGCTTCTCTTGCAGTAAAGCCACAAAAAAAAAAAAAAAAAAAAAAAAAAAAAAAAAGTGAATAGTGAAAGCTGCTCTAGGAAAATCCTAATCTCAGCCTAATAAACTAAATATCAAGAAGTAATGTCCAAGGCTATGGTTTTATATTACAGCCGTCACAAATGGCCAGTGTTTACTTGCTGATTATTGCATTTTGAATTATATGGTTGAAGCCATGGAAAAAGTGCTGCAAAGCAGATATTTTACAGTGTGGTTTCGATTTAACAGGGTACCCAACTTTTCGATAACAAAGTTGAGTTTTTGTTCACAACACTCAATTCCCAGCTGTGTTCCATCATTACTTTAAAAAAATAAATAAAAAATGTTTCTTGGAAGATTGAAGTATGCTTAGTTACTGTTATACTAATTTAATGACTCAAACTTAAAAAAGTTCCACCCAAAACATCAGAACATACCTAATGTTTGTGCAGTGGATATGAATGGTGGCTTGGAATTGATCTATAGGAACAATAGAGTTCACATTCTCATTAGGATGAAAGCATACACTCTAAAAAGTGTTTAACTGTTTACTAAATTTTTTGGTGAAACATTTTTACACACATTTTTTTTTTGTAAATTTTATAGCTGTGAAATCAATTAAATATACTGTATGAATTGAGTAAATGC
This sequence comes from Leuciscus leuciscus, assembly GCF_965113295.1. NCBI lineage: Eukaryota > Metazoa > Chordata > Actinopteri > Cypriniformes > Leuciscidae > Leuciscus > Leuciscus leuciscus. The sequence continues at coordinate 18,100,444 of NC_138736.1, read as the reverse complement.
AAGTAAAAAAAAAGTAAATCTGAGTAGCTGCATCTGGTACATTAACAAATAAAATTGAGTAGAAATAATTTAACATTTAAACATTTAAAAACCAATATTTATGAGTAATATTAACTGTTAGTAATATATATATATATTTTTTTTTCTAAACCTTTGTAAAATAGTATTCCATACAACCACCAGTATACATGACATTAGCCTTTATTGTCGATGAGTACAGCAATACAGCATATTTTACACTGTTTTAACATGTATACAATATTGCCTACATTTAAACTCATTTAACAAACATTTTATAAGTAAAAATGAAACATTTAAACATTCAGGTAGCCTAATGTGTCAGGTAGCCCAAGTGTAATCAACCAGTCTGTTATCCAATTTCCACCGGATCAGCGCTGGTTCTCGTGCCACAGTCGGACTCGTGCTCTGCGGGTGAACTTCAAACTTTAGACCGCCGTCCTGCATTTCACTCATAGCCGAAAGATACTGTGAGCGACTGACTCCATAACCTGCCAATAAACAAACAGTGTACAGTTCTGAGGACATTTTATCTTCCAAATTAATTATATTCATTATCATTAGGAATAAAGTTGTGTGTTTTATGCAAGGCGTTTCAATCACGTGAAAAGACAGGCTCTCGTTTAGGTGTTACATTACGCCTCTGTAATTGTTTTGTATTAAATAAAATGAGTTAAAGGGACATTGTGTAGGAATTTCTCCCATCTAGTTGTAACGACAATGACTATGACATGCGGTCACATGCTGTTCAAATTAGTAAATCCTGATCTCCAAGTCTGCTTGAACGGTCAAAATTGCATCTTTGTGGCTCCCCCGAGGGACATTTGAGTCACATAAGGAAACCCTGTTTTCTTAGAATCCCCTCTAAAACCCCCATTTCAGCTCTGGACTCCCTGTGACTTTTACAACCTCACAGACTCGTGACATTCCAGAACACACACACACGTACACACACACACACACACACACACACACACACACACACACACACACACACACACACACACAACATCCTTTTGTGTTTAACTTAAAATGTGTGTAACTCAGACTGGTATCTGAACTTCCTGAATGTATGTGTGATTAATGTTGTTTTGATCATATAGTTCTGATCTTCGAGTGTTTGGATCTGAAATGTATTTTTGAAGGATGTTCTCCCAGTAGAATCGCATTCCGTAACCCGAGCTCATTGGCAGGTCATAAAATTTGACCACAGGGCTATCCAGCCCTATGCATGAGATAACAGGGTCGCAACATTCCAACACACACACATACAAACACACTCTGGACTGTGAAACAGAAACCCCCTACAGAAAAGGACTTTTACCCATAAAGTCACTCTTAAAGGTACTAAATATATAAATTTGTGTGTTAAGAGGTGTGTGTAAACCATAGGAAAGCATACGTCCTATTTGTGACATTAATAGAACTGCTATTGCCTATACAAATGCATAATAATGTATCGTTGCATGGCTACAACGCCTAGATTCTATTTTTGATATCTCTGTAATCCTCTCCAGCTAACGGAGTTGAATTCCAATAACAGAATTCAGTGATGCGCATTGTTTTATAAGTTCATATGTCTGGAGAAAATCCTCTCCAGTTAAAGTCAATCATGACTCATTCGAGTGGGCGTGTCTAACCGGACAAAGGAATCTTCCCGCTCGAAAAATCTCGACAGCTGATTCGTCCTACACGAAGGAGGGGACGGCACCTGGGACACTGATAAAAGTCCAAAACCTTCTCTCTTCTCTTCCTCTCATCCTTCCGCTTCCAACTCATCCAACTTCTCTTGATCCTCTCCCCGGCGCAGCGTTTCTCCAAGGAACATCTGAAGGAGGCCCTGGCCTTCTCCATCGAACGAACCCATGTTCGAGTCGTAGCTGCCGGTCTTTGCAACTAAGATTTCCAGCCTCTCCCATCCCGGGAGACGAATCTGAACTTTCTCGGTAACATCACATTCAGTGAGCCTTTCAAGCTTCCCGCGACACCGGAAGACGCAGCAGAAACAGGACACCATCCTCGCTTCTTGCATCAGCTTCAGCCTGACCAAAAAGAGCACTCGCAAGTATATTGATTCCTATAAAAGCTGTTCCAGGTGTCTAGGTCTTAGGTCTGTGATTTAAGTTACCCTCTATCTTCCCTCTATATCTTTCTTTCTTTCATTCCATTTTCATTCTGATCACGCTATGTTTATGTTTTTGTTCGGTTAAATGTTTATTCGTTTGTTTGCATTTTTACGTACGTTTATGTTTGTAGTTTATATAATCTCTAGTGTGTGCCATTTTATTAATAAACCCATTTATACTTTTAACTGGCTCTGTGTTTGAAAACCCACTTTTTATAAAGTCAATGAAACAAAAGATCTATAAAGCTACAGGCTCTATATTATAAAACTACTTTGAATAGTTTTAAATTATAAACCCAAAGAGGTTTTGTCTTCGTGGCCAGAAGACAAAACTTTCTTGGAGTTTTGTAAACAGGAATACTTCTTCTTAACTGTAATGATCAGACAGTACAGAACGAGGCATTTCCTATAATTGATAAAGTAAATGCATATGCGATTTATGAATTATGACAATGCGTTATAAATATTAATATTGCCAAAATTCCCTATATTCTTGAGCTAATTCGCATTAACCCAGAGGCATTTACGCTACATAGTGGTGAAATTGTATTTTGCATTTAAACGAATAATGCTCTCCAGCGCCTCACTTTTTCAAATGCGCGTTGCATCTACGGTAGCCGTTATGTACCTAAAAGCTATGACAGGATGTCTTATAATAGCACTTCGAGTTTTTCTTCGGGTGAACATGTTTGTTATTTAAAACAAACTGAAACTTGAAACAACGAAAAAAAGAATGTTACAGTATGAACTACTGACTGTCAAAAACATTAACTATGGTAATTAGTAGTAATGCCTTCTTTACTCGTTATATTTTTTGAAGTATGTGCATTGTTAGATATCATCATCATCAGAGCCTTCTCTAACGTTACTTTACTCAATAGCTGCTATTCATCAAAGAGCCTGTTTAACTTTTAACTATAAATGTTCGACTGTCTATATAATAAAGTACACAACCAAGCAATGAAAAAAAAGCTTGTAATTAAGACTGTAACATTGACTTACCTGTCGAGAAGAAAGCAGGAAACTTCAGGGTCTCTTTTGAAAGCTTTCTCCTGCATTAGCTATCCTGACAGTAACCCTTGTTTTTGTAATCTCCGGTCATGTTTCCTTTTACGATCTATTTTGGACTTTTTCGACGACGAGGACTCCTTATCCTGTGACTCATATGTATGTATGAATGAACGGTGTATAAATAACCGTGCAGTGCAGCCTTTTAAACTTGCCGCGGCAGTGACAAGCGCCTCTCACTGCTCTGCTCCTCCGCTTCTGCTGGCTTCAGTCACGTGACGCTGGCTCTGAACGAAACGCGTTGTGGAAACGCGTTGGCCTAGTACTTTTTGTCCCTCTCTGCTATTATAGTTTTTCAAGATGGCGGAACTACATGGAAGCCTCCGTGGACTTACCCATCCCATGTATATAAAGATAATAAATTCTTCGTTTACGAGGATTAGTCTGAACATTGGCATAGGTATTTGTACACCATTGAGGGCATATTTATGAATAAAAATATAGATTTTAGATAATAAAATACCTAAAAAGCTACACATTGTCCCTTTAAAGCACAGTAATGATTTTATAGATAAAATAAAACACACACACCTGAATTTCACAGAATGTACCAGTTCTGCGACGCTGAGAAGAGAGAACTGTTCTGGACTGGAGAGAGTTCAAACAGCCCGCGCTCACTCAACCGTTGAGTTGTCAGTCAGAGGGTGGGGGAGGGGTGCATTGTTTGAAATTGAGTAAACTTACTCAATTTCTTAAGAGTGTTAAATATATTAATAATATTGATTTGAATTAAGTAATATTTTTGTTTCTTGAAACAGATCAGTTTAATTCTCCATTCTCAAATATTTTGACAGAAATTTCACAAATGTATTAAGTGTATTATAAATAAATAATTGGTTAGTCAAATACTAAATTCTTTTAGTGAAAAAAACTTAAATATAACTCAAAATTTTAGATAAAATTAACTGTTGGATTTTTTGTCAATTATTTTGGTATGTTTAACTCAAACAATCAAGTAAACGATATTCAGAGATTGTACAGTTTATTGAAGTTAATAAAGTTAAATATTACTGTATATTTACTAAGCCACAAAATAATTTTTTAGAGTAGATAAAATCAATAGACTTAAACTGGGGTCACGTTTACTGTTGCTCAGTGATACTTTATGGGCACAATTTGGTCCATTCTATAGGAATCAGTGCGATCAGAAATTTTGCATAAGGGTGAAACATTTCCCAAAACAGATTTCAAAATCAAATCAAATCAAATCAAATCAAATTTATTTGTATAACGCTTTTCACAATACATATTGTCTCAAAGCAGCTTTACAGAAAGTGCATTTCAGGAATGTACATAGAAAAATACAGTTAGTTAATCATGTATTAATTTAGGGCATAACATATTGCCGGCGTCGAGTCGTCTCTTCACAGGCGTGGGGTCGTCTCCTCACGGGCGTGGAGTCGTCTCCTCCTGGGCGTCGGTCGTCTCCTCACGGGCGTGGAGTCATCTCCTCACGGGCATCGGGCGTCTCCTCACGGGCGTGGAGTCGTCTCCTCACGGGCGTCGAGTCGTCTCTTCACAGGTTCCGAGTCGTCTCTGCACGGGTGTTGGGGCATCTGAAGTTTCCATGAGAGGCTGGATACAAACTGGAGCTGACGAACTAGCGTCCCGAGATAACGACAGAAAAGCAGATGGGAAATAATTAGCGTAGCTGCTGTTCATAATATTAATGCATTCAATCTGATTCAACTGTAGAATAAAAGGTAAGTATTATGTGAATGCTTGGCTAAAGAGATGCGTCTTTAATCTAGTTTTAAACTGGGACAGCGAATTTGAGCCTCGAACAATATCAGGAAGGCCATTCCAGAGTTTAGGAGCTAAATGTGAAAACGCCCTCCCTCCTTTAGTGGTCTTAGATATCCTAGGAATGACCAGAAGCCTCGAATTTAGTGATCTTAACCCTTTCACACGTAAGTTTAAAATATTCTGGCTGACCCCCCAGCGTGAATTTTTCAAGGCGACCGTTATTTAGAATGTGTCACTTTATGGTTTCCATGGTGACGCGTCATTGCTTGTCACGTGACACACCGCAGCAACAACAGAGCTGAATGAATGACGATCTGCTTTTATGTCATTTTTCCTTTTTTATTCAAAATATTCAAAAATTTGTTAGATATGACATGAAATATCTGATATTCCGATTGTCAAATATATGCAAGTGGAAGTATTTTGTTGTTTAAACACCTTTATAACGATCGCGTTAGTTCAGCTGTATTCGCGATGGGCGCCGCCATCTTAGTTTGTGCCGCAGACGCAGTTCAGAGAATCGGATCTGTTGGATTTACAACACGTGAATTCATCCACTTCTCCCGAAATACATAAAACAAGTAAGTGGCAGGTGAACTGGGAGAAGAATAGTGTAAACTTTAAAGTTACTTACACAATGTGTATCTGATGAAAAAACTAATTATAATGGAAAGGATTATTATTGCCTCTTCCTTTGACATCAGTGTGTATTTTATAAACTCTAAATGTATTGTTTTTTTAGTACTTATATGTCTGAAACCTAAAATAAACATTATGTGGTTGAAAACACTGAAAAGTTGTGATATATGACAGCTCTGAGCGCGCCTGTCTCTGGCTCAGCGCCAGCCAACACGGGAAAGCCCATTTGAATTTAGCAGTTGATCACGTCATGCACTGACCGTTCTAATCACACCGGTGTGATCGTACGCTCCAGGAACCAGCCTAGACTGATCACACCGGTGTGATCGTACGTGCGAAAGGGTTAAAGAGCGTGATGGATTGTAGGGCGATAGAAGTTCCGTTAAATACCCAGGAGCTAAACCATTTAGGGCTTTATAGGTCATTAGTAATACTTTGTAATTGATACGGAACTTAATAGGTAACCAGTGTAGAGATGATAGAATTGGTGTTATATGATCATATTTTCTTGACCTAGTAAGAACTCTAGCAGCTGCATTTTGGACTAACTGTAGCTTGTTTATTGAGGATGCAGGACAACCAGCTAATAAAGCATTACAGTAATCTAGTCTCGAGGTCATGAATGCATGAACTAACTTTTCTGCATCAGAGACAGATAGCATGTTACGTAGCTTAGCAATGTTTCTAAGGTGGAAAAAGGCTGTTCTTGTAACATATGAAATATGATTTTCGAAACACAAGTTGCGATCTAGTATAACTCCCAGGTCTTTTACTGTAGTGGATAAAGTAACAGGACATCCTTCTAAATTGAAGTTGTATTGTAAGAGGTTTTGTGGGCAGTTTTTTGGACCCATAAGTAATACCTCCGTTTTATCTGAATTTAATAGCAGAAAATTACACGTCATCCAGTATTTTATATCTTTAACACACTCTGTCAATTTAGATAATTTATTGTTTTCATCTGGTCATGATGAAATATATAATTGAGTGTCATCAGCATAACAGTGGAAATTAATTCCATGTTTTCTTATAATATTACCAAGTGGCAGCATATATATTGAGAATAGCAGAGGGCCTAACACAGATCCTTGCGGCACTCCATAGTTTATTGACGTTATCTTTGATTTTTCCCCATTTAAACAGACAAAATGGTAGCGGTCTGATAAGTACGATCTAAACCAGCTTAATGCCTGTCCATGAACACCAGTGTAGTTTTGTAGTCGATCTAAGAGTATTTTGTGATCTATAGTGTCGAACGCAGCGCTAAGTTCGAGTAAAACTAATATTGAGATACAACATTGGTCAGAAGCTAGAAGTAAATCATTTGTAATTTTAACGAGCGCAGTTTCTGTGCTATGATGCAGCCTGAATCCTGACTGAAATTTTTCATAGATATCATTTTCTTGCAAGAAAGAGCACAATTGAGCGGACACAACTTTTTCTAGTATTTTAGACATAAATGGAAGATTTGAAATGGGTCTGTAATTTGCTAGGTTATTATGATCTAATTGCGGTTTCTTAATAAGAGGTTTTATAACTGCCAACTTGAATATTCTTGGAACATGACCTAGTGATAAAGACGAGTTAATAATATTGAGAAGAGGCTCTTCCACTACTGGTAACACTTCTTTCAGTAGTTTAGTGGGTATTGGATCTAATAAACATGTTGTTGGTTTAGATGCAATGATACGTTTATTTCTCTCTTTCGCTCTTCCTGTCCTATAGTTGTAAAGCGGTGTAGTTGTTCTTGAGGGGCGATAATTGAGGCTGAATCATAAGACACAATTAAAGATTGTACATTTACAATTGTGTTTCTGATGCTTTCTGAGTTCAAGTTCCATAGAACGCTGCTTGATTTGAAAGTGATTACTGTCTGAGCGGTGCTTCATGCATATTGAGAGTGGACAATTCAGCCTGTTTAAGGACATTTAAGGCCTGTTCACACCACTTTGCATTTCTGACACCCACTTGTAACAAAAAAATATTGTTTCAAACAATATTTACAAGTTTTCAAACATCTGTTCAGACTGTTTTTCGCTATGGTTTTTATTAATAATTACAAAGTACAAAGACAAGAGACCAAATTCAACACCAAATTATGGGTATGTGACAAAAAGAGCAAATCCTTTTGGTCGGCCAGTTTTCTTCACAGTTCGATATAAAATAAATCAGATCACCTGATTTGATGACTGACAAAAATGTTGCATTTACAGTATGGCATGACATGCAGATGTTTGTGTCGGCCTGAAGAGAAGCATTCATATTTAAATGTTTATAACTCTGAATTTCCGCACCGAATAATCATCTTGGAGGATAACTATAACTAATAGATTAACTAATTGGAGATTTTTACGAAACATTTCCCAATACTGATTTTGAATCGAAGTTTTTCACACAAAGCGTTGACCAACAGAAAGCTGCTTGGACTTCTGTGCAAGCTGTACTCCATATATTAACAGTGGAGTTTGTTTTGGATCTCAGTTTGACCCATAATATTAGGTATTTTAGCATTTGTCACTTTCTTCTTGAGAGAGACCTTTGGACTGGACAGCTCTCTGATCCAGTTCAAGAAACAAAAACAAAAACCGAAAAATAACACAATTTAAACAGGAACATAAACAAAAATGAAAACGAGATAAAGTTTAAACAATCTGAACAGAAACGCTTACTAGAAATTACCATTAACCGGTTAATAACAATATTTTATGGTTCTTTGTAAGATTTTGATTTGGCAGTCAACCAATCATGAATTCAAATGGTATGGCCTATGCAAATGTGACGTTGACACATCCAATGAGAGTGAAATGCCCGCGCTCAGTTGTCAAGTCTTCCTTTGTAAGTCGCAAGGCAATGTACTGACATTAGTTGTTGGATCGCGGGAGTTTATCCGAGGATATGTTACCATGGCAGGTTATATCCAGCATGGTGTGTTTTGAAACCAGTGAGAATTGTAGGTTACTGTAGAACCACTACTATTTATTATTTTCCAGAAAAGAGAAAATATTTGTAATAGTATTTTTTAAACGATTAAACACCTTGTCAAAATTATTATTGTGGCTTTGGTCAGACACTTTTGTGTGTCATTATATTATTAAAAAATTTCCAAAATCAAGCAAAACAATTGGGCTACACGCAACAGTGTGCGCTGACATCCACGGACCTTCCTGATAACGAAAATTGCGTCACTCGGACACTGCGCAGAGCTTATGACAATCTTCTCCGTACCTCAAATTAAAAAACATTAGCCTTTTATACACATCGTGTTTTGAATAAAGAAAACCCTGTACTTATTCAGAGAACCAGTTTTTTTTATTTACCCTTGCACTGCAAACAAGCAGAGACTGTCTCCAAAATGTGTGCAGAACTTCATTCACGTTGAGGTGGATGGGAGCTGAGGTTTTGCCGACAGCTTAGTTACGAGTTTAGAGGTTAAGTGAAAAGAACTAGTATACATTTTAATTCAAGCTCTGGTATAAAATATAGGCAAAATAATAATACAATTTTAACCAGTATTTTTTTCTAATCAAACAGTTTTCAAAACGATAATGTTACAGAGGACCACATGAACAGAAACATTAAAATACTGTTTCTGCTTGGAGTGAACCAATTGATTGTTTGTTTGTTTTTCTTTTTTTATTTATTTCTTTTTTTTATCCCTGCCTTTGAAAGACATTCATGGAAGGTTATAAAAAATCTTGCCATCGTGCCATTTTCTAATCATGATTTTCTGGTTGGCATAAATGAGGATATATGGGCGTCCAAAGCCTAACCGTACGCTGCAGCCAGCTTGGTCTGTCTCCTCCAATCAGTTAGCAGGAAACTGCTGATTATAGGCTATTTAAGAATGACATCATCCCAGAAAATGAATAACCTCATTGGCTCATATGTCTTCCTCTGGGCAGAGGTCGAGAAGCGCTCTGTGATGCCGTGCCTACCAGCTGCCTGCTGTGAGCACTATATAACTAACGACACCGGGCATGAGATACTAGTTTAGAAACAGATCAGTTGATTAAGGGCTGGCAAAGACATGGGAGGCAGACAGCACCGCCATGCACGGTAAACCCATTTGATTACTGTCATTAGCATCTAATGTAAACCTGTCTTGCTGAAAAATACACACACATACGCATACTTAAACATCTTCGTACACCGCACAAGAATCCTTCAAATTTTTCCAAGGACCACAGTAGTTAACAGGGTTTGTTTTGATTGCCCAAAATCCTTACCATGTGTGTGAAAAAGGGGAATTGTGGGATATTTTCTTTAGCTGCTGAAGACCATTAAACGACCCACATTGCTTGACTTTCATACAGGAGCAACAAACATATTCTAGCATGGACTCTTCACCTCTAAGGCACTCAGGGTTGGTTGAACCTCATCTTTATGCCCGAGTAACTCCCCACTGCTTTCCACTGCATTGACCAGAACCACAAGAGGGGGAACAAAACATATGTTCCAAAACCTAGCAAGCTGCCTTGCTGTCTACTGCCTACATAGGCAGACTGATTTTGAACACTCAACATAGATAGCAACCAGACAAAACGGCACTACTACATGTGGGAAGTTCTAAATACTGTACTCTTTGTATCATGTTGGTTTCAATGAAATTACTCTAAAAATAACTTGTAGTGTAACCATGAAGTAAAAAATTTGATAAAATGGAATTATGTAGCGATGCATACAAGTGTAACATGTTTTTAAATAACAGCAAATATAGGGTGGGGCCTTGTTTCTGTGCACCGCTTGTTGATTGGATGTTGAGATGTGGGCAGATGAACCTGTTCTTGCAGGGGTAGAGTTTAGTGGACTAAATGATTGGAGACATCCTGGATACGTCACCAGAGAGAAGTCTTTCATTTCACCGGAAGTTCCAGTTATGATATTTTGATACAAATGATGAGGTAAATACATAAATACATGGATGAAAAGGGAGTCGCACCACATAACATTTTAGGATAGCAGTATCACCCTGAAGTTTTTGACTTCAAACATATTTTTTTAATATTAAAAATTAATCCTTGTTTTATTTTTATTTTTATTTTATTTTTATTTGTAATGCATTCTAAAATAAATTAATAGATTTACACCAAAGAAATGAACATCATGTCATAGACCCAGATGAAAAATGTATGTTTGGGGTTAGCATGCTGCTAAGCTAATAATGTTATTGTCAAAAAAGCATATAAAACACACAGAAACGATAGGTCAAATAGCAAATATTAATATTAATCAAATATTTTAATTATATGTGTTCATACATTTTCAATATTTGAATATCTGGGAATACTTTCTCAATAAAGGATGGTAAGGTTCGATCACAAGAATGTGTGCAAAATAAGTTACAGTGTCTATTGTCAATAGTGTACAGATGTATGAAGCATAGTTTAAAGTCATTTCAAAACAAGCAGCTTTCTGTTGGTCAGTGAGCCAAAATAAACATGAGTGAAATTTGTGTGGGGATCTTCACATGAAATTCCTGATTGTGCAGATACCTATTCAAATGAGTGAAATTCACCCATGGAATTAACAGAGCAACTGTAAATGTGACAGCACGTTAATAATTTAGTTCAAATAACATCTTTTGGACAGGTTTAATGTCAGAAGCACAACTATGATGTCTTGGCTGTCTTGGTTTGGAGCAGAGCTGAAGAGACAGACACAAGAAGACAGCAGTCTGCGAGTGGGCGCTGAGCAAGCGTGATATAATCTCCTATTCCACGCTACAGAAAAAGAAATTAAACGGCAGGAAAAAAGTGTAGTTTTATAGCTACCTACCTAAAACAGTTAATTACATATGGGAAATCTTTGCGGGATCTTTTTCGGCAGGCTGGTCTGTGAACAAACTCTGAGGTTTTTCGCAAGCTGCCTATTTTACCTTATCCTCTGGGGCCGCTGGCACACACAGCAATACTATACATTGACAAATTCTCCCAAGTCACAGAGCCAGGAACACACAGAGCATGGACAAGAGTCTGCCAGTGCCTGGGAATAAAAGAGCCCTTGACCAGGTTCACCCCTGCCGCTCATCACAGGCAACTGGGTAAGAGAGAAACTCTCCGGGTGGAGCAAGGCCCTCTCTGTGCTGCTTAACCGACACAGCCCATACTTCCGAATTGCATGATAAACTGCCAGACCAAAAATACTGTGCTGTTTTTACAGTCTATCTGTGTGGGGTGTGAAGAGACTCAGTGTATGTGGACAGAGTTCATATAAAAGTGAGTTTGTTTCTCAGCCTCAATGCTTTCAGCAATAGTCCTCTCGCAGATTCCCAATAAAGATGATGGAACACAGAGCTTAAGTGAAGTGCATTGTGTATGTAGGTACCTAAGGATGCGATGCAAGTTGTCATAAACAGTGACATTATATATAGTCAGATTTGCATTTGTATCCGTGGACTTTTAGTTATCTTTTTCCTAGTTTCCTACATGTGTTTGTTCCCTGTTGTGTTGTTTCTCTCCTGTGGACTGTTTTCTTGTTGAATTACGTTCTTGTTTTTTTAATAAAGTTACTATGGTTGGTATTATATTCTCATCACCTCTTCCTTGTCTTCACCATATAAATATATCGTCGCTGTCGCCGTCGGAATCCTCACATCTCCAAAACCATTATTTTTCAGGAAATTAAACATTGTATCGTTAAAGTTGGTATTATACCTTATATTGCTATCATATACTGTTGTGTACCAACATTAACACAACATTTCCCCAAAGTCATGTTTAATCGGAGATACAAGATTTATGACTTGGGAGCAGGGAGATACGAGATTACGCTGTCATTGATAAGAATGGTAAGGACATAGACGTCGCTGCTGCCAGCAGTGTTCATCAAAGTCTGCGGACGCGTTGAGCCTTTTGACAAGAGACAAGGCTTTAAGAGCTAATCAAAGCTAATGATTGTGGTTGCATACATCTTCCTAAACTCTATTTTAAACGTTTAAGAGCTATGAGTGATGCCAAAGTGAATACCAAAATAAAACGATAAGCTGACTAGGCTGTCTAATAGGCGGAAATTAATCTGCACGCAAACATAGTCGGCGGATGAGTTGTGCCTTTTGACAAGAGAAAAGGCTTCAATAGTTAACCAAAGCTAACAACTGAGATTTAGTCTCCTAAACTCTTAGGAGAGTTACATCTTCATCATACATCTTTCTAAACTATATTTTAAAGGTTTTAGAGCTATAAGTGATGCAATACAAAAAACGATGAGCTGACTAGGCTGTCTAATAGACGGAAATTAGCCTAATCTGCACGCAAACTTACCTTTGTGGCTCACAGGCTTCCTTCTGCACCGAAGCATTACAGCTATTGATTTGAACAAAACAGGCCTACTCAAATGTATCTAACCTAACTATTTTCACTTGTTATTGTCAAAAAAACAGACAGAGTTATCCAAAGATAGGCTTACTTGGTGCCAGTAGACAGGGGTGGCTCGAGGTCATGGTGCAAAGGACCCTAGGTTGATTTTACTCCGAACCATCCCTTTAAGGCTTGCTTTACTAAGCCCATTTCTGACTGTATTTGTGTTTGTGAGTAGGGTGAGCCCTTATCTGTGTGTCTGTGTGCATGTATCTGCAAGGCTCTGTGTGTGTTGTTACATTGCCATCATATTGACTGTGTAAATACTGCATCCTATATTAAGCTAGTGAAGCAAATTGTCATAAAAGCTGTGAAAGTCCTTTGGGATGACTTCCTTCAGGTCTTGGAGATGTTTGAATTTCAGCTCTTTGATCTTCAGGCGGTCTGAATAGAGTGGGGAGACTGTGTGGCTGTCTGAGGTGGAGTTTCGGAGTTGGTGACTCGGATGTGGATGCCAGTCATCAGAGTGTTTGATTTTGAAGTCTATCATTCCATTGCTGTTGTACCTGATAGCACAAAATATAACACAACAACATAATCACTGCAAGATTTCATAAAACAATATGCAACATCATAATGTCATGCCTACAGTATACTGGTAAGACATAAGATTTACATTTGGTAATTACCTGATGGCTCTGATATCATGGACAGTTGGGTAACTAGGCCTTACTCCAGGGCGCAGAGACTTGCAGAGCCTCAGCTTGGTGAAGTCCTGGAAGAAGGTGTGGTCGATGTACTTGACTTCATATGGATGAGGCTTCACACGGGCCCTCTTCATCAGGTTAACATACTCCGCTGGGAGATACACATCCTGGTCCCTCAGGCGCCTCTCGATGACGCTGTGAACGGAGTCGCATTCCATCTGAGTATGCCCTTTCTCAAGGTACTTCTGAATGACGACTTTGTTTTTCTTCATGGAGAACAGAAGTCCATAGCTTAGAACTGCATTCCGGTTCTCATACCCGCAGCCATCACTCCTCAGAATAAATGTGTCAGGCTCAGTGTGTGCAGAGAGGTAGTCAACAATGCATAAAACAAACTCACTGGCAGACAGGGATCCCTCGCCTTCATGCCAGACATAACATGTGGCACTGTGTGTCAGCATGTTGTACACGGTAAAATTGTGAACTCCAAGCTTTGTTTTGTAACGCAACTCAGAGGCTTTTAGCTTTGGGCACAAAAGGAGGGCTTGTAAGTGTCACAGGCAGGGGGCGCTATGGGTTTGGGTGGATAAAAATTGGGCTGGTTTCGGATCAGTTCGGCGGGTTTTTGTTGCCGAAACACCGGCACTTCAGATCCTTCTTCCTGCGACCCAATGTTCAGCAGGCAGCAGTCACACACACACACACACACACACACACACAAACACACACTACAACTCTGGCTGACATGCCCCCTAACCTCACAACAGACACTCCCTCCCACTATCTTAAAGTGACGCACACCGGCACCGCCCGCCCCTCAAACAATACACAAGATTGCGGGGTTTTCAAACTTAGCTAGCTGACTGACACTGCGGTCATGACACTCTCTCTGGGTCAGCGGCAGCGCCAACACAGATTTGAATGTTGCAATATGATTTTGTCAAAGGTTTAATAGACAGATGAAATGGAATAAGATCGCGTGGGTGTTTGAATCAAGATCACAGACTTTTAAAGATGAATGGTGCAGCTCTGTAACGACACAATTTCATCCTCTATTGAAACGAAAGTGGCTGTCAACCTCATCTATAAGCAAGGGCAAAAATAAAGCAATTTAATTTGAATTAATATCTGTAATATTCTGTAATAAAAAAATCGATTTTAAAATCATTAAAAAAAAAACGCGATACCTAGGTGAATCGATTTTTTTTCTCCCAGCCCTAATATGCATGTTTCATGTTGCCATTTTAAATAACTGAAATATTAAAGTGGGTTATTTTTTATGTCCACATTTCCACGTTTTTATGTTACTGAATGCTTTTGTTCCAAGCGACTTTATTGACAATAAACAGACTCATCGATAGCCTAAGTTGATCGCATTATTTTCCATAGCATAAGCTTATAGTTTAATAGTAGAATCGTCTGACTGAGGTCAGTAGCCTAATTTTGCGTTCATTTGATTGAATATTGTTTCTAAAATCGGATAGGCTAAGTCGAAAAATGGGTCATTTTAAAGCTTGTTAATGATTTCAATTCTCGAGGTCGGACTGTCATGCTGTAAGAACGAGGAAGCAATAGCTGGTGCAATAAACTCTTTAATGTAAGAATTGATGAATCAAACAGGGGAACAACACAGGCTGGTGACGCAGGGACTTCGATGGCCAAACACGGGTGATTCTTGATAGGTGCTGAAGTGTTGTGATGGTGATGAAGATATCCGGGGTGAACGAGGAACAGAACAACGAACAGGAATCCAGGCACAAACATCACACGAGCACAGAACGGGAATAGGAACACAGGATCGGGAACACCAAACAGCACAAGACTTCAAACAACGATCTGACAATGGAGAGGAGAAAACGGTGAGTATTTAAGGAAGTGATGATGAGTCGCAGCTGGCGTCGATGATGATTGTAGACAGGATGAATGAGTGTGATTGCTCCGGCCACACCCACAGATGCACGCGACACACACACACACACACACACACACACACACCAATAACAAATGCACGAGACGAAAAGAAAGCAATGCATTCGCGAACCGTGACAGTACCCCCCCCTCCTAGGAACGCCTCCTGGCGTTCCCAGACTCCCTTACCTGTCGATTGTAATCATCGATAAGGGAGTGATCCAGAATGTCTCTCGTAGGAACCCAACTCCTCTCCTCCGGACCGTAACCTTCCCAGTCCACCAAGTACTGGACTCCGCGTCCCCTCCGCCTAGAGTCCAGAATACGATTTACCGAATAAGTAGGTTCCCCATCTACGAGACGCGGCGGGGGAGGAACCGGGACTGGCGGGTTAATTGCTGATCGAAACACAGGCTTAATCTTGGACACATGAAAAACGGGATGAATTCTCCTGTACGCTGGAGGAAGGTTGAGGCGGACTGCCACCGGACTAATGATTTTGGTGACAGTGAACGGGCCAATGAATTTGGGTGCGAGCTTATTAGAGACGGAACGGAGAGGAATATTCTTAGTAGAAAGCCACACTTTTTGACCAGCGACGTATACGGGAGGCTTCGACCGGTGGCGATCGGCTTTAGCCTTGGTGCGCGCCCCCACCTGGAGTAGTATTATACTCGGGCTCTATTCCAGGTGCGGTGACACCTCTGGACAAAGGCGTGAGCGGAGGGGACCGCGACTTCGGACTCCAGACTGGGAAAAATTGGTGGCTGGAAACCTAAACTACACTCAAACGGAGATAGGCCCGTGGATGACACTGGTAATGAATTGTGGGCGTACTCCACCATAGACAGTTGCTGACTCCAGGAAGAAGGATTCTTGGATACCAAACACCGCAACACTCTCTCCAGATCCTGGTTGGCTCTCTCGGTTTGACCATTGCTCTGGGGATGAAACCCTGAGGACAGACTGACAGTCGCACCCAGTAATCTACAAAACTCTTGCCAAAATTTGGACACAAATTGGGGTCCTCTGTCGGAAACCACGTCAATCGGGAGGCCATGTAAACGAAAGACGTGATCTACGACGGTCACCGCTGTCTCCTTGGCTGAGGGTAATTTGGGCAAGGGAATAAAGTGAGTCACCTTCGAGAACCGGTCCACCACGGTTAAAACTACCGTGTTGCCCTGGGAGGGCGGGAGGGCGGTAATAAAATCTAGTGCGATATGGGACCAGGGTCTCGAAGGGACAGGCAGCGGTTGGAGTAACCCATCTGGGGGTCGATTGGAAGACTTACCAATGGCACAAACCGAGCAAGCCAAAACAAAACTGCGAATGTCCCGGGCCATAAGAGGCCACCAGAATCGTTGCTTAACCAGAAAACTAGTACGGGTCACTCCTGGATGACAAGCTACGTTGGAACAATGCCCCCACTGAATAACGTCTGACCGTAATCCCTCCGGCACAAATAAACGGTTTCGAGGGCAACCGACCGGAGGCGTTACCCCTTCTAAGGCCTTCTTGACCTTCGATTCGACCTCCCATGTGAGTGTGGAGACAAATAGGGTCTCGGGTAAAATGCACTCGGGAGTAACCGGGCGTTCGGAACGATCAAAAATGCGCGATAAAGAATCGGGTTTGATGTTTTTGGAACCCGGGCGGTACGAGAGAGTAAAATCAAAACGACCGAAAAAAAGTGCCCACCGAGCCTGCCTGGAGTTCAATCTTTTAGCGGACCTGATATATTCCAAATTCTTGTGATCGATCCAGACGATAAAAGGTACCCCCGACCCTTCTAACCAGTGACGCCATTCCTCCAACGCTAACTTGACTGCCAACAACTCTCTGTTACCAATGTCATAGTTTCGTTCTGCTGGGGACAAGCGATGGGATAAAAACGCGCAGGGATGCATCTTCTCGTCTGTGGAGGAACGTTGGGATAACACTGCGCCTACCCCCACCTCTGACGCGTCGACCTCCACCACGAACTGACGTGAGGAATCAGGGGCTATCAGAATAGGGGCCGAAACAAAGCGGTCTTTCCGCGTCTGACCACCTGAACGTAGTTCTGGGGGAGGTCAAAGCAGTCAGAGGTGCGGCTAGTTGGCTGAAGTTACGAATAAAACGTCGGTAGAAGTTGGCGAATCCCAGAAACCTCTGCAGGGCCTTGCGGGAATCTGGGATTGGCCACTCCACCACAGCCTTAACCTTCTCAGGGTCCATACGTACCCCCTCAGACTAAATGATGTACCCCAGAAATGAAATCGACTGTGCGTGGAACTCGCATTTCTCCGCCTTGACAAAAAGCCCATTCTCTAGTAACCTCTGAAGCACTCGTCGGACGTGCTGCACATGTTCCTGGAGAGATGAAGAAAAAATCAATATGTCATCCAGGTAGACATAAATGAACTGATCGACCATATCTCGCAGCACGTCATTGACGAGGGCCTGGAAGACTGCTGGGGAGTTGGACAACCCGAAGGGCATGACCAAGTATTCAAAGTGACCCCTGGGGGTGTTAAAAGCAGTCTTCCATTCATCCCCCTCCCTGATGCGGACCAAATGATAAGCATTACGCAAGTCCAACTTTGTGAAGAGCGACGCTCCCTGCAACCTCTCGAAAGCTGAAGACATCAACGGCAAAGGATAAGTATTCTTTACCGTGATGTTGTTCAACCCCCGGTAATCAATACAAGGTCGCAGAGATCCGTCCTTCTTCCCCACAAAAAAGAACCCCGCCCCCGCTGGAGAAGAGGAAGGGCGAATGAACTTCGTTGCTAGAGAATCAGAAATGTATTTCTCCATGGCCTCCCTCTCTGGAACAGAAAGCGAATATAACTTGCCCTTAGGCGGAGATTTACCTGGCAATAAATCTATGGCACAGTCGTAGGGATGATGCGGAGGCAGAGAAGCAGCTCGAGACTTACTGAACAACTCCTTCAGGTCGTGGTACTCCGCGGGCACGTTAGACAAATCCACTGCTTTCTCCTGTAACACAGACATAGGAACAGACGAACAGGCAGACACAAGACAGGACTCATGACACTTAGTGCTCCACTCCGTAATGGACCTCCGGAGCCAGTCCACTCTAGGATTGTGTCGTGTTAGCCAAGGATGACCGAGTACAACGGGTGCAAGAGGTGAATCCATGATGTAGAATGACAGAGTCTCTGAGTGGTTACCAGATGTGATGAGGGTAATGGGTCCAGTAGACAGTGAAATCATGGGGAGCTTCTGACCGTTAAGTGCGTGAACTGAAATGTCATGTGTGAGTGACTGAAGGGGAATCCGAAGGTTGTGTGCAAAGGTGTAGTCCATAAAATTACCTTCCGCCCCAGAGTCCAATAGTGCTTGACAGTCGTGCTGGTGTGTTGACCATCTTAGTCTTACCGGGAGGAGGGTAGATGTCGGTGAGGTCTTCTCGGCGGAGATCCCACCCGATAGTAGCCTCACTGTTACTATCGGGCGTGGCCTTTTACCGGGCACGTGTTCAGAAAATGTCCAGTTCCACCGCAGTAAAGGCAAAGGCCCTGGGACCTCCGCCTCTCCTTCTCCTCCCGGGAAAGCCGAGCTCGCCCTACCTGCATGGGCTCGGGATCGTAGGTAGGGCTGACCGCGTCCGTGCCGCTGGACCGCTGACTCTCCGCTCCTCCAAGAGGTCGGCTGAGATGGACGCGTCGCTCAACTCTTGACAGCCGTGCATCAACTCGTAGTGCCAACTCAATAAGTTCGTTCAGGGTGGTAGGCAGGTCCAGGGCGTAGATCTCCTTCTGGACGCGGTCAGCCAGCCCATGCAGGAACATATCCCACTGCGCCTCGTCGTTCCATCGGCACTCTGCCGCGAGAGTCCGGAACTCGATCGAATAATCCGAGACTGATCCTTCTCCTTGACGAAGTTCAGCGAGCATCCTCGCCGCCTCCCTTCCAGCGACCGCACGGTCAAAGACCCGCTTCATGTCGGCGGAGAGTGCCTGGAACGACTCGCAGCATGGGTCCTGGTTCTCCCACACCGCCGTTCCCCAAAGTGCCGCCCTCCCAGTCAGCAGAGACAAGACAAACGCGACCTTGGATCGCTCAGTGTTGAAGGTTCTAGGTTGCAACGCAAAGTGCATGGAACATCCTGTCAGAAACGCTCTGCAAAAACTGGGTTCTCCAGCATACCTCTCCGGGACAGGCAGGCGAGGTTCCGACTGGGAGGGAGGATCCGATGGAGGGGGGGGAACGAACGGTGTGGGCGGCGCAGTGGGAGCTCGCAGTTGTTGAATTTGCTGGGTGAGCTCGGACACCTGCGTCACCAGAGCCTGGACGGCGCGGCCAGTGTTGTTGAGCCCCTCCTCCTGGGCGTCCATGCGTTTAAGGCTGTTGTTCAGGAACTCCTCCATGGACATCTGAACTCCACCTGCTGCTTCCATGGGTTGGTCAGATCGTTCTGTCATGCTGTAAGAACGAGGAAGCAATAGCTGGTGCAATAAACTCTTTAATGTAAGAATTGATGAATCAAACAGGGGAACAACACAGGCTGGTGACGCAGGGACTTCGATGGCCAAACACGGGTGATTCTTGATAGGTGCTGAAGTGTTGTGATGGTGATGAAGATATCCGGGGTGAACGAGGAACAGAACAACGAACAGGAATCCAGGCACAAACATCACACGAGCACAGAACGGGAACAGGAACACAGGATCGGGAACACCAAACAGCACAAGACTTCAAACAACGATCTGACAATGGAGAGGAGAAAACGGTGAGTATTTAAGGAAGTGATGATGAGTCGCAGCTGGCGTCGATGATGATTGCAGACAGGATGAATGAGCGTGATTGCTCCGGCCACACCCACAGATGCACGCGACACACACACACACACACACACACACACACCAATAACAAATGCATGAGACGAAAAGAAAGCAATGCATTCGCGAACCGTGACACGGACATCCGGGACTTGTACTCCCATAATGCACTGCTCGCGCATGGCAACGCGGCGAAGGGTAAAACAAACAAGCGCCCGCCATTAAGCAACACGAAGCGGAAGACAAACGAGCGCCGAGCTCTTTTCCTTTGGTTGCAAATCATGCCGAAAAACTGTTGTGTTGTTGGTTTCACCAACAACAGTGTAAAAAGGAGTGACCTCTCCTTTTATTTGATTCCTAGCGAGGCAAGTGAGCCAGAAAGGAGAGAGAAATGGCTCCAGGCGATTGGAAGAGGTGTTAGTTCACACAGCACAAAGCATTCACTTCTCACCACCGACATACATTCGCATACACAGATATCATTCATCATTAATACAAAGTAGTCCGTTAGTATCCATAACTGACATAATCCACAGCAAAACTTCTGTGAATAGATACTGTCGGTACACGATCTGTTCCACCTGCACGATCCGTTTCACGCATGCGCGCCAGGCAGCACAACTTGCGGCATATTTGTGTAACGTTAGTTGTATTGTGTTTAACATTTCACAGCGGGTCTATTTTGATTCTTTTAAATGTAGCTTACGCTATGCATTACGATGTGTTTACGTGGTAGCCAATCCAAAATAATAAAGGAGTTGTGAGTTGTTACATGAACCTACATGATCAGTTTCCTCCATACTCTCGTTTGCGAGCCAGCAGCCAGCAGCCATGTCACCCTGTAGCCCAAGACTGGTTGCCCACTGAAGCTAAGCAGGGTTGAGCCTGGTTAGTACCTGGATGGGAGACCTCCTGAGAAAAACCAGGTTGCTGCTGGAAGAGGTGTTAGTGAGGCCAGTAGGGGGTGCTCACCCTGTGGTCTGTGTGGGTCCTAACACCCCAGTGTAGTGATGGGGACACTATACTGTCAAAGAGCACCGTCCTTCGGATGAGACGTAAAACCGAGGTCCTGACTCTCTGTGGTCATTAAAAATCCCATGGCACTTCTCGTAAAGTGTAGGGGTGTAACCCCGGTGTCCTGGCCACATTCCACTCATTGGCCCTTAACAATCATGGCCTCCTAATAATCCCCTTCCATTGAATTGGCTCTATCACACTCTCTCTCCTCTCCACCTATAGTTGGTGTGTGGTGAGCGCACTGGTGCCGGTGTACTGTGGCTGCCGTCGCATCATCCAAGTGGATGCTGCACACTGGTGGTGGTTGAGGAGAGATCCCCTGATATGATTGTAAAGTGCTTTGGGTGTACAGTAGTACATATGAAAGCGCTATATAAATGCCTCATTCATTCATTCATGCGATTCATTGCTGTATGGTATTAGGCTTAACTTACTTAACTTGCCGTGTTTTGGTCTGAGGTCAGTAGTATTGTCAAAGACGGTTTGTGTCGGGGTTTTTTTTATTAAAAGCTGCTAATATTAGTTCACTTTTAAGTTGAGTAATTTTGTATTAGTGTGAGTCTATATAGGCTAATATATATATCTATATAATCTAAATGAGGAAAATAATCCCTTCAATGTTGTTTACAGAAGACAATAAGGAACATAATATGCATTTCTGCCTAGACTATCTGCACTTACATAAAGAAAGAACTACAAACAAGTCTGGGGAAACGTTATAGAGTATTTCAAACTGACAATGGAAATGACTTGAAAGAAGCATATGTGTGGACACAGAAGTGACATGAGACCAGCGGTGGACATAGTGAAGTACACTTTTTGAGTATCTTTATTTAAGAGTAAAAATTACGCATGCGTGAAACGGATCGTGTACCGACAGATACCTTTTTGATTTGCCTCGGGCTTTGCCTTTGGTTTGTTTTACCCTTCAAACATGGCGGCGGCTTGTTGCTACGCAGGTCACATGATTTGTGACGTAACGCCGACCAAGAGAATAGGCTTGTTTGAGATGCGCCTTGCCTCGCCTGAAATGTATGCGAGAGTAGGCGGCTGCAGTGAGGGGAGGAGTGAAAAAAGCGCAGGCAAGACGGACAGTTCTCTCTTCTCGCAGTGGATCTGACACCTGTGAGATCAAAGATGGATATCGCGGGATTCACGGGATTCACGCTCGTGCACAGTGTTGCTAATAAACTGGATGCAATTTAAGTTCTGTTGCTTTTATATTAAAATAATTATAATGAACAAGACACCCATTTAATAACATACCAAAGACGTGTTTATCAATCATTTTTACTTTAATTACAGACATGTTTTATATATATTTTTATAAATATGACAACAATCAAATAACCCATAGATCACACTGTCAGAGAGTTTGTGAATACTAACACATAATTTGTATACATTAAAACATGAGATCAGAGTTTTAAAATCAAACAGTTTAAAAGAGAACAATACATCACGGTTGTTTAAACCAATGAGCATTAAGCTGTGTCGTCAGCAAGTCGTTTCCTATCATGCTTTTGATCAGCGCAGTCAGTGGAGAGCAACTGCGCTCGACTGCAGAATTCGACACGTCCGCCTTTTTGCTCGCGAGAGTTTTTTGACATACGTCAGCATGACATCAGAGCAAGGCGGACCGCTCTAGGACACATTTCTAACCAGCATGCATCTCACGCTGATCACCGGTGATCGGTTCTGCGCAGATTTTACTCATCTCAAACAAGCCTATTGTGTTTAAACGAGAATACAAGCCACAAAAAAAATTGGGCGGTTTTTTGTGCATTCTCGCGGTTTTTGACGAGGTTTTGGGCTGGAAAACCTTGCTGGCACCTGGCAACCCTGCTCCCTGGGGGGTGAGATAACAACAGGCAAGTTGGCTTGAATGCAGTAGGCGGTTCGTTGGGCTCCGCTGATGCAGGACAACATTGGACAGGTAGCTTGGTGTAATAGGAAGGCTGATCAGACTCCGCTGGGGTGAAGCGCAATGGGCAGGTGGGCTTGATGCAGCAGGCGGCTCTCTAGACTCTGCAGGTACAGGGCGCCAATGCGCAGGTTAACAGGTCAACTTTGGTGCGACAGACATACTCACCAGACTGCTGGGGCGTAACAGCAATGGGAAGGTCAACTTGGTGCGGCGGACAGACTCGCCAGACCGCTGGAGCGTAACAGCAATGGGAAGGTCGGCTTGATGCAGCGGCGGTTCTCTAGACAAGGGGTCTCCAACCTTTTTTCATTTGAGAGCTACTTTTTTAAAAAGGAAAGTGGCCGAGAGCTACTCATGTAATACAATACTTAAATCTCTTAAATAATGTCTCATAACTCTCATATTAACAACTATTAAAACTGTTTTAGACCTAAAAGAGTTTTTGTAGGCCTAAATGTGTCACCCTTAAATGTCAGAGAAAAACAGAATCAGAGATAATTTTTTAGTTGATCATAACTAGAGATGAAATGGCATGAACATTTCATTTCATATAGTGACAAAAATGATCACCGTTATCACAGAATCCTGTTCAAAAAGTATAAATACTACACAATGAAATCAATTCACCAAGTTTTATGTCGAAAACCAGCAAATAACAAATAAAATTAGCATCAATATGTACTTTTTTAAAATAATAACATTAAAAATGATAGCCAGATTTTAAAAGAGTGTCTTGCAACGTTATCTACTGACATGCATCAAGTTCAAATCAAGTTTTGACAAACTTTTGTATATATAAAAATTTATATATTTTTTTTAATATTTTGCATATAAAAAGATAAACCTCACATATTTCAGCCTTTAAATATTTTTTTATAAAAAGAATGAGCCAAAAAAGATAAATTACTGACATTTATAATGCACATGATTAGCTTATCTTTTATTATTAATAGTAAGATTCGGTCCGATTTTCCCTTTGTTTGTCGTTACTATGCAACCATGCACTGCTCTCCACAACGACAAAGATTTCCACCACCGCTTGCTGCGCGCCTACATTTGAACGAACTTGAGCGCAAAAGTCGTGATATGTGAACGGCCCCTTGACGAGCTACCTCCAATCAGGCCACGAGCTACTGGTAGCTCGCGAGCGACGTGTTGGAGAGACCCCTGCTCTAGACTCTACTGGTACAGGGCGGCAATGCGCAGATTACAGGTCAACTTGGTGCGGCGGACAGACTCACCAGACCGCTGGGGCGTAACAGCAATGGGAAGGTCGGAATGCAGCGGCGGCTCTCTAGACTCTGCTGGTACAGGGCGGCAATGCGCAGGTTAACAGATGTGTTCAGTGTGATCTAATTAACAGACGATAGCAGGGATGGCTACTAGCCAATGCTCTCCTTTCCAATGGTTCGATTAACCCGTACACCTGTTCCCGTTTCTCGTTACGAGTTACTCGTGACTGGTTTGTTTACCAAAAAACGGAAGTTCGGCCATCTTGTCGCTGGCTATGTTTATACCAAAACGTTCCCCCAGGGACACTCGCTGTCTACATCATGGTTCCACCCCCACTGAACATAGTCACCCCGTGACATAAGTCCATACATATAAATAATAAAAGTCGATAAGAGATGTAAAAATTAAGAACATGAAAAAATATGCGAATTCATTCTAGATAAAAGCTCAGTGATCAACCAATAAGAGCTCTTTGTCATTCGCGCCATGGGTGTCGACGAGCATGCGCGATGACAGAAGAGACGAGCTTGATTGAGAGGAGCAGATGCAATCTGATCGTCGTGATCCATTTTATAAATCTTAGATTGAAAATCTTTGAAAAAGTATGAGAAAGTTTGAGATTTAATTTATTTGATGCATTCTGAATAAGAAGCCGACTGAATAGAAGAATAAATTCTACTTGTTCACCGATGCCATTTTCTGATCACATACCCCTGTAGTTGAGGTGCGCCTATGGGAGAGCCAAAAAATAAAATAAAAAATGCAATCACAAAGAGTTCACTGTCCTGTAATCTCAGGTCATATAACCCTTGTTACACTTACACCAACAATACTTGACCAAGTAACAAGGTAAACATGCGGCCTTAAATATACAAGGACTAATGACAAGACAAGGGACATCTGTGCACATGATCAGACAATGACCAATTAGACCAATGACAACATGACACATTCACATGGTGAACACATGGCAGGAAATCTTCTGATCCACACTCTCGTTCAGTAGGTGGCGGTAAAGCACCTAATAAGCTGGTTTGCCAACTGCAAATAAAAACAGAAGAAGAAGAAGAAGAACAACAACAACAACAACACATGGCAGGATCACATGAGGGCAAGGGAATGACATGACAAGACATGAAACATGAACCAAAAACCAAACCTACCCGTGACATATATATATATATATATATATATATATATATATATATATATATATATATATATATATATATATATATATACTGTTCAAAAGTTTGTGGTCAGATCAAAACTGACAGTAAAGACGTTTCCATTTCCACAAAATATTAAGCAGCACAATGGCTTTCAACGTTGTTAATAATAAGTACATTTGCATATTTAAATGATTTCTGAAGGATCATGTGACATTGAAGACTAGTGTAATGGTTGATGAAAATTCAGCTTTTAAAATGTATTAAAATTGTAATAATATTTCACAATATCACAGTTTTTATGGTATTTTCGATCAAATAAATACAGCCTTGGTGAGCATATGAGACTTCTTTCAGAAACATCTACAAATTTTTCCAACCCCAAATTTACTAAAATTAGTTTATTTCAATACATGGAGTCATTTTTTAACTCAATGAAGAAAGAAATGTTTGTGTCCAGATGGTGTAGTTACAGCATCTACCAGCAGGGGCTAATGGAGCCATGCTAACAAGCTATACCTTGACACCTTTCTCTGGTCACATGGCATTTAAAACTAAGGCAAAAAAAGAAATGCCTCAGCAAGTGGCCACCGGTAATGGTAACAGCTTGCAGGTCACATACTTGCGAGGCTGCATACACAAGCCAAGCAGCTCCCTTTTAGATGAATTGGAAAGCTATCAGTTATATTACACCTCCTTGGTTTACACAGGTGCCCTGAAGAGTAACCGCAGGTGTACAGTAGTTCAGCACATTAACTATGAACATGATCCTCTAACATTTCACAACCAAAAAACTTATGTTAACATTGTAAGTGTGCTTGTGCTATCATTCTTTACATTTAAAGCAAATTGCTTTAATATTTATATTTAACTAATCCAATTACATTTTTATGTGTGACACCTTTGTGTAAAGTGTGTTAAGCTCACTAGATTTTAGAACATTTAAAAAGAGAAGGAGTTAGTTATGTACAAACAGTGGCGTAACAGACGGGCACGGGATCCCTTTTGCCCCAGAGCCCCAAATCATCCCCCATGGACTTGCAGTAGGTGGATTTGCAACTGTGCAAATATACATACAGTAAATGTCAATATTTTGTTATCTAATGCAATGACATTCATGCAGTTTAGTGTGTCTTACAGTAAGTGAACAAATACTGGGGTCACTTTATGGACCTCATACACAAAAAAAGAGAATAGACAATCCACACATTCAGTGGATATTAGATGACATTTACAGAATAAAACAAGCGCACACACACACACACACACACACACACACGCACACACACACACACACACACACACACACACACACACACACACACACACACACACACACACACACACACACACACACACACACACACACACACATTGATAGCCAGTAAGGGCACAATGTCACTGTGTTAATGCCTGCTTGCACTGGTTTCTTAGCCAGCATAAATCCTAGCAGGAAAAAAGAAGCTTCTTGTCCACTTAATGGTCTCTGTTTATACACTCATCCCTAATGCATTTTCTCCAGCAGGACCTGTTTTTGTCTTGAGCTCTATAGCTTTTCTCTTTCTCTCTTTTTTAAACTATACAGTTGCTGTGCTTGTTGGCAGATTAAAAGTTACCTGTACTTCCATTGTTTATGTTACCTACTTGTTTTCCTGATACCAAACTATGTGTATACCGTATGTTCACCATGTTGGTTTGCCAATAAGCAATCCCTTACGAAAAAGTAGTATACTTCAAGTTAATTTTATCAAGTATACTTAAGTAATGTTCAAGTATACTTAATGTAGTAAGTATACTAATATCAATGTGCACTTGTAGTAAACTTGTAAGTGTACTATTTCAATACTGCCAGGGACTAAATTGGCCCACTTTTAGTATATAAAAGTATACATTTAAGTGTACTATAAGTATAACAGTAGTAAACTTGAAGTACACAACTAGGTTTCTCATTTGTAATGCATCTGTACTACAAGTGAACTTATAAGTATACAGTGGGTACGGAAAGTATTCAGACCCCCTTAAATTTTTCACTCTTTGTTATATTGCAGCCATTTGCTAAAATCATTTAAGTTCATTATTGTACACACAGCACCCCATATTGACAGAAAAACACAGAATTGTTGACATTTTTGCGCATTTATTAAAAAAGAAAAACTGAAATATCACATGGTCCTAAGTATTCAGACCCTTTGCTCAGTATTTAGTAGAAGCACCCTTTTGATCTAATACAGCCATGAGTCTTTTTGGGAAAGATGCAACAAGTTTTTCACAGCTGGATTTGGGTATCCTCTGCCATTCCTCCTTGCAGACCCTCTCCAGTTCTGTCAGGTTGGATGGTAAACGTTGGTGGACAGCCATTTTCAGGTCTCTCCAGAGATGCTCAATTGGGTTTAAGTCAGCGCTCTGGCTGGGCCATTCAAGAACAGTCACAGAGTTGTTGTGAAGCCACTCCTTCGTTATTTTAGCTGTGTGCTTAGGGTTATTGTCTTGTTGGAAGGTGAACCTTCGGCCCAGTCTGAGGTCCAGAGCACTCTGGAGAAGGTTTTCGTCCAGGATATCCCTGTACTTGGCCGCATTCATCTTTCCCTCGATTGCAACCAGTCGTCCTGTCCCTGCAGCTGAAAAACACCCCCACAGCATGATGCTGCCACCACCATGCTTCACTGTTGAGACTGTATTGGACAGGTGATGAGCAGTGCCTGGTTTTCTCCACACATACCGCTTAGAATTAAGGCCAAAAAGTTATATCTTGGTCTCATCAGACCAGAGAATCTTATTTATCACCATCTTGGAGTCCTTCAGGTGTGCTTTCATGTGTCTTGCACTGAGGAGAGGCTTCCGTCAGGCCACTCTGCCATAAAGCCCCGACTGGTGGATGGCTTCAGTAATGGTTGACTTACTACAACTTTCTCCCATCTCCCGACTGCATCTCTGGAGCTCAGCCACAGTGATCTTTGGGTTCTTCTTTACCTCTCTCACCAAGGCTCTTCTCCCCCGATAGCTCAGTTTGGCCGGACGGCCAGGGTTCTGGTCGTCCCAAACGTCTTCCATTTAAGGATTATGGAGGCCACTGTGCTCTTATGAACCTTAAGTGCAGCAGAATTTTTTTTGTAACCTTGGCCAGATCTGTGCCTTGCCACAATTCTGTCTCTGAGCTCTTCAGGCAGTTCCTTTGACCTCATGATTCTCATTTGCTCTGACATGCACTGTGAGCTGTAAGGTCTTATATAGACAAGTATGTGGCTTTCCTAATCAAGTCCAATCAGTATAATCAAACACAGCTGGACTCAAATGAAGGTGTAGAACCATCTCAAAGATGATCAGAAGAAATGGACAGCACCTGAGTTAAATATATGAGTGTCACAGCAAAGGGTCTGAATACTTAGGACCATTTGATATTTCAGTTTTTCTTTTTTAATAAATGTGCAAAAATGTCAACAATTCTGTGTTTTTCTGTCAATATGTGGTGCTGTGTGTACAATAATGAGGAAAAAAAAATGAACTTAAATGATTTTAGCAAATGGCTGCAATATAACAAAGAGTGAAAAATGTAAGGGGGTCTGAATACTTTCCGTACCCACTGTACTAGTAGTTTACTATTTTAATACAAGTAGTACATTTTTTAGTTTATGAAAGTACACACTGACGTGTACTCTCAGTAAACTACTAGTTTAGTAGTTTATACTGCAAGTATACTTGTAAGTTTTCTTTAAGTGAACATAACATTATGCTTATAGTTTACTATTTATATATTATTTTTGCACTTGCAGCATACTACTATGTTCAAATGTAGCCTAGATATTATTTTTTATACTTGAAAAATACCTTTAACTGCACTTTCATTAAAAAAATATTTTATTAGCTTCATGCATCCTTTTTTATCAACACTTGAATGTCAGTAAGTTTCATAAAGAAAGGCAACATTTTAAACAAAAAACTTTGATAAAATCAAATTTTTTGTCAAAGACTACGCCTTGATCAGATTCAGAACGATGAGCAAAACAGATGGAGTAGATCGAGTCCAATACCCCCAAAGCTTCACAGTCATTCTCTCTTTATGGGTTACGCTTCATTTCCTTTGGTAACATTAAGCAGTTTTGATTTACACGCTGTTTAATGTTTGATGATCACGTTATTTTACATTTTAGTGAGCAATCTTATATCACTTGTTTCAGCTTCTTCTCCTTTGTTTTGATCCGGAGATTCTGTACTAGAAGATGTGTCATAGTGCCCCCCTACCATATAACAGTGAAAACATGGATAGCTGGAAAATTCAGTCAATGGTGGGGAAAGAGTAAAGTAGAATTAAAGTAAATGCCTATGTACACTTTCAATGGACTAGGCTACACAAAAATTCAGATATGCAGAATTAGAAACATATCTGTTTTATATCAAATTCTAATCAATATTTTCAAACAATGTAAGTTTCATAAGACTGTATGAAAAAAAGTATATTTAAAGTCCGCGTGAACTGGAAGTTGCAAATGACTTTTCTCCAGTGTTGTGACGTATTTCCAAGTGAAACGGAATATTGAACAGAGGGCAGGGTTTAACTTTAGCGCTCCTCCTCTCCATCTCTGCTCATAGCAGACTAGCGGTTTGAGGGGAGTGGTTAAGCGTTTTCAACCAAAGCCGTCAAACTGACGTCATCAGAAAAGGAACGCCATTCCAGACCGGAAGTAACTTTTCAGATTTTGATTCAAGATTACCACGGCAAAAAAAAAAATTTCTGTGTATTAACTTGCACGGATTAATTGTTCACCACAAGACTAGTAATATGCGCTAACAAAGTAAATAGGGTCAATTTTGATTTCATGTCGACTTTAATAGGCTACCTGATCAAAAGAGTTAACACAACTGCAAGCCAAGTATTCTTTGAATACTTAATTATACTTGCCAAATACACCTTGACTTTTCTCTCAGTATAAGTCAAGTACACTTAAGTGTAATTTTAAGTATATTTCTGAGAAGTACATAAAGTATATTTTTGAGAAGTATATAAAATGTAGACTGAAAGTATACTTTCTTATTTTTAGTTTAAAATAAGTATACTAATAGAACACTTGAATAAACTTCTTTTTTGTAAGGGTGAGCCTCATGCTAAAACATGGTGAGACTTTTTTAAATAAATACACTCACCAGATTAACCTGACCCACATAGTGGAGTCAATGACTATTATCATAATTGGTTAAAAGATTACAATAGGACAAAAAAAAAAAATAATAATAAGGTCAGGCATGTATGTTGGCTGTAGCGATATCATCAAAAATGGGATAATACCATGCAGCTAAAGACAGGAGTAGCTGCTGAAAGTTCAGCTTTGCCATTGCAACAATAAATTACATTTAAAATATTAAATTGTAAAAGGTTATTTTGAATTGTAATAATATTTCACAATATTACTGTGTTTACTGTATTTTTGGTCAAACAGCTTTTTGATATTGTAAAATATCTCAATATTGTTGCATTATATTTAAAGGGGTGGTTGATTGTGATTTCACTTTTTTCATTTTAAATAGTGTGTAATGTTGCTGTTGGTGCATGAACAGTATCTGCAAAGTTGCTGCGCTGAAAGTTCAACGTAAGCAGAGATATCGTCTTTTAAAAATCAGGAAGTTTAATGCCTACAAAAACGACTCGAATGGGACTACAACGAGATACTTCCCGGGTTTTATACGTAACTAACCCATGCCAAAAAGGGGGCATGGCCATATTTCTGCGGCTTTGTCGAAGAGGAAGAGTTATAGTGAAGAGCTGTAGCCATGCCGTCGAAAGTGTGTTATTTTCACCCAGCTGCCAGGTCTTCTGTGTTCGGGCTTCATACGGACGCTGTAGTTCGTCAACAATGGCTAAAATTTATGTTTGATTATGTTCCTGAAAATTTCAATCGTAATAGCTCTCTGTGCTGCGCATTTTACGGAAGACAGCTTCCATAATCTCCACGAATTAAATGCCGGATTCAACAAGAAACTGTTACTAAAATATGAAGCAGTTCCAACTTTAAAACCAGAGGCAGCAGTTGTTGGGCCACAACCTGTAAGTAAGACTTAATAATGTTTGCATGTATAATTTCAGACGTAATGTTTTAGTTTTATCAAGGACGTAAACAAATGCCAGCGCTGGCTTTAGTAGCCACTTACACGTACAAACGCGTACAAACATTTTGGACCTGAATTTGTAATTATGTACTAATTTTGTAAATGTATTTTCCATGTATATTTTATGACGTAATTTTTCGATTTGATCAAGAACGTAAACCAGTGCCAACGCTGTTTGTTTATAGCCAGTTAGTTCGATGCTATTTTGTGTGTATAAGAATAACGTGTATAAAGTTCAAAAAATTATATGTAATCGCAACAGCCAACTTCAGCTGCTGAAGTTAAAACAATAACTTTAAAAAACGGTATTACTCAGTCATTTATTCAGTTATATGAAATGTTTAATCAGGAGAAAACCGTATCTCAAAAGCTAACAAGCAGCAGTAGCATTTTCAAGTAACAGCGTATCGAAATTCTTATATAATAATAGTAGATTAGAATAGAATAGAATAGAATAGAATAGAATAGAATAATAATAATAAAAAATTTACCATTCAGAAACGTTTTGTAAGAGCCGTGTTTGCGGAGGTTGCTTGACTCTCTTCATTGCCGCTTTCTGGGTCTGATTCTGGCTCAAACTGATACGGAAGTATTGACACCATTATTTACATTTGACCGGAGCACATGCAACTTTCGCCCGTAAAGGTAATGGGCGTGAAGTTTCCGGACAACATGCACTACGCAGTTTAGCCAATTACAACACACCGGCCCAACTAACCAATCTGAGCCCATTGCCTGTTTCTGAGGGAGTGGTTTCATAGAATCAGGAAGTCAACCGGTCGTTCAAATGACAGAGGAGAAAGCGGCTTACAATAAAGGTGAAATTTATGAAAAATAAGACTTTAAAAAAACAAAAAAACCCGAAGACATGTTATATTGCACCCCATTAACACAATCATGCAAAGAAAAAAAGCAGTAAACCACCCCTTTAAGAAAAATGTCTGACTTCATGTCACGGAGCCATCACTTCCGCCCACTGCACCTGGTCACTGCACTCCGCCCACCAGATCACTGTCACCTGAGTTCTGATCACCGGCACCTGCACGTCATGATTGCACTCCCTTTATCAGTCCATCAGCCCTTTCCTGCACCTCAGTGTCTGGTCTTGTCTTATGGTGCGTTCACACCGGACGCGAATATCTCAGACGCGAGTGATTTCAATGTTAAGTCAATGCAAAGACGCGTTAAGCCTTGGTTATACTTTCGCCTGGCTCCGCAGCGCGAGTCTCCGCAGACTGCGCGTGCACCTCCGCAAACGGACGAGGCGTTTATACTTGACGCGCTCGCCGTTGTACTATTCTGTGAAACGATAGGGGGCGACTCGAGTAATTGTCCTCTAAACCATCAGGAAGCGGTGAGAAGAAGAAAGCTACACACGTGACAATGTTTATTTTAGTACATGGCCACCAATACCACACTACAAAAAGAATCGTGTAAAACCCAGTAAACCCTGAGATTATTACTCGTGACAATAAAACAAAATATGGATATGAGATGTGTATACAATATAACTAAATGAACAATCTCTTACATATTTTCTAATTTCACTAAACATTTCATTAAGTTTCTTGAACATTTTTATTAAACATGGACCTTTATGTTCATTCAAAATACTTTTTATGCTATTGAATGCTCATTTTTTAAATGTAAGCAACTAATTTAGACGTGCAAACTGGGTGCCGGTGTGGTGAAAAGTTCGAGCTCGGCCAGATTCGGCTCGAAGTCGTTCATCTTCGGATGCGGCACCACACGCGTTGTTACAAAATCTGCCGTGCACACCGCCAGGCGAAATGGGCCCTTGCGCACCCAACGCGCGCGACCGCTCACACCGCGATGACGTCATTTTTGCCGCGCGCACCTTCGCGCTCGTGCGGACACGTCGAGTATAAACCAGGCTTTACGCGCGTAAAAAATTCCTGTGGCGCGGTAGACGCGAATACGCCTCATTCGCGCGTCAAGTTCGCGCGAATGGCGCGAATTGAGCGTCTGGTGCGTTAAGCGCGTTACGCGCGAATGTTTTATGTAGTGCTTTTTGTGCATTTTCGCGTTTGACGCAAATTCGCGTCTGCCGCCCGAGTTGAAAAATCTGAACTTCTGCGTCAATTCGCGCCGCGTTAACCAATCAGGAGCCTGCTTGCTGCTGTCACGTGGTGAAGTGACAGTTTATAATGTTATTTTATGTTTGGCCTCAATAAATTATTTTGTAATATGACTAAAATGCTTGGTGTGCAAAGCAAATCTTTCACATAAAAACTCGATTTCAATATATGAGAGATACTCATTTTTTATTGAATGCTATTTATTCCATATCTATTTTAGATTATATGAAACATTATTATTCTAATGTAAAGACAACAAACACAATTTAGTGTATAAAAACTTTTAAAAAAATCACAGGACAGGTTTCACTTTTGGAGGCTGGCTCCATTTATTATCAAAACAAAAATAAATGACAGATTAGGTGGGTGCGGGCGAGGGTGAACCTCGCGCCGGGCTGTAGAGCGTGGGCTCGACAGGCATAGACCACTCGAGGCCGAGGCCTTATACGGCCTACGCTGTCCTCGTCAGCGTCCTCATCGTTAGGTCCATCAAACCTAGCTCCTGGAGCAAATTGTGAAACTCCTGAAACCCTCCGGAGGGTCTGGTGGACCCGAGTACAGCGACGATGTCCCCTACGCAGCTGTTTCTGCTCTCCAGAGCATATACGAGCGGTGACTCTCTCGATTAATGCTAATGCTAATGCTCGATAAACATCTAAAAAAGATGTCCGCCAACGGGTTTCGAAACTTTCGCCTCTGACGCGCGTAAATTTCGCTTCAAACTTTTTTTACGCGCGTCAATTTCGCTTCAAACTTTTGTTTTTACGCGCGTCAATTTCGCTCTTGACACGCGAATTAACACAAAAGTGGCCAAGCGTCAAACTAGACGCGGCAGGCGCGAATTTGACGCGCTATTCGCGTCCGGTGTGAATGCACAGTAAGGCTTCTTACCCGCATGCCTACCTGTGGATCTACTTACCCGCATGCCTACCTGTGGATCTACTTACCCGCATGCCTACCTGTTTCCCTTCGTTCCCATCGATCGTCCTGTTTCAAAGTCATCTTCATCTGCAAAGACATTATTCAAGTTCAGCTAAGTGTTCACCATATCAGCATTGTAATCAGCGTTCATCTCATCCTGCATCGCTCACACTGCACTTTAATAAAGTTTTTGTACACTCTACCTTGTCTGCCTATTTTATGGATGTGACAATATCTACACTAAAACAACTTGACGACATCGTTGCAAAATAAATGCCTCAAACTTTCTTTTTTTTTTTCTTTCTTTTTTTTAAGTGTCATTTTGTAGTGTCAAATTTTTCCACTGCTGAAAATGCAAAATGTACATGACTGATCTGCAGTGTTGGGGGTAACGCATTACATGTAACACAAGTTACGTAGTCAGATTTTCTTTTCTTTTTTGAAGTAACTAGTAAAGTAACACTTAAAAACAATTTCTGAGTTCATTTTTCAATAAGTAACAAGTTACTTTGATTACAGACACCTCATGTTGAGAGAAATCGGGAGTGAGGCATTGTGCGCCGAGCAAACATGATGATTTTTGTAGTTCTAGACTAAATGTGAGCATGCATTTACTCATCTCACTTGCACAAAAACATTCAGTAATTCTCAATGAATAAAAACAGTAAAATGTTAACTCAGAATTACATGTGAACCTGCAATTAAATGTTAAATTACACAAATATACTTTGTTTTTAATCTCACTATATTAACCAATGCTTTTGATGCTGACCTTTGATCATCCAATTCAACCATAATAATTGTAAAGGGTGTTATGTTTTATCAAATAATTAATTGAAACCCCCCTTATTTTTTTTTCTGTGAACATCAATAGAATTATGTCAGTTTACCGCCACACCAGCAGATGGTGCCTGAGCGCTCCTGTGAAGCACACTATAGAGACTAGGGCTGCGTTCGAAACCACATACTTCCCTACTATATAGTAGGGGAAAAGCAGTAGGCGAGCGAAAAAGTATGTACGAATCCTTAGTATCCATAAAAGAGTAGGCAAGAATTACCTGGGTGACGTACTAATTCTCGCGAGATTCGGACATACGTATACTCTATGCGTATACTTATAGTGCGTTTGAATA
Organism: Leuciscus leuciscus; assembly: GCF_965113295.1. Classification (NCBI taxonomy): domain Eukaryota; kingdom Metazoa; phylum Chordata; class Actinopteri; order Cypriniformes; family Leuciscidae; genus Leuciscus; species Leuciscus leuciscus. The sequence continues at coordinate 18,064,550 of NC_138736.1, read as the reverse complement.
TGCCTACTTACCTACTATCTAGTAGGAGAAAACAGTACGTGAAAGGAGTAGTATGTTCGAAACATCAGTATTCATAAAAGAGTAGGTGAGAAGTTCCCAGATGATCTACTGCTTCCGCCCAGATTTTCGAGTGCTCGTCCGATGGATACTTTTCTATCCCAGGAGGCCGCACGAGAGGATACGTCATAATCGAACATCGCGGAGATCAGCGACGCGGGTGCTTTCAAATGTGAGTAAACACGGTTCCTTGTGTTAAAATCGCATGTGTTGAACTATTGTAGAGTAAACTGTTGAATTGTTGAAGGTGTAAAGGAGTTAGACAGTATAGTATAGTTGTGATTTTGCTGTAAAAACGCATTTTATTATGTATAGCTTCAGGGGAGCTCCAGTAAACTCACGTTTACGTCTCTAAAGTGGATTTACATCTTAAAGACGCTCATTTTAAATGTCTATTTACATCTGACAGGAAAATCTTCTATAAGTATTGCATATGAGCACATCACAACATGAAATAGACATCTGAGTGATGAATGTGTGCTATTATGTAAGAGAATTCACTGTTGTCAACAGTGTTTATATTACAATACACAGAAGGGTATTTTAGGGATCTTACTAAAATATAAAGATAATTTTGTTACTTCTAATACAGAAATCAAATGACGTTGTGCTGTTAAAATGATTGCTTTTGTATTATGTTTGAGTATTTTTGTAGGATCTGAAATCTCTGCAGACTGGTGTGAGCACTGAGGATGAGGAGCCCAGAGCTGAATCCTGGAAATGGTGCCATGAATGAGACCCTCCATCACTCCACTGGCCCTTATGAGACCCTCCATCGCTCCACTGGCTCTTATTGCCTCAGATTGTGAAGCACAGCGCAGCACACAACAACCTCCGGCACGAAGGCACGGCTCACCTCTGGTGGTCAGCTGATTCATCAGAATAATGCCGGAGAATGGGAACCGCTGTGTTGAGATGGCAGTAGGATGTGGGGTTCACCGCCTGTAAATACATGATTGTAGTTTGAATAAAGTTTCATGTGTTGTTGACTTGTATATGCATTTGTTTATTGATGGTTACTTTTATTTGCTCTTTTACCAATTTATTCATGTTTCTTATTGTTGTCATAAATAAAATATAATTATTTAATGAATGCATTAATTCATTGCTTGACTGAAAATGTAAATGTTTTCACTGCATTTATCTAGAGTGTATTCATGCATTGCTATGTCATTTGATAAAACAAATTACATTTAGCTTGTTTTATTAAATTATATAATTTTCAGTACAACAAAGGTAATATAATTAAGTATTGGGGCAACACTTTACAATAAGGTTTGTTTGTTAACATTAGTTAACTACATTAGTTAGCATGAACTAATAATGAACTGCACTTATACAGCATTTATTAATCTTTGTTAATGTTAATTTCAGCATTTACTAATACTTTATTAAAATCTTGTTAACATTAGTTAATGTACTGTGAACTAACATGAACAAACAACGAACAGCTCTATTTTTATTAACTAACGTTAACAAAGATGAACAAATACAGTAACAAATTGTTCATGGTTAGTTCATGTTAGTTAAAACATTAACTAATGTTAACTAATGAACCTTATTGTAAAGTGTTACCAGTATTGGCCAGCATTTATCATTATTATTGTGTGTAAGTTTTGGGGTGGGCTAGCAATACAATTTGTTCTGGGGTAATATTAATGTTTAAGGAGTGATACTTAAATTTTTCGAGTATAAAATCAACAGTTTTCTCCAAAGGCGAGATCTTCGAGCAGCTGCCTGTCTCCTTTGTGCAAACATTAAAAACGCTGTGGAAAACCATTCTAGGTAGGGCTGTCGAGTTACTGATGTTGTGAGGTGTAATGGACCTGTCATTCATATCTTTTTTTTTTTATTGCCAAACTTAGTTACATACAAGATCAGGGAAAGATAACATGGTTGTACTGTATATTTAACAATGAACAATCATAATGACAAAAAAACAATGACAAGGTTAAATATCTTTAAATAATTAATCATAATACATAAAAAATACAAAAAAATAATATTATTTTTCTTATTTATAAGCCTGAGAGAAGAAAAGAGAGGTAAATTCAACAAGAAAAAGAGAGAAACATTACGTAGATTTAAAGGGGACATATCATGCTAAATGCACTTTTTTAGCCCTTAAATGCATTTTGTTGTATATTTGGAGTGTTTAGAAGTACAGAAAAGATTAAATTATTCTCTTCAGGTGCTTCGTTGATATCTTTATATTCTGTTTTGGTCATATTTTTCAACCGGTTCAGATTTTTCTGTTATCTATGACGTTTTTTGAACTATCACGTCACAGTATTTGCAGCGGAACTGCCAAATAAGGACATTGACTTCCGGCCCAACACTTCGAGCAATCCGCCATTATTATTTCTCGCTGCAATTTTGTAGTCCAAGCTAAAGGATGCAGAAGTTACGAGAGGGTAAGTTAAAATGTTCGGTTGTTGGATGTAGTAACCCACACGCTTCATTACACCGTCTAATTTAGATGAACTGCCGCGCTTGTGACAGGAGCATGTTTAACTGAAAGAACGAGCAGAGAGAGAGACCCGGTCGCGCGCGCGCTCACTCTCTCTCTTCAGAGCCAGGCGAAAGTGTAAACAAGACATCACCGTCTCCAAACTAGACGCTGTCTTGCTCTCTCTCCCTCGGACATATTAATCAAAATAAATCGACACGGTGGTAAAAGGTCGGAAGACCAAAGTTTCATGTGTAAATACAGTACACACCATTGCGATACATCCATATGAAGACGTTGTTCTGCAGGTTCGTCGTCTTCATTTTCATCTCGCTCCGGCTCTGGCTCGAACATGTAAGGCTGGCTGGACAAGTCTTCCGTTGTTGACATTTTGTTAATAACGTGTGTATAAAAGTTTCTGTGCGCTAGATAATCCTATCTCTGCTACCAGACTACAAAAATGGCCGAACGGGGTGGAGTTGAACCGAGTGTCACCGCTACAACCTGGAGAGGGGGCGGGGTATGAAGTGTCTCAATATTATTTAAAGAGACCGCACCAAAACGAGTTGCTTTCAGATGCACATTAGAAAAGGGGTAAAAAAGGGGCCTGTGGAGCTATAATAATGAGGAATTCAGACCCAAGCATTGCAGTTCCGCTTTATATAGACTACAAATGTATGATTTATATGTAAAAAGGAACAATTTAAAAGCATGATATGTCTCCTTTAAGCCACTTTTGCTTGTGGGTGAAAAATTGTGGATATTGAATGAACTTTGATTGACAGCTTGATTGACAGCTGATAACGAGCATAGGCTGCGCCGAGGAGAATGACAACATAAGAAGTGCCATTTTTTAATATACAGTTGAAATATAATACTACTGTTTTTGTATCATGAAATGTAGTTTTAAAGAGTTTTTCAGGCGAGAATGTAGTTGTTTAAAGCTCAAATCTGTGGTTTATTTATAAAGATAGCGCTCATGTACCCCGCCTGGAACAGCCTTTCCTCGGCTAGTCGTTCTGACGTTTGCCGCTGACTCTGGGGTCTCTGTAGTGGTTAAACATGAGATATAATTCGTCTTGTGTATATCTAACAGGCGATATTTGGTCTCGTGAATCTATAATTTGTTCCCTGGCCCATCGTTTTGGCTGAGGGGAAGTTTCATAACTTTATAAGCTATTTAACTTTACCGTTGTATGGTTAGACTAGAGCGCTGACTTTGTATGTTTGACTGAATTGTTTGCTTTATTTGTATAGCTTCTTGTACCTTTCACTTATACTTTTATAATGGCTAATATTGATAAAACTGGGTTTGAGACTGGGTTGAGTTTTGTCATTTTAAATTTTAATACAACGAAGATGATCTGTAATGTTGTTTACTGCAACATCTGTTGTTTAGTACAAATGCACATATTGCCTGGACCATATTAAAATGTTTAATATTTTTATATTATATTTAAACGAAAAGAGGCAGGGTTGTGTTTTATATTTCGTTTTGTTATAAATAGGCTAACGTTATGCAGTGAATATAATCAATAACGTTACGCGTTGCCTGAACCACATTTGTGTGGCTATAATGTTTAAGATTTCTTTAAATTAAAACGAAAAGAGGCAGTGTGGTGTTTTATAACATATTTTGTTTTATTGTTGCCTAAAATATACATACAGAGATAACCGGAGTAGCAGAGCGAGCTGAGTGACGCAGAATAACCGGACTCGCGTCCTCGGGAGTCATTCTCCTGAGTCGGACTTGGCAATTAAGTCCAAACTTTGCGTACTTGCTATCGAGAAACGCCTAATGTCGGCGCTTGGCTTCTTGTGACAAACACGCCGGGAAGCAAGAACAAGATCTGCTGTATGTCATCCATTGTTGTTGCTTTCTTCACGCGAAAATGACATCGTTCCAGTCTCACACAAACCCGCCCTTTTACCCATATATGGATTGGCCAGAAGTTGGGCGGGGTTAGGATTTCCCGAGATTTTCCAATATGGCGCCGCCCATACCCCCCATAAATGGCTTCAAACCCGTTCTTCAGAAAGTCTATGGATGACGTCACAGACGCTTTGTCCATATTTTTTACAGTCTATGGTTTAATCACATTAAAACGTCAACATGGCGGATGATGTACGGCTCGCATTCATACTGAACGAGATCTTGCTATAAAGTACCTATACTATTTTAGCGCTCGTTAAGTAAGTATGCTACTTATTGAAATTAAGTACCTACTCAGTGAGTATGCGCTTTCGAACGCAGCCTAGCTTTCTCCCGGGTGTGATCTCAAAAGTAAACTGACGCGCATTTTGTCTGTCTCTTTTATTGTTTCGCGGGTAAAATAAGATACACTTTAAACATTCTTCTGACTGTTCACATGATAATGGGAAGGTTAAAGAAAGTAATTGTGAAGTGTTTTGTGATTTTTCCATGTTGTAGTGTCTGTACAAATTTAATTAACTCGAGGGTCATGAATGCAAGCGATTAATTGTTTATTTAATGCATTCAAAAAAAAGTATTAAAAGTTATACAGAATTATTGTAATGTTTGAACAAATTGGCAATGCGAAGTGTAATTTTTCTGTGTTTTAGTTGAGGAGTTAAGTATATCTGTTGCATTAACCATTCAATCACCATTTTGAGTGCTTTGCACACACGCTTGTGTGACACGATGCAATAAGGGTGAAATGGTGTATGTAAACTAACGTTAAGGTTCTAAATGCATCAGTAGTTTATGTATTTCTCTTGTGTGTTTGAGCAACTCATTTGTGTTTGGGAATCTTTTAGTTATATGAGTAAAGAGTGACATTTATGTGAATCTTTATTGCTTTCTGTACACACTCTTCTTTATATACAATATGTAACTCATATATTGCCTTTATGTGAAACATGCTATGGAATACAGGTGTGTATGTATGATTCATAGCACATGTCAGTTAATGTACAGATGAAGTTATTTTTGTATGTAACTCAAGAAATGCTTACAGTTACTAAAAAGTTTTATGATCAGAAGTAAACTGATGCGCCAAGGGAACGACACTTATTTTGTCTGTCTCTTTTATTGTTTCGCAGTGTTTTCATAGGTACACAGTGCTTCACTGCCTGTGTGTCCTTTGCTGCCAGCCCAGATATCCCCTAGGTCTGAAGCCGGTAACATAAGCAAAAATGACTTTAGATAAAATCACATTTGTGTTTCTTTTTTTATTAATTGCTGAAGTAAGAGTGTTGAACTTTATTCTCCTGCATCCTATTCTTCTGCGATCCAGAATGTAAGCACAGCTGAAAGGTTTGTTTGAGCTGCACCCTCTAATGTACAGGTGTAAATTTGCATTTCCCTCAGCCTGAGGCTTATTCATTTCACTTTTGGTGTGAAAGGGCCTTTACATTTGCCAAAAATATAACTTTTTTGTTTATAAAAAACAAACAAGCAAGCACAGCTTAGATGAGGAACAGTAACACAAAAGTAACACAACGCATTACGTTCCATAAAAAGTAACTAAGTATTGCATTACTTGGTTACAAATTTTGGGAGTAATGGAATATTGTAATGCATTACTTTTAAAAGTAACTTTCGCCAACTCTGGTGATCTTTGATTTATTTGTGATTACCCAGTTCATTACATCAGCTTTATTGAGATTATTTATTTCACTGCTTTGGAAGCAGACAGTGCCTAGTGATTATGATACACTATTGTCCCAGAGCTGTGATTGGGATTGTGGGATGTGGACAGGCATGCTGGTTTCAAACCCTTATCCAAGTCTAGTTTTTTTTTTTTTTACATTTGGGTGTACTCTCTGTGTTTTCCTACATTCTGATGTGTAATGTGTGTGTACAAATACATACTTAGATACATCACAATCAAGTTTCAGTGGAAATGACATTAAAGCATTTTAGTTTACCATATATGCAGTAGTATTCAGTATTACACTTTAATCTTATTTAAAATAAAATAGAAGCATGAAATTATATATAATGTTGTATTTAAGTCCTAATAAGTGGGTCAAAAAGAGCTCTTAAAGGGATACTTCACCTCTGGAAAGATGAATGTGTATTTAAAATAGGTCATTTATGTAGAAGAAATGTGAAATTATTTTTGAATTTGGAGCTTTCTAGACTGAGAAAAGCCAGAAAATGTATTTTTGGCTTATGTGGATGAAAGACAACAACTCCCAGAATGCACTTGCTTCGCTGCCCTAGGAGGCCACTCCCAAGCCACGCCTACCGGTAAGAGAGCGCAGTTGAAAACAAGGCTAGGCTACTAGTGAGTCTCCGTGACGAGTTTGCCCGGGATTTCGGCCAAAATGTCCGGGATTCGGCTTTTGCGTTCTACGGTCGCCATTCATTATGTTTACTGTGGCGAGCAGGACGAGGCTGAGGGGCGCGGGAGAACGACGCGAGGCCGGTGGCGTGATTACTGATGAGCCGGTCTCGTATCTCTCGCGGAGGAGCGGGAATTTTCTTAGCAATGTTAAAACGCAAATCGACCGATCACTTGTTTAGCGTTCATGTAAACACTACATTCAGATTCACCAATCGGAATGAATTCAGTTTGATTGAAACAAAAGGTGTGCATGTAAACAATGAATGGCGACTGCAGAAAGCAAAAGCCGAATCCCGGACATTTTGGACGATCTCGACGGCCGGACATGTCCGGGAAAAAGAGTATGGTAACCCCTACTACTCAGCTTTCTCCTACTACTCAGCTTTCTCCACAGAACAAGAGCCTGCTAGCTTAGCTTCCAAAAAAAGATGGCTGATACTATGTGTACATTCTGTGAGTGAGATCCCACCTCCCATGGGCGGGTTGAAAACATGCGGGACAGCCCCTCCGGGCCCTCCTACTGGCTGTAGTCTTTAGCCTCTGGCCAAAAAATCCTCAGATGACGCAAAATGACGATTTTTGCGTCATCGGAGGATTTTTTCCAGACAAAAAATACATAAATCTCTCATCTCAGTCCATATGAGGGTGGAAAGCACGGTCATTCAAAAATACTACAGGTTTTCTACTAATACAAAGCTTAATGCTAAATCCTGAAGTATCCCTTTAAGTTCAGCTAATTGCATTTGAAATAAATGTAAACTATAATACATTTTCACTTAATTGCTTTTAGTGTTCTTGGCAGCTGCAGGCCAGCTTTCCTTTAAAGCTTATCAGCACCAGTTATTTTGTATGCCATGTTTTAAACTTGTTGGTTTTTCCCCTGTTGTTTTGATTGGGATAATCTCAATATTTTGTTAAAATGTAAAGTGACATGCTCATTTGGAATACATTAATTTAGGAAATCAAAACCATGTTTCCCTCTGTTAATATCTTTCAGATGGGTTTTTGTACTGCTAGAATTGTAAAGAGGAGACCAAGACACTGAGTATGTCTTTGTGGGTTACGCTGGTCAGCCAGTGTGATTCGTTTGATATTCAGCCTGTTGGAGGAAAATGCCTGCCAAAAACAGTAATGACAGACAGACCATGGACTCACAGATCAAAGTCAAGTCAAGTCAAGTTTATTTGTATAGCGCTTTTCACAATACAGATTGTATCAAAGCAGTTTCACAGTATTAAATTAAAATAATACAACAAAGTTTGTTTCAAGAGGAATTTATTGATTGATAAAATTAAATTAAATATCCCCAAAATATCCCCAACTGAGCAAGCCAAAGGCAACAGTGGCAAGGAACCGAAAAACTCCATCAATACCCCTTTTCCACCAACAAGAACCGGGTGCTGGTTCAGAGCTAGAGCTATTGCCAGTTCGGAGTTGGTTCAACTGACGAGCTTACTAAGAACCGGTTTGCGTTTCCACCGGCCAGAGAGCCACAACAGAGCTATATCTTACGTCACTGCATACGTATCATGTTGCCCAGCAACGCTAGAGCGGCAGCGCCAAACACAAACACACCAGACTTGTTCGAGATGCATCGGCTTCTCGCAGAACGATCAGCACATGAAATCAAATCACTGCGAAAGTGATCAAAAAGCACAAGGAGTCGTATGATCTCCAAACACTCCCGCAGCTCTGATCGGTCCACGCTGCTCCGATGCATCTCGAACAAGGCATCAACAATAATAGACGTTGCGTTACTATGGATGCTCATAGGTTTGCGAAAATAAATCGGCATCCAAACACGGCGAATCCAACGCGTTCGTGCAGCTCGCCGTAACTTACATAGACGGATATTATAATCGAGCTGCTATTAGCTCGACTAGGTGCTATTTAAAAATGGCGGTCACAAGTTTCTCTTCAGTCTTGTTGGCCACGGTAACCCCGCCCCCAGCCTCTGACGCAAGCGGTTCTTTCTTGGCTCCGTTCTAGACCCTGCAATGATTTGGTGCTACTTAAGAACCCGTTTTACTGGTTCGGGGCTGGTGCTTTGGCGGTGGAAAAACAAAGAACCGATTTGAAACTAGGCTCTGGCTCCGAACCAGCACCAGCTCTGCCTTGGTGGAAAAGGGGTACAAGTGACCTAATGGTGTCCTAAAACTCCATCAGAACCCAGGCTCAGTCGGGGGCCAGTTCTCCTCTGGCATTTATGAGCTAGAGGCCGGATTGTAGTTTGAACTGTGGGATTATATGAATGCCTGGCCGAAGAGATGCGACTTTAATCTAGTTTTAAACTGGGAGAGCGAGTCTGAGCAACGAACAGTATCAGGAAGACTATTCCAGAGTTTTGGAGCCAAATGTGAAAATGCTCTCCCTCCTTTGGTGGTTCTGGATATCCTAGGTATGACCAAAAGCCTTGAATTTAGTGATCTTAAAGAGCGCGATGGATTATAGGGTGATAGAAGATCCGTTAAATAGACTGGAGCTAAGCCGTTTAGGGAATTTTAAAGTGAAAGATAAAGTGGGCTCATATTTCATTGTGTAAGTGGCAAACATTCAGCATCTGTGTGATCTCTGCCAGAGACTCTAAGAAATTTTATTTTACTCTCTTTCATTCTCTGCAGTCTAAAACTTGACTAATGAAAAAACGCCTCGGTTACGACTGTAACCTCGGTTCCCTGAAGAGGGAACTCGCGTTGTGTCGAAACTGACGCTATGGGGAACGCTTTGCGTGATGACGTCTTGAAGCACATGTAAAATCAGTCGAATGGTGTGGCGGAACGTCAGAGGCGGGTGACGTCACGTACCAGGAAGCTATAAAAGCCGGCCCGAAACAGAAAACGAAAGCTTCGTAGAGTCTGAAGTCGTGCTGACAGGCATGAAGGAGATATGGCAAGGCGACGCAACGCTCGTTCCCTCTTCAGGGAACCGAGGTTACAGTCGTAACCGAGGCGTTCCCTTTCAAGGGAACTCGCGTTGCGTCGAAACTGACGCTATGGGGAACGTCTATACCAACGCCACCATAGCTACAAATGTCTGTCCTGTGTGAAATCAAGTGCGCAGCACTAGGAAGACAAAACTGAGACCCTGGAGTAGAGTCTAAGTCCAGAGAGTAAAACCTGACGAAGGTGTGCGGTGAGGACCAGCCTGCCGCATCACAAACGTCCTGTAAAGACACTCCTGATATAAGGGCCTTAGAGGCCGCCATACTCCTAGTAGAGTGCGACCGAACAGCCAAAGGAGAAGGCTGCCCAGCCGCCTCATAAGCAAGTGAGATAGCCTCAACCACCCACTTGCTCATCCTTTGCTTAGACACTGGACCTCCCTTGTTAGGGGACCCAAAGCATACAAACAATTGATCGCTTTTCCGCCACAGGGCAGCTCTGTGGACATATGCGTCTAACGCCCGAACAGGGCAAAGCAAATTATTCGCCTCCTGGTCCGCATTTTGAAAGGGAGGAGGACAGAAGGCCTGCAGAACAATAGGTCTAGCCACATTAGTGGGGACCTTGGGGATATTGCCCGGTCTAGGATGAAGAAAAGCTTTGACCATACCCGGAGCAAACTCCAAGCATGACGGAGCAACCGACAATGCTTGGAGATCCCCTATTCTCTTTAGAGAAGAAATGGCTAGAAGGAACAGAGCTTTCAAAGTCAAGAATTTCTCAGGAACCTCCTCAATAGGCTCAAAGGGGGCCAGGGAAAGGCCTTGCAGCGCAATGGACAAATCCCAAGGTGGCACCCTAGAGCGAACTGCAGGCCTCAGCCTCCAAGTGCCACGAAGGAAACAAGATACCAGAGGGTCTTTCCCCACAGACATTCCACCCAAAGGAATGTGGTAAGCACCTATAGCCGCCACATAAACCTTTAAAGTGGACGGGGTCAGACCTGCAGTGAACCGGTCCTGCAGGAACTCCAGAACTGTACCAATTGGGCAGTTGACTGGATCCAACCGACGGTCACTACACCAAGAAGTGAATACTCTCCACTTCAGGGCATAAAGTTTCCTCGTGGAGGGAGCTCTGGACTGTAGAATGGTCTCAACAACCTCAGTTGAGAGACCTGACTCTATGAGCTGGGCCCCCTCAGAGGCCAAGTCCACAGGTTCCACAGTTCTGGTCGGGGGTGAAAAATCGAGCCCCCTGCTTGGGACAGAAGGTCCCTCCTGACGGGAAGCTCCAGAGGATGCCCGTCGAGGAGGGACACAAGATCGGGAAACCATACTCTGCCCGGCCAGCGCGGGGCTATAAGAAGCAGGCAAACCCGGTCCCTGCGAACTCTCTCCAGAACTCCCGGGAGCAGAGCCACTGGGGGAAAAGCGTACAGACGTAGCCTCGGCCACGTCTGTACCATAGCATCCAGTCCCAGAGGAGCTGTATGTGTGAGGGAGAACCAAAGTGGACAGTGAGACGTCTCTCGAGACGCAAACAGATCCACTTGTGCTTGGCCAAACTCCCTCCATATCAGCTCCACCACCTCGGGGTGGAGCCTCCATTCCCCGGGCCTCGGCCCCTGTCTCGACAGAGTGTCTGCTCCTATATTCTGGACCCCGGGGATGTAGGCTGCCCTGAGTGACAGCAACTTCCCCTGGGACCACAAGAGGATATGGCGTGCCAGATTGGATAATGGGCGCGAGCGCAAACCCCCTTGGTGGTTGATATAGGCGACTACCGACGTGTTGTCCGTATGCACTAACACATGGTGTCCCCTGAGATCTGTGATAAAGCTCCTCAGAGCCCGGAAGACAGCTAACATCTCTAGGCGATTGATGTGCCAGGAACGATGATGGTCTTCCCACAGACCTTGAGATGAGCGACCCTCTAGGATCGCTCCCCAACCCGTGAGGGAAGCATCCGTCGTTAGCAGTTTACGACGACAAGGAGCTCCCAGCACTGGGCCCTGGGACAGGAACCAAGGTTTCTTCCACATAACCAAGGCACGTAGGCATCGCCGCGTGACCTTGATTGTGCGAAATGGGTTGCCCCTCGGAGAAAACCCTCTGGTCCTGAGCCACCACTGCAGGGGCCTCATGTGCAGTAGTCCAAAAGGTATCACGTTGGAAGCTGCTGCCATGAGACCCAACAGTCTCTGGAACTGTTTGACAGTGAGTAGCTGGCCTAGCTTTACACTTTTCACAGCTGCAAGGATGGAATCTACACGTGGCGGTGACAGGCGCGCCTGCATCGACACTGAATCCCAAACCACGCCTAAAAAAGTGGTCCTCTGAAGTGGAGAAAGCACACTCTTCTTGGCGTTCAGCCGTAACCCCAGCTCTTTCATATGGGCGAGGACGACATCTCGATGCCGAATCGCCTCCTGATGCGACTGAGCTAAAATCAACCAATCGTCGATGTAGTTCAATATGCGAATACCCTGAAGGCGCAAGGGCGCCAGAGCTGCATCCACGCATTTCGTGAAAGTGCGGGGTGATAAAGCCAGGCCGAATGGAAGAACTCGATATTGGTATGCTTTGCCCCCGAAAGCAAACCTCAGGAACATCCAATGACACGGACGGATGGAAATATGGAAATATGCGTCCTTGAGGTCTATCGTGACAAACCAGTCCTCGGACCTGATCTGTGGCACGATTTGTCTCAATGTTAACATTTTGAACTTGAGCTGCATGACTGACTCGTTCAGAACTCGAAGATCTAAAATGGGACGCAATCCCCCGTCCTTCTTCGGAACTATGAAGTACCGGCTGTAAAACCCGGTTTCCCTGTTGGAGGGAGGTACATATTCTATGGCCCCTTTCTCTAACAGAGTGTTTACTTCCTGTTCCATAACCAGAACCTGCTCGGGGCCCACCACTGTGGGCAGGACCCCCATAAACCGAGGTGGGCGTTTCTTGAATTGTATCTGATACCCTTTTTCCACGGTCTGCAGGACCCAACGAGAAACATTTGACAGTAGCTTCCACGCTGTCAAAGATTCTACTAGAGGTACCAGCCTCTCGAGACTGGTTTCTGGATTTTGTTGCTGTTGAGTAGTCGGTTCGTCGCCCTGTAACGGCGCACCGGCAGGGAACGACCGAACAGACTGCTCTAGCACCCTCCTCAGAGGGGGCGGGCATCCCGAGGCCACTACGTTTCCGGGTGGACCTTGAGATATGTGCTCGCCGGAGACCGCTGCGCCCTGAAACACCGGAGGCGGCAGGGTTGGCAGACCGGTCCCCTGAGGGCACCGAAGAGAGACGGGCACCGTAAAACGAGGTGTTGACCGCTCTGCTTCGGGGGGGACTACCCTCATTTGTCCTGAGCCCTCGGACGTCAGGACTTTTTCCCAGCAGCCTTCTTGGCGGTAATAACAGTCCGCAGATCCGTTTTACCCCTCGAAGACTGCTGGGTTTGAGAGCGCCCTCCGTGTCCCCGAGATTTTTGTGGGGGAGCACGGGAGGAAACGCTCTGTTTCTGAGTGGCACGGTGCTCAGCGCTCTTTTTAGAGGAGTGAGGCTGCTCCCGCTCAGCAGCCTCATAGAAAGAACGGCGGGGGAGAAGTTTCTGAAGTGCAGCTGCCTGTTTTGAAGCTTCTTGAGATTTAGCTACAGCACTATTAACTGCGTCTCCAAATAAACCTACAGTGGAAACCGGTGCATCCAAAAGAACATGCTTCTCTTTGTCCTTTATATCGCTTAGATTGAGCCACAGATGCCTCTCAGTGGCCACCAGGGCTGCCATAGAGTGGCCGATGGATCTAGCCGTCTCCTTGGTGGCCCTGAGAGACAAATCTGTGGCTCTACGCAGCTCGGACACAGTATCGGGACCAATACCCCCGCCCTCCTCTAAATCACCCAATAATTCTGCCTGGTAAGCTTGCATTATGGACATAGTGTGCAAACATGCTGCAGCTTGGCCGGAGGCGGCATAAGCTTTATGAACCAGGGAGGAAGTGAATTTGACTGGTTTAGATGGTAATACAGGAGCCTTCAGAGAAGATGCCGTTGCTGGAGAGAGATAGCTCGCAAGCGTCTCCTCCACCTTCGGCATCTCCCCATAACCATGCTCTTTATATTTATGTATAGTGGAGTAGTGGGATGTTTGTGCAGTGTAAACTCTGAACGATACTGGTTTTCCCCACGATCTCGACACCTCGGTGTGGAGATCGGGGAAAAACGGAAGGCTTCTGCGCTGAGGCTGTGCACGAGATGGCAGGAAACGTTCGTCGAGCTTGCTTTTCGAACGAACGCCCTCCGAATCTTCTGGCCACTCAATAGATAATCGCTCGACAGCCCTTGTAACAACATCGAGCAATTCCTCAAACGCATGAGACTGAGGTGGCGAATCCTCAGACTCAGCGTCAATACTAACAACGTCCAACTCCTCAGAGCTGGACAATTGCAGTATTGGTGCCTCCATCGAGGCACTGGATCTATCAGAAAGAGGCTGAGATAAGGCAGAGCCCGTCTCAACATCCACCGATAGATCCATTTGCGAACCCCAGGTCTGTGATCGATGCCGTGCCTCGGCAGCGGCGGGACCAGAGCCCTGGGGAACGCGATCCTGGTTAAATAAAGCCAGGCGGGATCTGAGCGTACGCATAGGAAGCGCATCGCAATGCTCACAGCCAGCACCCTCGAGTGCTGACTGGGCATGCTCTTCACCCAAACAGACAACACAAAGAGTGTGAGTGTCCCCACTCGTTAAATAACGCGGGCAGGGGTGAACACACACTCTAAACTGCTGCTGCTTACTCGCCATACTGAATATATAATGCAATATAGACAGACAACACCAAATAACAAGGACAGATTCACACAGAGCGCAACTGAAGACTCAGAAAGCTTTCGTTTTCTGTTTCGGGCCGGCTTTTATATCTTCCTGGTACGTGACGTCATCCGCCTCTGACGTTCCGCCACACCATTGGACTGATTTTACATGTGCTTCAAGACGTCATCACGCAAAGCGTTCCCCATAGCGTCAGTTTCGACGCAACGCGAGTTCCCTTGAAAGGGAACTTAAAATTCATTAAGATTCTCGCTTTATTACCAGCTCTGTTGCGTTTTCTTTTTGCGACTCTCCTCTGTTCAGAGTTTTTTTTTAACATTTTTTTACTGGTGATTCCCTGGATGTCTTTAGACATAGCATGCTCCATGTCAACCTTTCTCGCCCATTGTGACAACTAACCTATGCCACTCCTGCACAATACATGTTTCAAAAACTGCGTCTTAATTCAGAGGCTGCATCCTTTGAAGGTCGCATTCGAAGGCCGATTGCATCACAGCGGCATAACGAAGGTTGTCTCAGTTCAAAGGCTTTTTTAAAAATGTTGTTTTTGTGTCTGTGGATTTTTTTTTTCTGATAAAAAAGATAAAACAATATTTTGTAAGAAAACAATAGATAGCAAAATAGTCAATAAAATCTGTATTAGTCATGTTTCCCTGACACCACTTATAAATAATTAAATGTATTTGTACTTGGTTTGCCTTGTCCAAACAGAGCGTGAACTCCTGTCCCAGGTGGTAATAAAGAAGGGTGAGGACGGCCCATCGGATGGCTAAACGTTCCTTTGCAATGACGCTGTATCAAGTCTCTCTATTGGAGAATTTCCAACTCAGATACAGCTCGGGCTGTTCCTCTTCTCTGACCACCTTGGACAGGACCGCACCCATGTCTGTCTGCA
Source organism: Leuciscus leuciscus (assembly GCF_965113295.1). NCBI lineage: Eukaryota > Metazoa > Chordata > Actinopteri > Cypriniformes > Leuciscidae > Leuciscus > Leuciscus leuciscus. Next base: position 18,049,115 of record NC_138736.1, on the reverse strand, counting down.
ATGTCTGTCTGCAATAAAAAGGGGAGATCAAAGTTATGGGATTGCAAGAACGGCCCACGACACAGAGCAGCCTTCGCTTTGGTTAGAGCCTGTTGGCACAGCTTCGACCTCTGGACTGGATCCGTTGCAATATTGATCCTTTTTTGTGAGATCAGTCAGTAGGCTGGTGAGCTCAGAAGAAACCTTTATAATATCCCGCCAGCCCCAGGAACTGTCTCACATCCTTTTTGGTCTTAGGACTTGGGCAGGCTGCAATCATGGCAGTCTTATCAATTTGGAGACGCACCTGCCCATGTCCCAAGTGGAAGCCCAGATACCGTACCTCCACATGCCCAATTGCACACTTCCTCGGGTTCGCAGTGAGTCCAGCCACCCTCATCAATTGCAGGACAGCACGCAGATGTTCCAGATGCAGCTGCTAATCATTACTATAGATAATGATATCATCCAGATATACCAACGCATATGCAGAATGTGGTGGGAGGATTTTGTCCATGAGACGCTGGAAGGCAGAAGGAACCCCAAACAACCTGAACGGAAGGGTAACAAATTGGTATAATCCGAACGGCGGCATTGTGAAGGCTGTGTTTTCCTTAGATTAGGGGTGTGGAACGTTTGTCCTGGAGGGCCACTGTCCTGCCGAGTTTAGTTCCAAACCTAATCAAACACACCTGAACAAGCTTTTTTTTCCGGGTTGGAACTAAACTCTGCAGGACACTGGCCCTCCTGGACCAACGTTCCCCATCCCTCCTTTAGATAATGGCAATAAGGGTGTGACACTGTCACATATGACACATTTTAACAGCTCTATATATTAAAATGATATTTTATGTATTAGAGTTTTAATAGGTTTATTCATTAATATGTCTTAGTCATTTTAGTCTGTTTTTTTCCTCTTATCTGTCTTTAAATGATCATGGGTCTGCCTGTCATGTGAGTGATCACATGACTGGAAGTAGACCGCATAAAGGAGGCAGCAGGGCATGCAAACGGGGTCGCTAACATATCGTCCAATTTGTGATCACCAACAGCCTGGATTGTGGAGTTACCCTTTGAGGACTTGCCTTTTCAGAAGCACCCTTTATTGGATTATCACTGTGGATTGTATACACTGGTGGACACATTCACTTTGGGACTTTCAACACACTAGGACTCTTTTATGGACTGTTTTATGGTATGGGGGAAATGTTATGCAGTGAATACTTAACTGTTTTGACAACATAGGAGTGTTTAGTTTGCTGTGTTAATTGTTTTGAGAGCAACTATATTCATTTGGAGAAATGTGTCTTAAAAGAAACTATAAAACACTTAATTTATTGATTCTATTTCTTTTTAAAGCAATCTCAAACTCACACAGTTTAATCTGACCTAAATTTTAACTCTTGTAACTGATTGGGCTATTACAAGGGGATCTGCCAATAAATGTGTGCCAAGTCCAGTGTCAAATAAAAGCAAGTCGAACCTACTGCCTGGCTCACACTACAGGAGTTTTAGGCCGATTTATGCCCGATGTCCCCCTCCCGAGAATCGGAGAAAAAATTTTGTCGAGGACTTTGATCGGTTCCGATGTTCGGCGCAGATTATCTGGTAATGTGAGGTGTTCACAGATCGAATCTTGCACCTCCCGATCTGCTCTCACACAAATCGGGCTCGCCCCGATCATATCAAACATGTTTGATATTTAAGATTTTAAATCGGGATGAGCAAGTCTGTGATTACGTCAGTGCTGTCAAAATAGCCAGGAAACAAGTAGGGCTGTCGTGCTGAAGGAATTTTCCTTGAGATTATTTTGAGTGACTCAACTCGATATGCGTTTTTATCTCCATTTATTTATTGCTATATAAATAAGTGTTACGCTGTGGGTAGCAGGCACAAAGACGAGTACATGTTCAGTAATGAAACCGAAAGTAAAAAGCGCGTTAAAACGAAGTGGATTTAAATGAAGATACACGTCAAAATAAGGGTCGGGGGTCCACATAATATAATAAACACAACATAAACATGACAATGAGCTTGTTAGACCATTGTTATATAACAGTTAATTCCTTGAATCTCACTTTACGAGAGGCTTTCTGCTGATATTTTTTACCAGTATTGACATTGAAAGTCTCTGCGCATTAGAGACTGTCACTCAGTCATTAAACTGTTCATTCAACGGAAATGTAAAAATGCGGATGCATTCACAGATAGGTGCTAGATGTAATGAAACAAGCTGTTAATTATTTTAATATTTAATTTAAACTTTGAGCTCCACTTTACAAGACTCTGAGCAGGACAACGCTGAAGCTGATGCGTCACTCCATGATCAACGCCGGCATTGATTTATTGTATTGACCAGCGCTGACGCCATTCATGAGAAATATCCTTAAAAGGATGATTTTTGAAAGATTTCGCTTTCCTTGGTCATGGCTACCTTTTCACCAATATGACTTGATAAGAAGGCACACCCGTCGTTTTGGGCGGCCAGGGGGCTGTGCCCGCCCCCAAAAATGCTTGTGTTTTTTTGTGCTATTTGTTAAAATTATTATTTTTTTCCATTTAGGAAAAAAATATTTAGGAAGTTGATTATGAAAAGTGAACAGCACGAGTAAGATATGATGTGCAATGTATCGGGAGACATAGAGTGGGTCAGACATGATTTTGACCACTTCATTACGTTTTGCTTTGTAGAAAGCCTTTCTTTAAAGTGAATTTCGTTTTGTATAAATTGTTTCTTAATTTTTTTTTTTTTTTTATCAAGCAAATATAGCAGACAATAATCATGCAACATGACATAGAGGCGCCTGCGCTGTCACTTGCATTGCTCGTGAACTGGAGCGCATCTCATCATAAATTAACCGAAACTCAGTGTATGCCTCACAGACATGAGAAATACATCGAATCTTGAAATGTCTTTAAACGAAACAATTCAAAACGAAAAGAAATAGGCTACTCTCTGATTATGTAATCCATGTGCATTTCTCTATATATAGGCGCGTTCACGGAGATGGCGATCGTCAACTTCATCTTTGCAGCCGACAGAAAACACTAGTTTATTAATAAAATCAATGCACGCGTCACCGGATTTACAAATGCACATCTAGCTTTGCACGCTTGTTGTCGAAATAACGAGATATTATGTTGAAATAACATTATTAGCCTAATAATAATAAATCTTTAATCAATATTTGATTGAATGCTATGTTGTGCTTGGTCAATTTAATAAAATTAATACTTTAATTGTGACAATTAAAATAATTGAATATTAAATATTAAGTGGCCAATTTTTGTAATAGTATGGGCTCGGGTAGGGTCGGGCTTGATTTTTTTGGGCCCGATCTAAGCTCTTAACTCAAAGTACCGGTAGGTTCAAAGTTTCAGTGCGTGTGTATGTGCGTGTGTGTGTGCGTGTGTGTCTCATGGCAATGCATGTCCCATATGTTTCCATGCTTTTCCACTTCAGATCTGCTGCGTGAGATCACGTGAGGCGCTTCCTCTGGCACGATAATCTTAATAACATTTTGTAGTGTGTGGTGCACTGCGATTTTCAAACCTTGTAGTGTGAGCATGTTTAAGATTTGAGGGACGAAAATCTGCAAAGATTCTCCTTAAGTGTGTGCTGCAACCAGATTTCAAAATCGGTTAGGATTTTAAAACTCCTGTAGTGTGAGCCAGGCTGTACCTGATCAAGCAGCTTGTCAACTCGAAGCATTGGATAAGCGTCGAAATTCGACACAACGTTCACCTTTCTGTAATCGACACAGAAACGGACTGAGCTGTCCGGGAACCAAACCTATCAGGCTCACCCAATTGCTGTAAGATTCTTCTATTAGGCCCAACCCAAGTATTGCTTTTAACTCATTCTGTACCACTTTTTTTTCTTGTGTTCAGGTAAATGATAGGGTCTGCTGCGTGCCACCAACCTTGGGGCTCAAATCCAATGTGCCTTGTCGCATCAGGCTTTGTTGATTTGGAGGGGTGCATTGCTCCGCTACCTGAGAATGAGGATAGGAGGAGAGAGAAAAAAAGTTGAAGGAGAAGGGCACGCCATCGGGTGATCCTCTACCAGCTGGAAGGCCAGGTTCAGCGAGATTGGGCGGTAGTGCTGGAGCCACTCGGTAGTCCTACCCTGCAGTCGAGTGATCACTTCCTCGACGTCGTGGGTCTGGGTCATCAGCCACTTGTAGCAGGCATCCCGGAGCTGTTGGGACATCACAAAAGTCCATCTGCCGTACCCCAGCTCCACTGACCGGAAGTGTTGCCGGTGTTGTTCGTGGGAGCGGTCGACCCATTGGAGGATGGCCTGCTTGAGGTCGTAGCATGCCAGGAGGTTCTCCACAGGCAACTGTTGTGCTGCTTCCTGTGCTTCCCCAGACAGCACCGGCCAGTGGATATGGGTCCACCCTAATGCCTCTGCCGTTTTCTCAAACAGGTCGTCTTGCGGACCCATTTTAACTAGAGGCACGTGGGAGATGGTGGGGGCTGCATCCAGGTGGGGTGGGGTGCAAGGATGGTGGGGGTAAGTTCCGGATGACCCGGCGGTCCTCCTCCTGTGCCTGGACCAACAGACGGAAGCGATCCTCCTGTTCCAGTCTGAGGTCCCATAAGGGTTTAATATTGCATTTGGTTAGACCGGTGAGCGATTTGACCAGCTCCGCATGTGGCAGTTTTTGTGCTGGCAGCATGGCGGCGTGCCAACTTCTTCGTCACAGGTTTCAGGCTCCAAGTTAAACAGGTTCACAGTTAAAAGGACGAAGAAGTCAGGTCAGCGAGTTAAATCATTCTTTTTATTCTCTCTATCTCTTTCAGAACAAATAAACATTGTGCATTCACAAAACAAACAGTCTTTCTCTGACAATCCAATGGGTCTCTTCCTCTTCCCAGGTCTGTGGGCCGCTTATATCCTGTCTCTCTGCCAGTTACTGAAATTAGAGACAGGTGTTATTCATAATGCACATGACCCACTTCTCTCCAAGTGCAGACTCCGCTTTACTCAACCCCCCTCGCCACAGTATTAAATAACTAATTAAAAAATATTAAATGTTTGTAAAGGTTAAATATATTCTAAAAGCATGTCTTGTATCTTAAGTTGGGAAAATTAAGGTTCTAGTTCTGCATAAATCTCTGCCAGTGGAGTTTGATTCTTCCTATTTCATCTCGGTTTTATGTCAAAATTGCAAGTTATGAAATGCCTTGGGCAAATGGCTGTGATTTCTGAAGTTTCTGAAGGAGAAAGCCTTTGATGGTCACAGTTGTGTTTATGAGGACGGAACGTTTTCCCAAATTAGGGGATCTGCTAAATCTTTGGGAAAATGCAAGCCCATCCACAAAAGCTGAGCTGTCTGGCTACACCACAGGGGTTGTTGCCACTCGAACACTTTCCTTCAAGGCAACGATCCATGTCTTGGCTGTATACGATTTATTTTTCATTTTTATGGTTTAGAACCAAAGGAATTTATAGACTAGTTTTGAATAATTTCGAACAGACTGAAAATTAATTAAACACTTGATTATGATTGATTTTTTTTCTATCTTTTTGACAAGACATTTCATTCTTACTTTCTTTTTTTATATCTTTAATGTACTCAATTAATAAATGTAAATTTGTTATATATTTAATTCTTGAGTTTTAAGTCTTAAGTTGAGTTAAGTTAACTAAAACTTATTTAATTATTATTTTAATAATATATATAAAAAAAATTGCATAAATTATTCATAAATATGTCATCATACACAAAATACGAGGTGTATTTCCAGAAGTAATATATTATTTTAATAATCCTTGTTTTAAATTTTACCAGCCCCTTAGACTCAAATTATAGTTCAGCATCCTTAGGTGCATGTGGCTAATTCAATTAAAATTCACACTTGTGAACTAAAAATGAAATAAAATATACATTTTGCCCAGGCTTACTTCCCTGGAATGAATGTTGAAAGATAAGTCTAATATTGAGCTGATGGCACTTTTGAAAAATCCATTCTTTGTCTTTTTGAAGCAGTGTTCGCTCATGACATGCTGGCTAATGACTCCTGTTTTGTCCCTGACAGAGCGTTCAGTCACAGGTGTCATCCTCTGACACGTCTGCACACATTTCATCCACTTCAGCAGTCTGATGGGATATGAATGCACGTGTGACCATGGCAATGGTTGGCCAGGCAACAGCAGCCCTCTTTAAGACAGGGATTAAATGCTGGCAAGGGGTGACGGAACAAATTACAGTAATGGGTCATAAAGAGGTCCCATGTGTCTCAGCTTCACGCAGTGGGTAAAATATGAGCATGTGGCCCATGTGCTTCTCATCAATTTATCTTACTCTTACTTGCTCTCTCTCCCTTCTAAGTTTTCCTGTTAAATTGACGGTGCCTCACTTTACCTGAGGCCAGTAGAAGGGACTGACTTTTTGCAGATCCTGTATGTAGGATATATACATGTTCATGTTATCATGTTATAAATAAAGAATACTACATGTGTCTGCATGTATTAGAAGATGTGCTGTCTGTGCTTGCGTGCATCAAGTATGACGTATATGTTATTATTTATTGATATCATTTAAATGTATTATAAAAATTAATGAATCAGCTTTGATGCAACAATTTAGAAGATGTCAAGACTGTGGTGCACTGATCTCTGGGAAAAATATCACATCTGTAGGGAGCCTAATCAGCATTATTTGGCAATGTGAACAAGGACATATGGGGCACTGGAAATCTTGTTCTGATGTGCGTGGAATGCCATCAAACAACCTTCTAGTTTCAGCAAGTACTGTGTTTACGGGGTCCACATATGCAGACATCTCTGAATGGGCTACTGTGCTTAACCTTCAGGTACCACATAAAACAACTTTTAATGCAATACAGTCTTCATACCTCATACCTGCAATTGATGAGGTATTCAAAGAACAACAGAGTGCCGTACTGGATACTTTGAAAGCAGGAAGGACAGAAAGAAAGGAAATTCATTTATCAGGAGATGGGAGATCAGACAGGTACTTTTATATGTTAGTGATAATTTTTTTATGTGATGTAATTTAGTTTTTTAGTTACAATTAACTTTGACAGTGGAATTCCTTTTATATCTCAACACAGTCCTGGATATTCAGCAAAGTACACCACATACAGCTTGATGGATGACATCACAGACAAAGTGGTACACTTTGAACTGGTGCAAGTATGTGTCCATGACAATAGTGAAATATGTTTTGGTTATTTTATAATTACTTTATCAAGTATACTTTTTTTATTTTTTTATTACAGGTAACAGAATCATCAAGCTCTGTAGCAATGGAGTCAATTGGTTTCCGGAGAGCACTCAACAAAATCCTAGATGATAACATTGGAGTAAGTGTGGTGACAACAGACAGATCCCCATCAATTCGCAAGATAATGCAAGTAGACTACCAAAACATTCATCACGAGTTTGATGTATGGCATGTGGCAAAAGGCATGTTTTTGAAATCAATGCCTACTGCAATCTGGTATGTACATTTTTATACTGGTATGTAGTGATAGAAAAACGCAGCATTCAACTGTACCAAAAAGTCAGATACAGCTAATGACTGTGATGTTGAACGAAACATTTTGGATGAGGATGAGGATGAACAATGTTTTATTTCATTATAGGAATGATCAAGAAACTGGCTTCACTGTTCAGATACAAAGACAACAGAGCACTTCAGCCATGGATTAAGAGTATTGGCAATCATCTGTGGTTTACATGTTCATCTTGTGGGGGTGACCCAGATGTACGTCTCCTGATTGTGTTTCTGTAACTTGTTTTAATACAATACACTGTAGAACACATTTAAATATTTATATTCAATTTGTCAGGAGCTGATAAAAAGGTGGAAGTCACTTCTGCACCACATTTGTGGTGTTCATTCCTGGATCGAAGACGGAGAACCAAAAAAAGTTATGCATAGTGAGCTTAGCTCAGAGGAGCAAAGAAAAAAAAAAATGGATCGACCAAACTTCCAGGGCATTCATTACCTTAGAGAACCTTGTCTTAGACAAGGGTCTTCCGAAGGACCTTAGGCAGATGGCACTTTTCAAGCATACTGGTAAGTTTACATATGTCAAGTCAAGTCAAGTCAAGTTTATTTGTATAGCGCTTTTCACAATACAGATTGAATCAAAGCAGCTTCACAGTATTACATTAAAATAATACAACAAAGTTTGTTTCAAGAGGAATTTATTGATTGATAAAATTAAACTAAATATCCCCAAAATATCCCCAACTGAGCAAGCCAAAGGCAACAGTGGCAAGGAACCGAAAAACTCCATCAAGTGACCTAATGGTGTCCTAAAACTCCATCAGGTGACCTAATGGAGGAAAAAAAAAAAAACCTTGGGAGAACCCAGGCTCAGTCGGGGGCCAGTTCTCCTCTGGCATTTATGAGCTAGAGGCCGGATTGTAGTTTGAACTGTAGGATTATATGAATGCCTGGCTGAAGAGATGCGACTTTAATCTAGTTTTAAACTGGGAGAGCGAGTCTGAGCAACGAACAGTATCAGGAAGACTATTCCAGAGTTTTGGAGCCAAATGTGAAAATGCTCTCCCTCCTTTGGTGGTTCTGGATATCCTAGGTATGACCAAAAGCCTTGAATTTAGTGATATTAAAGAGCGCGATGGATTATAGGGTGATAGAAGATCCGTTAAATATACTGGAGCTAAGCCGTTTAGGGCTTTATAAGTCAGTAGCAATACCTTGTAATTAATACGGAACTTTATAGGTAACCAATGCAGTGATGATAAAATCGGTGTTATATGATCATATTTTCTTGATCTCGTAAGAACTCTAGCGGCGGCATTTTGGACTAACTGTAGCTTGTTTATTGAGGATGCAGGACAACCAGCTAATAAAGCATTACAGTAATCCAGTCTCGAGGTCATGAATGTATGAACTAACTTTTCTGCATCAGAAACTGATAGCATATTACGTAGCTTAGCAATGTTTCTAAGGTGGAAAAAGGCTGTTTTTGTAACATATGAAATATGATTTTCAAAAGACAGGTTGCAATCGAGTATAACACCCAGGTCTTTTACTGTAGAGGATAAAGTAACAGGACATCCTATGATGTTAAAGTTGTATTGTGCGAGGTTTTGTGGGCGTTTTTTTGAACCGATAAGTATTACCTCTGTCTTGTCTGGATTTAATAAAAGAAAATTACGCGTCATCCAATCTTTTATATCTTTAACACACTCTGTCAGTTTGGAAAATTTAGCATTTTCATCCGGCCGTGATGAAATATATATTTGAGTGTCATCAGCATAACAATGGAAACTAATTCCATGTCTCCTTATAATATTTCCAAGTGGCATCATATTGAAAATAACAGAGGGCCTAATACAGATCCCTGCGGCACTCCATAGTTTTCTGGAGTTATGATCGATTTTTCTCCATTTAAATAGACAAAATGGTAGCGGTCAGATAGGTATGATTTGAACCAGCTTAGTGCTTGTCCTTGAACACCAGTATAATTTTGTAGTCGATCTAAGAGTAATGTATGATCTATAGTATCGAACGCAGCACTAAGATCAAGTAAAACTAGTATTGAGATACAGCCTTGGTCAGAAGCTAAAAGTAAATCATTTGTGATTTTAACGAGCGCAGTTTCAGTGCTATGATGCGGTCTGAATCCAGACTGAAACTTTTCATAGATATCATTTTGTTGCAAGAAAGAGCCCAGTTGAGCGGACACCACTTTTTCTAATATTTTAGACATAAATGGAAGATTTGAAATGGGTCTATAATTTGCTAGATTATTATGATCTAATTGTGGTTTCTTAATGAGAGGTTTTATAACTGCCAGTTTAAATGTTCTTGGAACATGACCTAAAGATAAAGACGAGTTAATAATATTGAGGAGAGGCTCTTCCACTACAGGTAACACTTCTTTCAGTAGTTTAGTTGGTATAGGATCTAATAAACATGTTGTTGTTTTAGATGAAGTGATACGTTTATTTAACTCTTTTTGTTCTATAGTTGTAAAGCACTGTAATTGTTCTTGCGGGGTGATAATTGAAGCTGAATTATAAGGCGCGATTGAAGATTGAACGTTTACAATTGTGGTTCTGATGCTTTCTATTTTCTCAGTGAAGAAGTTCATGAAATCATTACTACTGAACTGTAACGGGATATTTTGTTCGGGTGACGTCTGTTTATTTGTTAGTCTAGCCACGGTGTTAACCCTCTGGGGACCAAGCTGTTTTTGGGGCCCTTGAGATGTTCTGACATGCTCTGACATTTGTGCTTTTTTCAGTTATTTATAAACATGTTAATGGCAAAGGTGTAAATTCACTCTATATAGCACAAACAGGCCTACCATAATATGCGAGCAACATGTATGTAGATGTTTGTATTTTTAAGAGAATAATGTTTATGCGTGGTTATTTAAAAAAATAAAAATGAAAGTTGCTGAAATAAGACCACAAAACTCATACAAAATATGTGCCCACAAGACTTTTGACTAATGGATGTTTTCTCTTGGAGTTCTAGCTTCAAAATTATGTGAAAATAGTCTTGCTTTATCGTTCACAAAAAAAAAATACATTGATTTAAATGGTGTAAAACAGGTTTTGCTTGGAAAGCCAATATGCGAGGGGGAGGAGTAGTTTACACCTTAGATTACCCAGTCCCACCCACTCTGCATAATGACTCTGCATAATTAGCCATTAATTCAGGTGTGACACTGACTGAGCCACAATGCAAGGACAAAATAGCCTATATATTTAGAAGAAGACTTATATTGACCATTTAAGATTTTGCTTACATCTATCTTGTAAATATGTTTTGCTATTTTATTAAAAAGGTTACAATTACAACAATAATTACAATTTCAGCAATATTTCTGCAAAAAAAGTACTCTTTCTTTGTAAAAAAAAAAAAAAAAAAGATTATAGGCCTACATTTTATCATATGTATTCATTAGTTTGAATATAGCCAACTTTGGAACATCTTAGTCTATGACTTTATTTTTGACAAAATAGTATTTTATATATATGAGCAGAAAAGCTTATTTGATGTGACAGTATATTCTACAGTAAAAACTGTACCCAAATCTAGTCAACAAAATGTTGTCTTTCATACTTCGCCTGACTGTAACGCAGTAACTGTAACTGTAAAAGCAGTTTATTCTTTCACACACAGACGCGCGATTCATATTTAGGCTAAACAGTCTTTACAAATATGTACCCTTCATTCATCTCACAGAAACGCTATTCATATTATAGAAACGCGATTCATCTTTTTGTTTACATAAGCCTACAACGTTATTCCATAACGTTATTCCACATTAACACTTGAGAAAGGATAACTTAGCCTACCTCACTCCTCAGCGGGATCTGCTCCTCATATCAGCACGGAAAATTTTCTCCATAAGGTAGGCTATATTATGCCTCTTTGTTTACAGCTGATGTGGGGGCGTTTCACAGACTGAAATGGTTCTCAGAATTTGCGTTTGAATAGCACGCGCTCTCCGGGGCGTGGTCAAATTACTTTTGAATGGCTCCTAATGAGCTCGACTGGAGTCGCTCTCTTTTTATACAGATTACAGAAGCTGATAATATTTGTTTTTTATATAAATTACTTCATTTAAAAGCTGCGATCTCAAGCTTTATGCCCGTGGGTCTGTTTGCCTGTTTGACTGAATTTTCGCGGAGTTATAGATAATTTTCGAACGCGTTTCAAATGGGAGTTTACTGACAGAGAGAAGGCAGAAATAGCATCATGTTAGTTTTTCTTTATTTGTCAAAAAGCAAAACACTTTATTTGTATTGTGAGTATACAGAAAAAAAATAGATACTGAACAGGATCGATTGATGTATTACACGAAAATGAAAGATCAAAATTAACAGAGCATTTTGTGTTTATTTTTCATTGCTAAAAAAAAAAACGAGCAAAACGCGCGGGCGCGTTTTTGGTCCCCAGAGGGTTAAATAAAAACCTTGGATTCTTTTGGTTGTTTTCTATTAGTTTGCGGAGGTGCTCAGCCCTGGCCGCTTTTAGGGCCTTTTTATAACGTGACATACTGTCTTTCCACGCGATTCTAAAGACCTCTAAATTAGTATGTTTCCATTTACGCTCTAAAATACGGGTTTCTCTCTTTAAAACATGCGTAGTATTGTTATACCATGGTGCTTTATTTTTCTCTCTGACCTTTTTTAATTTAATAGGTGCAACCACATCCAATGTTCTAGAGAGAATGGTGCTCATAGTGCTAGTTAGTTCTTCTAGTTCATCTGTTTGTTTGGGTTCAGGCAGCAGCTGAGACAGATTAGATAAGCAATTTGAAAAATTATCTATGGTGGATGGGAGGATTGTTCTGCCTGGTTGATAACGCGACGCCGCATGACATATTACAGCAGTACGTAATATGCAAGTTACCATGTAGTGATCAGTGACTTCATCACTTTGTGGAATGATATATATATCGGTTGGATCGGTTCCATGTGATATAATTAAATCGAGTGTATGATTAAGACGATGTGTTGGTCCGGTGACGTTTTGCTTGACCCCAAATGAATTTAATAAATCTGTAAACGCAGCTCCTAACGCATCATTTGGATTATCTACGTGTATGTTAAAATCTCCAACAATTAATGCTTTATCGACATTGACTAATAGGTCTGAGAGAAAATCTGCAAACTCTTTTAGGAAATCAGCGTAAGGCCCTGGCGGTCTATATACGGTAGCCAAGGCTAGAGATAATAGGGATGTTTTTCTAACATCTAAGAGCGTAACATTTAGTACAAGTACTTCAAATGAAATAAACGTATAACCCGTTTTCTGAGTAACATTTAGAAAATCTTTATAAATGGTTGCAACACCTCCGCCACGACCAATCAGACGGGGCTCATGCTTATAACAGTATCCAGGAGGAGTAGACTCATTAATACCGAAATAATCATTTGGTTTAAGCCAGGTTTCAGTAAGGCAAAGTACATCGAAGCTATTATCTGTGACTATTTCATTTACAATAACTGCCTTAGGTGTGAGTGATCTAATGTTTAGAAGACTAATAGCAACATTTTCTCTTTTAATAACAATTCGATTTTTCCTAGATCCTGCATTAGATTCATTATTTGATCTCACTAAACGAGGAATAGACACGGTTTCTATGCAATGTTCTACACTAGTATTTATATCAGTTGAATTGGTGCAGCAGAGACTATGATTTGGACTTTGGACTTTGGACAGTGTATGTTCATGTATAGACTAGGGGTGACCCCGAATAGTCGAAGATTTTAGTCTGGCACCAGTTTAACTAGTAGCTACAATGTAAAGTTTATACAACAATAACATGCTTACTATTATGAGTGGAAATGTCTTACCTTAAAAATCTTCTCATCTTCAAATTGCATTCTTCTAATTCTTCTGAGGTAAATCCAAGTTAAACAGCACAGCACAATCACAGTCTTCCAAACTTTATAAAAAGCAGAGGAATAAGTTACTGAAGTCTCTGATTCTTTGTTTTGATGTGATGGGACGTTTACAGGCCTTGCGTTCCTTCCCGTGGACTATTTGCATGTCAATCGCTCGTGCGCGTGGGTGTGGTCACATTAGAGGTAATGAGGACCCATTTGAGAAACTGTACATGTCGTTGCTTTCTTACGGATTACTTTAACAGAGAATATTTGATTTTGATATAATTTACATCATTTATAAATACAGACTCCAAGCTTTGTAAAGATATACATCTTAAGTCTGTGTGACAAACATTCGCTGAGTTACAGGTCATTTTCTGTCGCGTTTCAGAATGAACTTCACATTGAGAGAGGCGGCAGAATGCGCATCATGTTTATTTTCTTTATTTTATGAAAAACACAACATTTTGTTTTTATTATGAGTGTACACAAAAAAGAAAGACATTTAACAGTTTTGAATGATGTATAACACTTATATGTAAGATCAAAATCAACAGAGTATTTTGAGCACTCTTTTGCACTGATAAGAAAAAAAGCGAGCTGGTATCACCGGCGTGACTGCCGACCCCAGGGGGTTAATTGAACAGGTTTGAACTTGGTAGCCTCAGACGGTGACATCATTGGAATGCGTGCTCGTCAGAGTCTATAATAAGATGTGTCACAGGTGCATCCTCAGGTATCACTTTGTCTGAAGAGCGGTCCTGGGACATCCCCGGTGCAGCAATGAAGCGTTGCATCTCGTTCCCCCTTTTTTAGGGAACAGGGTTACAATCAAGTATTCCGAGACGTTCCCTTTCAAAAGCTACTCTCAATGCTGCACTGAGCGCTTTGGGAACAAGAATACCCACACCGCCACACTGGGGGTGTCTGGACCCCTCATCGTTGTGTAGTGTGTGCTCACAAGCACATAAAACAGTCTCAGACATGAGCTTGAGATGTTGACTCAAGGACGTGCGAGCCCGGAGTAGCATGATCATCCAAACTATAAAATCTCATTAATGTGTGCGGAGAAGACCAGCTTGCCGCCTCACAAACCTGCTGAAGGGGGGCTCCCCTGGTAGAGTGAGATTTAACATCTAAGGGTGATGCTTGACCGTGTGCCTCATAGGCAAGAGCAATAGCATCCCTCACCCAATGCAAAATTATTTGTTTTGTGGTGGCCACCCACCTGTTTCAGCCCCCACGACAAACAAATAGTTGCTCTGACTTGTGCCACTGGCTAGTGCGATGTAAATAGGCCTGAAGAGCACGGACTGGGCACAGTCGGTGAACTTTCTCCTGATCCGGCATTGTGAATGGCGGAGGGCAGAAGGCTTCAAGGGTGACCGAATGTAAGGTCAAGAAATTAACTTTAGGCAGGTAGTCAAGATGAGGATGCAAAATTGCTTTCACCATTCCAGGGGCAAAGTTTAAGCAGGATGGAGAGATAGACAGAGCCTGCAAATCCCTAATCCTTAGAAATTTTTTGAGTCAGAAACTTGTCAGGCGCTGACTCTAGAGGTTCAAAGTGGGTCTCTACTATAGCTAAGTCCCATGAAGGAATCTTTGTTCCAACAGGAGGCATATAGCAGCCACATAAACCCTCAGGGGACATTGCACTGTCTGTTGGGAGGCGAAGAGGTACACCTCTGCTTTGTAAAATCTTTCCCAGATTTATTTCACTACCCCAGGGTGGAGTCTCCACTCCCCCATCGATATCCTTTGTCTTGACAGTAATCTGCTCCCACATTC
The DNA here is from genome assembly GCF_965113295.1 of Leuciscus leuciscus. Classification (NCBI taxonomy): domain Eukaryota; kingdom Metazoa; phylum Chordata; class Actinopteri; order Cypriniformes; family Leuciscidae; genus Leuciscus; species Leuciscus leuciscus. Next base: position 18,033,982 of record NC_138736.1, on the reverse strand, counting down.
AGATGTCCAGGGATATAAACTGTTTTGAGTAAGAGGAACTTGTCCTGAGCCTAAGGAAAAATCTGTTGCTCTAGCCCATTTAGGCGGCACGAACGCAGACCGCCCTGGTGAATTATTATTATTATTTATGAAGGGGCAAGAAGGGGCAGGCTGTTGTATTTTTACGTGCCCCATCCTGAGGGGGGCCACGCCCACAGAGCTGGGTGCAAAACCATCAGGACTTCTTCTTTTTGGAGATGATAGTCCTGAGACCTGGCTTTTTTGGAGGCTGCTGAGGGTGGTGAGCCGGTCCCCAGTCTTGATGAGGTGGTGCTTTCTCCTGGCAGAGAAGACAGAAAGAGAGAGCTTGTCACACACACACACACACACACACACACACACACACACACACACACACACACACACACACACACACACACACACACACACACACACACAGTATGGCTCTGAAGACAAAGAAACCTGAGGATGCACCTCTGGCACATCTAATTATAGCCTCTGACAAGCACACATTCTAATCACCGTCTGAGGATACCAAGTTCAATGTCAATTTCATTGAAGTGTTATACACATACCTCACAGGTGGTCAAACAAAGCTTTTCCCAAAACATGTTTTCCCAAATCACTCAGTGCTGCACTGAGAGTAGCTTTTGAAAGGGAACATTGACAGCCTATCAGAATCCAGCCGACTTTAAAGAGCTCAAGCATTTAAATTGGCAGACATCATAACTTCAGTACGCACTTAAAATAAACAGCTTTATCGTCCATTAGTGTGGATGCTAATATAGTTATTGTTATAGCTATCTTTTAAGTTATCATTCTTGGTGTGAATGGATGTTAACTATAGCCTACTGATACAGATGATTTATTCAAGATATGTTAAGCATGAATATCAACAGCTGTGGCCATGGCAACTAAGAGTGGTGTTGTAGTCCTTGAGTTTGGACTCAAGAATATATTTTCAGGGAGCATGAGAACTCATTCTTGACTTCTACTCGACCCTCTTCTGGTCTCAGTCTTGACTCTAATTAACTATAATCTTGATTACAACTCTGCCATGATGTGCTATGTTTGTTTGTGGGCATGCTATGTAGTATTAAAGACATTTTTGTCATCATTCAGCTCGCAAGAGAAATGTGGACTAGTTCACTTCCCCCAACTGAGCTCCAACATGAGCACCAGCAGAAATTTGGTTGGAAATTGGGTTGTTGTCCCTCAAGATACACAATCGATCTGAGTTATCCCTGTGCTGTCTGACCCTAATTCTATTTTGAGATCCTAAATATGATTAAGATGCCTTTTAAAAGCAGGTATTTATGTATAATTCAGAGTGATATTTCATACATTCCAACAGCTAAGGTCTCACCAATCAAAGAGTCAAGGACATGCAAGCAATAAATGACAATGATCATGGGAAGAGTCTGTTGTCTATCAGGGACATGAGAAAGGAAAACAGAGGAGGAGGCCAGTCTTATTAAGATTAACTTTCCTCCTCTTTCAGCTGCTCAATTTAACAAGTGGCATGTGTGAACCATTAGGACTGGACAATTTCCCTGGAAAGTAAGTTGAGGTGTTGAGGTGTATGTGTTGAGATGAATTCCAGAAATCCTGAACTAATGAGCACACATGGAGGCATGTCACTATAAAGACCATCCGCAGAGCTCACAGGCCTGTCAACGGTAACCATAGAAGAGCTCTTTGGGCATGGGATCAATGTGCCACAGACTAATGCATTGGAAAAGCACCTATGCGCCCATGGAAATCTCCAGACAGACAAAATTTAAATATTCATCCGTTTCCAAAATGAAAACAAAATGCCATCATTTACAAACTAAAGTGAGACAAAACAGCCCAGTGGGAAAAAGTTGCATGAGCACAAAATGGCAAATGTTTGTTGTTTTTGCCAGGTTTTGCCATTAATTCCATGACAGTTTAAATTATTTGATTAAAAAAAAATTACAATCAGTCAGAGCAAGGCTCTACATTACAGTGATATTTGGTTTTGTGGAAAATTGGTGTGATCTTAACACAAGTTACATCTGCAGTAGATGTATTGTGATGTGAAATCATGAATTAGAATTAAAGTTAAAAGCTATTTGGACTAGAAACATTTTACTAAACTCACTCTCAGCTGGTTGAAAATTTGGATTGTTTGATATGAATATTTGATATATGAATATGAATATTTGTTTGATATTTCCTTGATATGAATTTCAACTGATACTGCCCATGCTGTATTCTGATTGGGATATCACTCATTATATTAATGTTGAGGGTGATTTTTCTCTCAGTTTATTTTATGAATGTTGTAAATAATTTGCATGAATGTTTGCTGGAGGCATAGACGTTGGAACAGGGGGGGCAGGGGGGTCGGCCGCCCCCCCCCCCCCACCACCCCTTTTCCCCACCCCTTTTCCCCACCCCTCTAGGGGTCAGCCAGCTGTTTTTTTCGTTGTTTTTGGTTTCCATTTTATATATACAGAATCTGAATTAAATGTGTTTGATTTAAGCCTACATTTCAACATTTTGTGTCATAAAATTTCTTGTTTTTAAGCCTTTCGCACGTACGGTCACACCGTTGTGATCAGTCTAGGCTGGTCCCTGGAGCGTTTCACACCGGTGTGATCAGAACGGTCAGTGCATCACATGATCAACTGCTAAATTCAAATGTTGAATTTAGCCAGAGACAGGCGCGCTCAGAGCTGTCATATATCACAACTTTTCAGTGTTTTCAACCACATACTGTTTATTTTAGGTTTCAGACATATAAATTCACATAGCCTAAGTAGGCTACTAAAAAAACAATACATTTAGAATTTGTCAAATATTGTTTTCGGAGGTAATAATAATCCTTTCCATTATAATTCGACACGTTTTATTCATATCAGATACACATTGTGTAAGTAACTTTAATGTTTACTCTATTCTTCTCCCAGTTCACCAGCCACTTACTTATATGTATTTCGGGAGAAGTGGATGAATGTGAAATTTACACGTGTTGTAAATCCAACAGATCCGATTCTCTGAACTGCGTCTGCGGCACAAATTAACACGGCGGCGCCCATCGCGCATACAGCTCAACTAACGCGATCGTTATAAAGGTGTTTAAACAACAATACACTTCCACTTGCATATATTTGACAATCGGAATATCAGATATTTCATGCCATAGCTAACACATTTGTGAATATTCTGAATAAAAAAGGAAAAATGACATAAAAGCAGATCATCATTCATTCAGCGCTGTTGACTTTAGAGCGCTCCGTGGATAGACTGAAGGAGTGGTCCGTGGAGCTCGCTGAACTCCAGACACACATGGCCACGTTTTCTGCGCGTTTATGACCCTGCTATGCGTAAATGCATTGCCTCTTTTGACGCGTTTTGACATAGATTTCATTGAAGGTAAATTGGAGCGGCCACACTGAGCTGTGCGTAACGCCCACAGACTTGAAGTGAACGAGACAGAGGCTGTCCGGTAGCCTACTGTCTGAAATGGTTAACTCTGTGGGGATGCATGTGCAAAACAGGTTTAACTAATCATAAAGTCAATCAGGATACATAACACAGGCTACTAGGCCTACACTAACCCCCCCCCCTCAAGAATCCCGCCCCCCCTCTCACAATATAGTTCCCACGTCCCTGGCTGGAGGACAGGTTAAAATCAACCCAATTTGGGTAATTTTGGTAACTGGGTCAAAAAGGGACAAACCCAGTGCTGGGTTTGATTAAATGTTTGACCCAACATGTTGGGCAGATTTTTTAACTCAACTATTGTTTAAAAATTACGGTTTGAGTCAATTAAATGGTTTGCCAATTAAAATGACTTTAACACTCAGAATTACTAACAAAACAGGCAACAGTAATCAAAAGATAAAATGTGTTCACCCATTCAGTTATAATGTGCAGTTGTGTGTTAGAAAATGTTAGAAAAACAGTAGTGATGTTTAAGCAAAATTCTATAAAAACGTATTTTAAAAATCCATGTTGACGTGTAAGAAAACCAGTCCATCCAACCAAACCAGTTGCAGGTAAGGGCAACACTTATCAATTCCAAGCTCCAGGAGTCTCCTGTAAGCCATTTTGTTTGGGGAAAAAATCAGATCTGTTTTGTGTTGTTTTGTATGTGGACAGGTTGTAGCTATTCTAGGTACTGTTGTGTTTTAGAGATTTTTTTTTTTATTAGGGTTAACCCCTCGAGATGAACCATCTTGTTTTCGAGGGGGTTCCACCACACAGCGTATAACAATAATAATAATAATAATAATAATAATACAAATACAAATTAACAATACACACAAACATTAATTGAAAAATAATACCACAAAGTTGAAATAATTATAAATAAACATCCAATATAAACCAAATATATATTAAGAACAAAAAACAGTGTCACATTCAATGATAGCATGTACAGTCCACCGCAAAATGAGATAAAGTTTGTTTAAACATCCTAAATGATGTAATAGATAGAATATCTGCAGGTAAATTATTCCAGTGGTGCTTTAGACATGAAAGCTCTTTTACCAATTGTTCTTTTTTACATGAGGAACAAAAACATAAGTCTGGACAGATTGTCTCACTTGATAATTTAAAGAGAAAGGTACAAAATATTGTTGTAAATGACTAGGATATTTGAAATAAATACATTTGACTATAAATTGAAGCCATTGAATATGTCGTCTTAAATGCAAAGATGGCCACTGAAGTGCATCATACATTGCACAGTGATGAGTTAAAAAAAAGGCAATCCAAAACAAATCGGCAAAGTTTATTATCTTCGGTCTCCCATTTATACAATATACTCATTTCATAACCTTTTTAATGCTGAATTGAGTGGATTATAAGCATTGTGATAGCTTCATCTTAGGTACTATAATTATATGGTTTGAAAGAATGATTAATTACTTGTAATCAAGTGTGAACAAAAAGAAAGTTATGCTATTAATAAAAGTTCCATAAATACTTAGAATAATATAAAAGATTGCTTATAACTTGTGACATGCATATTAACTCTATAAATGCCATCACAGACAAACTATGTTTCTCCCATCTGCTCCGCTGGTCTCCCTAACTGCTTACCCTTATCCTCCCAAACCTAGGCCCCTTCCTCTCATAACACAGGGTCTTTGAAGAGTGCACAAACGGTAGGATATATATCAGCTACCCTAATTTACCATCTCGCCGCCCCCAACCAGCAAAAAAAAAAAAAAAAAAAAAAATACTATAAGATCTAGAGAGCTGCAGCCTGACCTCAGCAGGAAATGGGGGCTGAGTTGTTTTAATGCGCATGGGACTTGGAGGCAAAGAGGTGTTTCATATATAGGGGTCTCACAGGCCTCCCATAATTCCTACCTCCTGGGGAGAACCTAAAGCTTAAGGGGACTATAAGAGGAGAATGTACACGTCGACTGATCTCAATTTCAAGATGAACCTGAGCTAGTTTTATACCTTGGTTTAAAATATACCATATATATACCAAGGTAGTAAAGGTCTGTGTGAGATTGATTTTTTTAAGTCCCACTTCTACAAGATTCAGTCCCACTCCTGCTAAAAATAAGTTATTAATCTTCCCACTCCCGCCTGCAACTTTTACGTTTTGTCCTGCTCCTGCCCACAAAATCCCACAGGTGGAGATTAAGACAGATTTTCATTACCATTTCAGTATGATTCTGCCTCTCTCCAGTGTCATAGGTGTCAATTTCTTTAATAAAAAAAAAAACATTTCTGACTTCACCTAGTTGCATTTGTCACCACAGGCAAAAATGTGTTTTCCCTTGCTGTTGCTACAACCAAAAAACACTTGAGAATATCTGACCCTGTGCCTGTAAACCTTTGTGCATTTAATGCTTGTGGAGAGGAAAGCCATATGCTATTGGTGTACATTTGTGTGGTTTTTCCAGCTTTTGATGATTCTTCAAGCTTGCTTTACTTCATTCATTAATTTTAACTGCACATCCAGACCATAGTGCTGTACAACCAACATACAACAACATACAATACCATACATAAAACAAGATAACCCAAAAAGGGGGTCAATTAAAACACACATACTAGCCCAACTCCTTGAAGGCTAATGACAAGAAGTAGTTCAAAAATAGTTTTTAACACCAGCTTTAAATGTATTTACAGATGTGACCGCTATAATTTCAAAAGACTATCCACAGCTTTGGACCCTTAGATGAGCTTTAGATGAGTTTGTGTGTGAAGCAACTTGTTTGTTGATCTTAAAGACAAGATGTTTGGCGAAAAATTATAAGCTCATACAGACAAGCAGGAGCCATTCCATGCACTGCTTTAAAAACATACAGCAGGACCACATTCCATCTTTCATTTGAAGCATGTCTGTGATGAACACTAGCATGCTACCTGCTCAACGTACATGCTCAACATATGTTTATGTTATTAATCTGAGTCAATCCTCCTTCTAATCCCTGTCAGAAGCATTGGCTGTAACTTAAATTGGCTGTTTATGTTTTGCCGATGGCGTGCTGTGTTGATAATGCTTCTAATCGGACTCAGCGATCTTTCTATTTACATTTTACTTGTTAAACTCTTAATAAGTATGATGTCATCTTGATTGTTAATACGTTTTTTATATTTCTTTTATTTCATTTACAGTTTTACTCTGTTTAATGGGTGGCGTTTCTGCCCATGATAACTGCACTATGTTGAATCATTAAAGGAGCGAGACGCTCATATCTTGGCTCTTGAACAGAGTTTGGCTTGCTGTTTATCTACATTCACGCTTGGGAAGCAAACATTTAGAGAGAACAGTACAAAGAGACCATTTAGCAATATGTTTTGACATTCAGCACCTTAAAAATGCTTTCCAGTGTCCTTAAAAAGAGAAATAAGTCCCCCAAAATAAAATTTCTAACCTAATTTCTCACCATCATGTCATTCCAAACTCGAATGACTCACCTCAACAAACCTCTGAATTACACTATAAAATGTGTTAATGGCATTTGATCGCATTGAGGGCTGCTGCAAATCATTCCATAATTTATACGATTTTCAGTGAATAGTGACTAAATTTATAGTGTATTTTTCTTACACAAAGCTATTATAAGGCTTTGGACAAGTTAGAATTTAGTGCACGAGCCAACTACTTTCACAATACTTTTACGGTGCGTTATTTTGTAATTTTTGAAAACTTTTACGTTCATTAAATGGAACAGAACGTAGTCAGGGTATTTTCCAAAATGTGCTCTATATGGGGGAAAAAAGTTTTGGAAAACATGAGGGTGAGTAAATGATGACATGACAATGATTATTTTTCAGCTTTTCAGCTTATCACTTTTGGGTGAACTTTCTGTGAGTGTAATCAGTGCATGGGTCAGCACTCCTTTGATTTGACTCGTCCTGAAGTCTCATGATGCAATGGAGGTATCCATTTCGGCTCAGATGTCTGCTGTTATATCATGTGGAGTTGTGGGGAGGTTTAGGATTAGAAACCTTGAGGAGAAAAGGAGTGGAGGAGGAATCAGAGACAGACTCACAAAGCCACTATTGTTTGGCCTCCATAGTCATATTTAATGCAAGGCCACTGTGATTTTTTCAAAGCTCCCACCTGTTTTTCTCATTAAACCTCTCCACTGCACTTGGGTAATTTGCAGGTTACACCCTCACTGTGAGCTCTGGTTAACTGTGTGGGAGGAAAATTAGAACATGAGACAAGGAAAAAAACAACAACAAATAACGTACGTTCTGCATTTGGGTAGTGGACTTAAATGAAAGAGATCCAGACAAGGAGGAGGTGGTGACCAGACGGACAAACACCATGTTACACTGGCAGGCACTATATTAAAGCCTCTTGGAAACCCAAACACAAATACAGACAAGTGCATGAATACAGACAGACAAAGAAGATTCCTGATGGCCCAAGATTAACATTCTTTACAAAACTACCGTCTATAAGTGTGCTCAAATATAACTTTCTCTGCAATGAGAACGTTTTTTAGTCCAAATTTGTGTTCCATTACAGTCTTAGATTAAAGACATGAAACAACACTTACTGCACAGTACAGACAAGTGGTCAATAATATATTATTTTATATATTGTATATAAAGAATGTTTATATTAAATGGGGTCATAGACTGAGAATTCAAAAGTTCCTTGATCCTTTGACAGTTAAGAGTTCATTATACTATAAAAAATACCCTGTAAGTTTCAAAACTCAAAACTTTCTTGTTATTCCCAAAACTGCTTTTATTGAAACCAAGGCCAGCAAACGACAGGATCTAAAAAGTGGAGAATTGTGACCGCTTCGGCCCCGCCCACTGGATGGTTAGTGAACAGTGACATGAGAACGAGAAAAGATTGATACAGGATCAATAAAACCATTATCTTCCAAACGATCCTAATGCCTAATGCTAGGATAGTGGGTTATTTTTCTCAACAATGTGAATGTCTCAGCAGTGCATTATTTGTTTGTATTCAGTGTATTTCACTGTGAATTATTTGGTCAATTTTGGCGCAGGCTTTGCAAACAGACTTTTACGATATGGATCTGCCAGCAACGCCACAAACATGTAAGTAGTCATGTTTATTCTATGATCAGTGATTTCTGATGTAGCAATTATTCAAGTTCAGACAGATTATCTCTCAAAATATAATTCAATACTGTTTATGCATCAGTAAATCAAGCCAGTGACTAAACAATCAACTTCATGTCGTTTCTCTTAGTAGGATGAAAATAATCTTATTTAAACTGTGATTAAATTATATAAAGAAAGCGATCAAAGAACGCTCCCTTTCCAATTGCCCAAGCTGTCAATCAAGCCGTGCAAGTTTATCTGGACACTTGCCAAAAACTCGTTGAAATCAATCATCACAAAATCTTTTCACGATTCCTTAATCACGATAGCTGTAATAGTAAAAACGTAGTAAAAGTTTTAGAGAGAGTTCCACATATAATACCAGCTATTTCATATGCAAACATGTCAGCCAATCACAGCAGTGGGCGTTTACACTGAAGTCTCACAGCAGACACGCCCCTTAAAACAGAGCGTTCAAATCAGAGGCAAAAATCAGGCTTGGAAAAATGCCTTTTATTTATATAATGACAATTTTTTATGTTAAAATCATACTAACATTATAAGGGTACCCCAGGAAACATTATAAAATAATAAAATAATCCAGTCTATGACCCCTTTAACATATATGTATTAAAACCAAGTGACATCAAAGTCACATCAATAAACTTCTAATTTATATACTTACAATTTGAATATTAACCAATAACATTTCTTTTTAGTCTGAAAGATGATGCCAATCCTTGAATGAAAGGATCAAATCATTATTTTATAGGGGATAATTAAGACAGAATGCATGGTTTATAACACTGCACTTTATTGCCCACCTTTTTCTTACCACCATGGAGCACGAGAAGGCAAAGTTATAGTATTAAGCATCCAGGGGCCCGTTTCAATAAGGAGGTTCAACCAACTCTGAGTTAAAACTTGAACTCTGAGTTTACTTACCCTTATGCCGAGTTCAGACTGCACGATTTTAGCCCCGATTTTGGCTCGCCGACAGGTTTTGAGAAATCGCCGACAAATGCCCGAAATCACAGGCAAATCGGTGCTCGTTCACACGAGTGACAATCACGCAGTGTGAAAGAGCAAAGACGCGATCTGAGAGAATCGCCGACGAGTCGCCAACGCCCGTGAGATATTTGGCATGCTAAATATCTGGACCTGTCCGCGATTCAAAATCCTGCTGTGTGAAAGTGTTCTGACTGAAAACTACATCGGCAATGACCGACAGCCAATGAGAGAGCAAGATACAGAGCAGTGGGGAGTTCGGGGAGGAGTTATAGACCAGAATATCAGTATTTTAATAGATATATTTAAAATTATATCAAACTGAAACAAAGCACAAACATTTGCTTTACCAGCAGCAACAGCAGCACATTGCAAAATTATTTATTTACCCCCAACTCTCTTTGCAGAACACACAGTCCTTGCTCCCCTTGTCTTCCCAGCCATTTCCTCATACATAATATGTTTTTCTTTTTCTCCTTTTCGCTTTTTAATAACAATTTCGTCTCACGCGAGAACTGCGGTCTATGCACGCGGGATTTTGCGCTATTTCTTATCACTTCTCGCGTGTGTTTGGTTGTGAAACGTAGTTTGCGGACCAGACAGAAGTTGTCGGCGATTCTTCCTCTTGAAAGTCATGCAGTGTGAAACCTCCTGTCGCCGATGCATCGTGCAGTGTGAACACACCAGCAACTGAATGTTACCCCAGATAGTCACGCAGTGTGAAAAGAACAGTGACCCGACTACTTTGAAAATCGTGCAGTCTGAACTCGGCTTTAGATGGGAAACTCTGAGTTTTCGGTTACAGAACAGCTGAAATGAGTTAGTTCAATCAACTCCGAGTTGACTGACTCTGAGTTAAGCGCGTGCACCACAAATATAAAAAGCCATTATCAATGGAGCCAGATATTATGAGTCACCATGACAACAGCGCCGCCAGACAAAAAGATGTCTGCATATTTCTCACCAGCAGAACTGGATGAGCTTCTGCAAGCATATGGAGAGTACGAACACATATTATTATTATTTTTTAAATATCGGCTGCAGCAGCGAAGGACAGAGAGTTAGCTAGGGAGAAAATAGTTGCTCGAGTCAATGCTCCGTTTACATTTTAATTACTATTATACAGTGATGGGTGTAATTAATTATCAAGTAATCTAAATACTGTAATTTAATTAAAGGGATTACTCTTAATTCTTCTGTAATTTAAAGTAAAATCTGATGTAATTGCATTAGACTATAGAACAATTCTGTATATTTAACATACATTTTTTAAAAGGTATATTTTTAATGTAACCTTCTCCCTCTAAACACTTTGGTCAATTCAAGAATAATTCATGCAATTGTATATTGTTTATTTGAAAGCATTAAAAGTGCAGTTTCTTGTCCCTCCTTGTATTGTTCAAGTGGTTGAGGTTGATATGGGATTTAGTAGGCCTAATAAGTAGACCAATACTTTCTAAAGATAGTCATTATTGCATTAATCTAATTACACTGTTGAAGATGTCATTTGTAGTTAGTAATACAGTTAGTAACTTACCCAACTGTTATAATATCAGAGGTGAAACTGAAGAACAGTATGTTATTCAACCTAATTTTAATTTTCATGTAGATTTTCATCTGCAGGTATTAAAAGAACATGGCAGCAGCTGAAAATTAAACATAAAAACATAGGCTAATTCAATCAAGTAAGGCTTGAGCATATCATGGGTGTAGGCAACCCAACTTTACATTTGACATATTAAATAACTAAATAGCATCCAGTGTCTAGCAGTGCAGCAGCATTTTTGGCTGAGGTTTACATAATGTGTTATTTTTTATATAGGCTATTTTTGATATTTCCATTTATTTTACTTTGGGTTGGGTTTTCTGTTGGTCCCAACAGATTCTGATGGTAATATCTGTCTTTTGGAGCCTCCTGTCCCAACAGAACCCCAGGCAGTTGTAAGTAGCCTACTCAAAACACCAGAAATTATGACAAATAGTGTTGTAAAGTGTACTCAACCAAATGCTCATCTTCACAGGACAATGGGGATAAAGAGTTTCTGCTGCCACAGAGAGGCCTAATACAGTGTCTACACATCAAACAATCTACACATTCAGATTTTTTCAAATTTTTATGTGGAGTAGCCTATAGAATCTAAGTTTAAATCTAAATATAAAAGGGTATTCTTATCTCTCCCCCCGCCCCCAGGGTGTGGAAGAACAGCAGGAGGACGGTCCATCAACTTCTGTTGCACACATGAACACAGTTTAGTGATTTTCAGTAAATGCCACAGTTTAATTCTGTAGAATTTGTTTAGAACTACATTATGTAACTCTAATCTACTACTGTATTTTCAGTTGCCAGTTAAGGAGTTATATAGACTTCATCTTATTAAAAAAAATGGGAAACAGCAGTAAAAATAGCAATATTTTATTTATTAATAAAAGATTGATTTCATTAATAAAAATGTGCTGAAAGAATGAATGAGGTGTTTAAACACCGCTTCTGTTACGGAATGTAATGAATCATGCGATCGGCAGTCGATTGCTCCTGGCTGGTCGTTCTCCGGCTATTCTGTTGTGAATACAGTTGTTGAGCTACACTCGCTTGTCTGCCTTTTATTTTATTACTATACAGCTGCATAAACATGGTGTCAGAAGATGCCTAACGTGTTCGTCCTTAAGTTCACGCTGTAACTGCTGATTCCGACCATTTCTTCGATTATGGACGCTGATAATGCTGCGGCCGCGCCTCGCCCGTCCGGCGGCGTACCAGCCCACATCGCGGCTAACATACCTCCGCCGACACCGATGAACATGAACGGAGACTGGAGCGCTAACTGGGACTTATTCAGAGCAGAGGACTCTATAGTCAGCGATACTGCAGGTCATTAGTGCCTAATTTGAAGTTTATTGCAGTCGCTTTAAATGTTATGTGGCCTGAAGTTTATATAGTATTTTGTTCTTATTTACTTCTTATTTTAGAAGGGAATTCTTTAGTTCATATTTGTAAAGGGGGATGTTACGGAATGTAATGAATCATGCGATCGGCAGTCGATTGCTCCTGGCTGGTCGTTCTCCGGCTATTCTGTTGTGAATACAGTTGTTGAGCTACACTCGCTTGTCTGCCTCTTATTTTATTACTATACAGCTGCATAAACAGCTTCCTCTTTAAAAAAGGGGAGGAGACCGAAAGAAACTCTTGGTTTACCGAAGAAAACCTGCTCCCGACCAGGTTAGGTTCACAGAGTAAGTTACCATGGTAACTGACTCTGAGTATAAGTTACCTCTCTTTCAGAAACGGGCTTGACTTACTCTGCTTTCTCAGGTTTGACATACCTCCCATTCTGAAACAGAAAACCCAGAGTTTCCCTCATTTCAGGGTTAACATACTCAGAGTTTTCACTTAACCTCCTTTCTGAAACAGGCCCCTGGAGCGAGTTGGCAAATTCAACAAATTGTTCCTTTGTTGTTGGCTTGAAATGACTAATGAGCCTTCACAGCCAGGCAAAGATTTGATCATATGCAAACATGATATAGAGAGACATATCAAATATTGAACAGAGCGTTTTTATCAACAAACACTTTTTGTTTCACAATACCATTCCAGAACAGAATGCTTATGTTTGTTATAGCAACCTGTTGAGTGTATCAACACAATTTTCATCTTGTCTGAAATAATCTGTCCATACGTTTGAGGCTCCCATTGAATTTCACAACAATTATTAGAAATATTTAGATACCCAAGCAATCAAGTAGTATTATTTATTTCCAATAGTATAGGAAATAAATAGGCAGAGAAAAGCAAAATGTTTTAATCATTTGACCTAAAGAGACAGAACTTACAAATCCCATGTGATTTCCCCTTGTGGAAAAAGGAGTGTGCTTAATCATTTTTAAATGTTGTAGTGTATTTCAAAGTACATTTTCTTAAAGAGGAAAAGGAAAAAAGTATATTTTAAGATATAAATGTATTTTTTAAAACTGTACTTGTACTGCACATAATATTAAAGGCCACTTAAAGCTGCTTTGAAAAAATCTTTATATAAATACAGGTGACTTGACACTGGTGACGTACATGATTTCTACCATAGTTTCGTCCTGTAAACCCTGCCCCTGAAAGATCACGTTCATCTGCCTCCACTTTTGAGTGCGTCCACATCTCAAAATCCAATCAAGTTTCCACCCTACATTTTTTTATTTATTTTTTATAATCCGTCACACTCGAATGTACATCAGTACAGAGAAAAAAAAACAGCTGTTGCTTCTTCTGTTTCATCATGACTTTAAGTGTTCTTAAAGACAGCACACTGTTTCTAAACACACTTTAAAAAAGTGGACCTTCTAAAAAAAAGCACTACTTTAAAGCACATTTGAAATCATTATACTTTTTAATAATATTTTTATTATGGTTTAAGGAAGGGCTCTTATTTTTATTTATACCATGGGCTGTTTAAATACTCGATTCTGATTGGCTGGAAGGTGTGCAGTAAAACCCTTTAATGCACAGGTAGTTCCAGTCAGTTTGATTACAGTTACAGTTCGAAATGAATCCGCTACTATAAACATTGGTAACCATAGTAACACAGTTACACTTGCAAGCAGAGTGAGAGACTCATATGAAAACGTTTATTTAGGTAGGCTAAATGGATGATTTTTGCATATCGTTTAATTTGTATGGTGAATATGGCAATTTTGAGAAATGGGCCCAGGCACAAGACGAAAAAGAAGACTTGTTGAATGACAAAAAGCGGCACAAAGAATTAACAATAAATAAATGACATGATTAGTTCAAATAAAGATTGCCTTGTCACTGTCAGTGTTGCCTGTCATTCATAAATAATTTTAATAAATCCATTAAAGAATCATTAAGTTAGCTATATGCTTAAGCAACGAGGGGACTGTAGCTGCTAGACTTTAAAGAGACGCACACAGGTAACGTTAACTCGCGCACGCATCTCTCTCTCTCTCTCTGTTCCTTCTCTTTCAGTTCTCTGTCTCTCTCTTTTAATAATGAATTTAAATAAATGTGATGATTCATTCAAATAAAAGCAATCCGATGGCTCTACTTTATTTAAAGTGGACGGAGTGCTAGAACTAACGCGAGCCGTAACTTAAGAAAATAACCGTCATTTTTACACGTCTGTTAAAAAATTACACTGTGAACATCAGTTACAGCTTTAACTTGTTTTTAACTTGGCAAATAACCAAGGTATAAGCGGGATAATCCACAGCTAGCCATGCATTAAAGAATTTTAATGCACTTCGTAGAGGCAACCACCCTCCGCTTCGCGTCGGGCGGTTCTTCGCCTCTACGTCGTGCATTAAAATCCTTTAATGCATGGCTAGCTGTGGATTATCCCTTACGTGTTGAATGCCATACTAAAGCACATGCAAAATATTGAACTGTAGTGTTTTATTTGATATTACATTTCAAGTTAATATGTTTTAAATTAACTAAATGTCATCATTACAAATGTGTAATTACAAATATATTTAAATACAATACATGGCATACAAGTTTCAATAGAAATGGCTTTGAAGTATATTTTAGTTTACCACAAATGCTTGTTAATAAATTTTTAACGTATGGTCCACTGAAGGTGAGCAGATTTGAACCCATGTGCAGTTTTATTGATAAACAACTGTGAACCAGATACAAAACAACCAAAACATAACATAAACCAGAGCACACTTGAAGGTGACTTGAACATGAGCACTTGACATGCTTGACTAAACTCAGCAGGTTATCAACAAAGAGACAAGAGACAACGGAAATATGAGGGCTATACTTTTTCCTTGTGAGCATACTGCGTTGTAGATTATGGGAGGCACTTCTGGTTTGGGGAAGTTTCACTCAAAAAGACTAAAACAAATTATTTCAAATTATAAGGTTACACTATAAATAATCCTTAATCCGTCAGTTTGACTGAATGAGCAGTACAATTTCCTTTATGTTCTATTTTCAGACTTCAAGAGAATAACATAACACTTGGTATTTTAACGTGATCTGGTATAACAAGAATATGTATGGCAAGAGCTCTTTTCAGTTGCTGCATTATTTTCCTCCTGATTCTTTTCTCTTTTACCTTTGTATTCCGCTGTAGCAGTCTGAAAAAGGAACACACTGACAGGACTAAAATCACTCCGGAGCAGGTTATGTTCCAGGGGTTAGATTACTTCAGAGGTATTCACTGCATGTGTGCCCTATCGATGAGGCTCCATAGGGCGAGACAGATTTCATGTAATATTGTGTATTATTAATATTGTGTTAATATTGTGTGTATATATTTACAAGCACTATAACATAAAGAAATTTTTATTTTACTCTAAATTGTTTATTTTATTTTATTCTCATCACACACAGATCTGCATTCAAAGGTTTTCTTTTTCTTTCTTTTTTTCTTTTTTTTTGCAACAGGACATTTTCCATACAATGCATTTCTAGTAAAAATACAAATCTAATACATCCCACCTCACAAAAAAATGTGAAAGCAAAATGACTAAACGGGTCAAAATCACTATAAAGTGCTTTTGAGACTTCCCAATTTTCAAAATAAAAATGTCAGAGGTTACACATGTAACCATGGTTCCCTGAGAATAGGGAACGAGACGCTGGGTCCCCTAGGGGTGGCTATGGGGAATGCCTCTGGCATGACCAGTGTCTGAAGTATGAGTCTAAACACAACAATGAACTTGACAATGCCAGGCAGCAGCCTATGACGTTGTAGCAAATTAGCTCAAAATAAATATTAATCAATCATAACTTGTAATAATGAATTATGAATATGTGGATCAGATAATATAATTAATGTTGTAAAATTAATATTACAATCAATCAACCAGTTCATCCCGTGAACACTCACTGTTAATTGTTTATTAATTCTAAGAAAATGTTCATTTCCGGGGAGGGATATATCTTTCTTACTGTACAGTACTACTAAGAGCCTGTAGTCAAAATCTAAATCTAAAGCAGAAAATCAGAACCAAATATGTATTGTGCAAAAGATTTATTAACTAAATCACAAACAAAACTAATCTAAACACACAACTTACATACGATCACACATACATTGGTAAAATGGTAAGTGAGAGAATGAAACCGGGAGCAGGAAATGGAACTATGGAAAAGATCCATTTAACTAAGAAAAGAACCATCAGCTTATTATTTTCAGAGCACCTCATTAAATTTATACTTGCATGGTCTTTGCAGTGAAAGCATTTCGTGAAGTTCTTGAAAAAGGATTTTGATGGTCCCCTGAGTCTCAACCAATTTCTTCTGCGTGGAATGAAAAAATGGTGAAGAACTTGCATGGTTTGTTTGACTCCGTTCTGGTTGAAAGTTCTTTCCTTGCCGTATGTGTCCATTTATACTCAATATATATAACAAACACACACTGCATTCGATGAGAAGATGATGCACACTAAAGTGTGAGTCATTAAATGAGGATTAATTAGATAGGAGTCTTGACCACATGACCACATTTTTAACAACAACAAAACCATCTTATCTGATGGTTACTCTGGCGACTGAGGCCTTTTCTGCTCTCTTGCCTCTTTTGGGGGATATTCCATTTATTTAGCTTTAAAGCTTATTTGTTAAATGTAACAAATAGTTATGTGTCTGATTGTCTCAGTTGTTACAACTAAAACACCACTGGTGCAACCTCGATTATAAAAGGGCACCTCTGTAATATGTCATTCACTTCTTGTCTGAAGGAGGCGTGTGCAGGAATACCAGAAGCATAGCAAAGGGACGCATCGTCTCGTTCCCTATTCTCAGGGAACCATGGTTACATGGGTAACCTGAGACGTTCCATTTCGAAAGGGAACTCAAACTTTGTCCCCTAGGGATCGCTCTAGGGCAGTGGTTCCCAAACTTTTAACTGGCATGTACCCCCTGAGACATTATAGATCTTCTGGAGTACCCCCAACACCAACAATTGTTAACAATAAGTTATTTATTTATTTATTTTTATTTATTTTTATCAATTTTGTCGAGAATAGTGAATAGAATCATAAACATATGATAAAAATCTCATCAAAAGTCAACATATGATACAAATGTGCTGAATATAATGATTTTAAAAAGATAGGCACACAATCTCACACACAAGAGGCCTACAACACATATCCAACATCTCATTAAAGCTATGTTAACTTTTCACAAACTGATAAGTATTGTTTTTCACATATGATAACATTGTATATTTTCTTAACTTCTCTGCTGTAAAATAATAATAAAAAAGAGAACACATTAACAATAGTAAACTAAATAGTAAACAGTAAACTAAATTGTAGTAAACCACACAGAATAGGCCTACCACCTCTCCATTCACATCACCAGTTTAATCAATGTGAGGGATGTGCCTGGATGTTCTTAAATAATGCAGCGATGTTAGGCCGAATTGGGGACAGTTTCAGTCTTAGATCATTTTCCACAAACAGTCTGTACCTATACTTGGTCTTAAGAAATCGAACCGACGCCTATTTTTCACACGACATGCAAGCGTGTTGGAAGCGTTTCCAGGCAAAATAGAGTATGTTATATATGTTGATGGCAAAATAGGCTATAGAATATATTTCGTTCTGTATTGACAGGTGCAGTATTTGAAAATCGATAATATTTTTTACATTACATTTATATTTGCATTTATGTCAAACCCTAGACACTTTCAGACATCAAAATGACATGTATTAATATGTATTTGTGTCAAAATGACATATAAACATCTTTTCCTATTCTATTTTGCCTGAAACGCTTCCAACACGCTTTTGCATGTCGCGTGAAAAAATAGACGTCGGTTGTATTTCTAGCATGTACGCGTTTTCCGCGCGGCTCAAGCCGCGCCTGAGACGCGCGTCACGCAGGCAGTGTGCAAGCTCTAACCTGTTAACGGGAGCCGAAATAAAAACGGACACGCCACACAGCTTAGACGCTCACGTGTGTCTCCGCCTTAGATCTTTTTTCGCGTACCCCCTGAAATCAGTCCACGTACCCCTGGGGGTACGCGTACCCCAGTTTGACAACCGTGGCTCTAGGGAACTGAATACCCACGCTGCCATGCTGAAGGGATGAGTGCCCTATTGGCTGAGCTAAGTCAAAGGACTCAAAGGAATCCTCATCCCTAAAGTGCACCAGCAATGATCATAGACCAGAGCTTTTCAAGAACGGAGGCCTCAACAGGATTACTCTAAAACTGCGTTCAAATTCAGGCCAGCATCCAAGGAGGCTCACAGAGACCCTAACTCTCAGAACTTCTGTTCAGGCAACCCTGAAGAGTGGATGCCACAAACAAGAGGCCTAGGCAACACTCTAACCCAAGGGCAGTACTGTGAAAGCTCAAAAAGTGAGCCTAGGCCTCTGCAGATGGAAATTAGCCTAAGGCTATAATCTGACATATTTACATTTGCGAAAATGTTCATTAATATGTACTGTCCCTTTTGTTTTTCAAAAAAAAAAAAAAAAAAAAAAGAGCCTGTGAAGCTCCGCAGAGTGGAGGCCTCAACACAAAGACTGTCACAATGAGAGGAGGCCTAGCAACATCCTGGACTGAGGGAAATACCCAAGGAGGCATTGTTACCCCCTCAAGCTCATATCAAGGAGGCACATAGTGCACCTAACAACTTGATGCTGCCCCAGGTGGAGCACTGAGGAGCAGTTTATATAAAAGCAGTAGCCAAGGAGTATGACAACGGCATACTAAAAAGCAGGAGCCTTACATGAAGATTCAACTCGTAATTAACTCGTACCATAAGCAGGTGAAGCTCAAAAGATTGGATGCTAAAATAACTCTCTATTCGCTGATTTCACGCAGCCGTTATTTTGAAATCGAAAGCGAGGCTCCGGTGGGAAGAAAACCGGAAGTGTCGCCTTTAATCACAGGAGAGTCGTGAATGCGATGGCGTATTGTTGTGTTTAATGATGTTGTGTCGATTCAAAAAATGTACATACATTTATTTCATACTTTAGACTATATACAGTGAAATTCATTTATAAATAAAATATTTTTTTTATGTGTAATTCAGAATGTAAAAAAAGAAGCAGGAATGAACTATATACATATCCTATATTGGATATTAACATTCAATAGTGTAAATCGCGGCAGCAGCTTCAGGTTGGTAATCCAAGGCATTGTTGTTTATCTTTACTTCCGGGGTTCTTCCCACCGGAGCCTCACTTTCGATTTCAAAATGGCGGCTGCGTGAAATCAGCGTATAGGGAGAGGAGGCCCATGGCGCTTCCTCAAGGCAGTGGCCAAGGCTCAAAATCCTGACAACTCAGCACCACTATGTGGTGGAGCTCTGCGGACAAATGCCTCAACATCATGACCCTCTAAAGCAAAAAAAAAAAAGGCCTAGCAACATCCTATACTCAGAAGAGCTTACCAAGGAGGCTTACAGGAAGCCAACTACTTGATGACGCTATCTGAGCAGAGCTCTAGGAAGCGGATGCCTCAGCGTATTGACTCCCAAGTGAGAAGAGGCCCAACAATACTTCCATATAATAAACAATCAAGGAGGCTCACAGAGAGCCTAACTACCTTGCACTACCACTATCAGAGCAGAGCTCTGAAGTAGCGAAAACCCTGAGTAAAAACGCCACTCATCGCAAGATGGCACAACATATGCTCAATGGAAAGCAATGACTAAGGAGGCTCACTGAGAACCTACTACTTAGTAAACTATCTGGCGTGAGAGAACACATTCACAACCAGCTTCCTTCTGAAAGCAGTGGCCAAGAAGGCTCGCAAAGTGCCCATACTCAGCACTACTGCCTGCTGAGCTCTGGGAACGGAGGCCTTAATATGGCAGCTCTCTAAGTGAGAGGAGGCCTATTGGCGTCCTACACGCAGAACAGCTTACCAAGGAGGCTTTGCAAAGCATCTCTTGGACCCGCTATTCAGGCGGAGAGGAAGCCTGAAAAGAGTGACTCTCTATAACGAGAGGAGGCCTAAAAACGCTCCACTACTGTAAAAGCAGTAGCCAAGGAGGCTTACAGAGGGCCTAACAACCTAGCGTACTGCCTGGCTAAGCTCTGAGAACAGAGACCTCAGCATGACGACTCTCAAGCGAGAGGCGGCCTAATGACGTCCTACGCTCAGAACAGCTTACCAAGTAGGGCTGGGCGATATATCGCATGACATTGTTATGCGCATCTCGTCAGTAAAGCCGGTTCCTTGATTAGTAGTAAATCGCCATCACCTGCTTTCAGATGGAGTGGCATTTACTACTCAGAGCCATAGTTCACTGACAAGCTGAGCCATATCGCATTAATTATCACAGACGTATCGCCTGCGATAATTAATGCGATATGGCTCAGCTTGTCAGTGAACTACGGCTCTGTGTAGTAAATGCCGCTCCATCTGACGAGATGCTCCATCTTTACTGACGAGATGTGTATAACAATGTCATGCGATATATCGCCCAGCCCTATTACCAAGGAGGCTCGGGGGAGCAGCGCAATAACAAACAAACAAAAAATACACCAAAATACCAGCTATCTCACAGTCAGTGAAAATAAATGAAGTGCAATGACGCTGATTATTTTTACTATTCTTTTAAGGAATGAGACGAATGAAGAGCGCTTCTCTCTCCACTTCTGGGCTTTCTAAATTTGTGGTCGAGTGGTAGAACTTAGGTTTCAATGATTTAGATGACACGGGTTCAAATCCCAAACAAACATGGACTACTGTAAAAAAAAAATATATAATAATAATTATTAATACAAAGAGATTTGTCTAGTTCTAAAACACCATATAGTTATTTTATTATACATTTTTTTTTTGCTTATATTTATAAAATAAAATGGCCATGCATTTCCATTTCACACTAAGGAACAAATAGTATCCAACAGAATTACTGTTTACATTTGTATAATAATTTCAATCATAATTTAAATAGTTAAAAACAGAAATCGTAGTCTGTTAAAAACAGGGGAAAAAAGGGGGAAAAAAATACTTTATGGGGTTCCCTATACAGAAAGAGTTTTTAAAAAAAAACATTTTTGTAAGCAAGTAGGATTTGCCAGGGGGGATGGGGATTTCCTTCTGGTCTAAATATCTCTGCTTCTGCTGAATTATTTTTACTGTGTTGATTACAATAATCAAAGCCTACTTCACCAATGACCATAAAAAATATATAAAATAAAGATATGCAACACGCACGTTTAAACAACAAACAATAAAATCAGAACCAGCGCTGCTCCTGTATTGAGAGATAACATGCAGCGCGTTTCAGTTACGATCCTGGTTCCAGTGGCCTAATGCATGCACGGCTTTTCAAAATGTCACAAAGCATTTTGGGATTGTTTTGAATGATATATTTAAGTTTATAATTAAGTGTTTTGGCCCACCACGCCGAGTGGCACTACGCATTGTTCTGAAATCGGGTTTTATTCTGGGATTTTGAATTAGCGTTCGACAAACATTCGGCGCTTTCATTTGGATTTGTTTTTCTCATAACCACTAAAAGAACTTAATAGCCTATACTCCACCATTTTTTGGTCATACAGATAAGAGTACATAATTCAAAACTGTAAACTTTTATTCATGTACACTCACAATAGGCTAACGACTAAACGTTTTCTATGGTCTCTGTCTCCGGGAACTGTGCGTCACAAAAATTAACCGAAAGCCACTTGCCTCAGTTCAGTCAAAATAAGAAATAAGTCTAAAGCTTTAAATGTCTAAATATTTAATAAATGTTATCTGATTATGTAATCCATATGAAACCGAGAGGCACAGAGGATCTACTCAAACATGTTTAGCTATCATGTGTATGAGCGCGTCCCAATGAGAAAAGGACAACGCAAGAGTGAAACTCTCACTCAAATTAAATGTAAATCGGCCTCAATTAAAATGTAAAAACAGATCAAATAATTTCTTTGTCGAAATGTTGCGATATTTAATATTGAGTTAAAAAAAATTCATGATAATAAATGAACATGAGTTTAATGTTTGTATTTCGTTTTGCTTGGAAAAAGCTGGCCTAAACCGAAGTAGCATTTTAATTCTTCAATTAGCCTATTGAAATAATGAAATATTTAGTTAATAAACATTTTATGACAGAAATATTACTACATGTAGCCTAAATGATTTAATTCCTTCATTATCAATGATATCTAGAGGGGGGGCACGGGGTGGCACCGGCCCCCCCCGGAATATGACTGGCCCCCTCTGGTGCCCCCCCTCCAATCTCATTGGGTTAGATTTATTGTCAACCTGAAAATGCCCACCGCACCACTGGACCAGAGCGCTGTCAATCACTGTTTTATTTGAGACTCGCGCGAACGCGAAGAAGAAGCGAGCACAGTTGGGCGTTTTTAAAACCGGAGGAAAGAGACACCACGGCACCCACCACACCATTGGACCAGAGCGCTGTCAATCACTGCTTGATTTGAGACTCGCGCGAAGAGAAAGCAAGCACAGTTGCGCGTTTTGAAAACAGGAGGAGCGATACACCGCGACACGTCAGTGTTTACGGTATGTAGCCTACATGTATGATGAGCGACTGAGTGACCTGGGAGTGCTCAGTGTAGAGTCACGGAGAGCCAAGTCCCTGGACATGGATGAGTTTATCAGACTATTTGGTAGCCAGCACAAAAAAACGCAGGATACAGCTGTTCTGAGGCAGAGCAGAGCATAACACATGTGATGGTGCAGTTAACCCACAGGAACAGGCACATTTCATGCTGAGAATGTTTACACACACACACACACACATTTAATTTTTGTGTTGAAAATAAAGTAATGCAAAAAGTAAAGTAAATAAAATAATGTTAAATTACTAGCCTAAATAATGTCTGTGTGATTTTTATTTATTATTTATTGGAACAGAACCGTGTTATCTAATCCATGCAAAACACAACATTTTTATACCATCTATATTAGAGCACTTGGCATTGCACAAGACTTTGGAAATCGTGCTTAATATTTTCTAAACCAGTATTTATTTTCAGTTGAATTTTCTGATTGGCCCCCCCTGACTGGTTCTTGGTCCCCCCTGTGCCCCCCCCATTTATAAAATCTTGGAATCGCCCCTGTTCATTATCAACACTTTAATAATGCTAATGTCTAAGTCTGAATTGCGACTTCTCTTTGTCTCAGACGCTCCTCTCCTCTCAGAGCCTGTGGTGGGTTTGGAGGGGCAGTTCAGTGGCTTTATCATGGGGGGGGCAGGACAATAGCCTATAGGTGTTAATGCCCCATCTTTCATATGGAGAGTGTTGGATAGCCAGCCTAATGATACAGAACAAGCAAAAGCAAAATTCCTTTCAGAATAAATCTCTCGATGTGTCCAAAAAGGCCCTATCTTAATTAAATTATAAATATTGTAGCTAATGTAGCCATTTAAAGTTATTTCATTTAAAAAAACAACAAATTAAGTATTCAATCCAGTTGTTTCAACTGGTTTTGTAGAGTTTTAGAATGTTTGAGCAGTGTGTATGATTGTCAACAATCTGGCCTTATTTAAACATGAACTGACAGTTGACGAAATGTGTTCATGCCAACTAAATGATACAGAGCACTTTAATTCACGATCAACCTCGTTTTATTGTAGCCTAAGGTGAATTCAACAAGGCATTCTTTTTCTTTGAAGCAACAAAGTCTAAATAATTTGTTACAGTTGTTTTTTTGTTTTTTTTGTAATTGGTGTGGATGGCACGCAGTGACATATACAGTAGCTGTATGATGTGTTTCTACCCTGAAACATTTAATTTCAATAGAGACCCGGTGCACGCAGTGAGGGAGACAAAAGAAACTTGCTAAAAAGAGATCCAGCGCGTCTGCGAAAGAGAGGCAAAGAAAAACACCCGATATGCATTTATGTTGCTTTGTACTATTTTCATTTTGTAGCCTACTGTTTTAATTGTACACAGCAAAGCTGCAATTTTTTGGGCAATATTTGGCAAATGAGCAATTTATATATTAGCATTAAAGATTGGTTTCAGCAACTTGTTTATTTCTCGAGTTAATCAATGTTTTTGGACTAATCAGTTCAATTAAAGTTCAATTGTTCATTCATAAAGACAGTCAATTGTCGCCACCTACTGGCTTAATGATGCAAGTTGCGCAAACACAGACAAGCGGATTGATACAAACGGTGAAAAGGCTGATACTGGTGAAATATTCCAACACATTCGAGGACCATATGCGTGCGCACTCATTGGGATAATTGTAAATGCACAAACACAGACAGAAAAGACATGCCATCATGGAAATAAGGTAAATAACATATTACTTAAGGACTAGGCTATTTAGTTTGTTTAATAAAATAGTTCCCACGGGACTTCAGCACGAGACTACAGCTAGCCGTCTAAAACACTATTTAGGTGAATTTAAACAATGGCTAAGTTGCTAAACGCATCTTGTTGTCATGTAAG
Source organism: Leuciscus leuciscus (assembly GCF_965113295.1). Lineage (NCBI taxonomy): Eukaryota > Metazoa > Chordata > Actinopteri > Cypriniformes > Leuciscidae > Leuciscus > Leuciscus leuciscus. The sequence continues at coordinate 18,009,069 of NC_138736.1, read as the reverse complement.
GGCCCTGTTGATGTTGGACAGACATTTTAATTAGGGGCCAAGCACCGAAGGTGCTAGGCACCTATTGTTTTCGTTCGCGTTCTTATTATTATTATTAGGGGCCAAGCACCGAAGGTGCGTAGGCACCTATTGTTTCTGTTCCCGTTCCTATTATTATTATTATTCTTCCTTTTTCCGACTGGGTGTCTATGGCAGCCCATAGAACCGATTGCGGGAAAGTTGTAATGGTTTGACATTCTGATAGAGGACAGTCCCAACATTAAATACACCAATTTTGGTGTGTCTAAGTCATTCCCTCTAGCGCCACCACCTGTCCAAAGTTGCACTTATATTTTGCTAATAACTTTTGAACTGTAAGATCAATCAACAAAATTCTTTTTTTCTCTGATTCCTGAGCTCATGACGATTCGATTGCACCCTATGACGTCATTTCCCTCATAAAAATATGGCCGCCATTTAGAATTTTATAAAAAAGCTACTTTTTCGAACTCGTCCTAGACGGTTTGTCCGATTTGCACGAAAATTGAACCAGGTCATCTTCAGGCAGTGCTGACCAAAAGTTATGGAATTCAAATTGATTCGTCAAACCGTTTTTGATAAACGCTCGAACAAATTTTACGTAGCGCTTGCAAAAACAGTTGTAAGGCTGTATCTCCGCAACGGTTTATCGTATTCAGACCAAACTTGGTACATGTCATCACAAGCATGACCTGATGTTACATGCTGCGTTTCGGCGCAACACCACCTACTGGTCCGGAGATATGAAAAATGGCTGTTTTTGCTTATAACTTCTGAATGGTTTGTCCAAAAATCATCAAATTGGTCTTGTTATATTCAGGGCATCATGCTGAGTCGACTGATATCCAATTTGACCATATCGGCCATTTTGACTGTCGGCCATTTTGAATTTTGTGCTAAAATGCTGTATTTTAAGAACGCATGAACTGATTGTTACGAAACTTGGTATGGGTCATCAGCACGATGTCCTGAAGGAGCGTGAAAAGTTTTGAAACAGCGCCACCTAGTGGTTAATCTTTTTATTCAAATGCTTATAACTTTGGGTGTGGTCGACTTATTTTCACAAGATTCATCTCATTAGACTACTGAATCGTTGCCGAGTCCAACGATACCAAACATGCTAGGTTTCGCCTTAGGGTTTGTGTAGCGTTGTGATTTAGCGCTTAAAAAACATTTGGCTATATCTTCGAAACCGCTACTCCGATCAAGACGAAACCACCGTCAGAAGTTTGGAAACATAGGTCGATAGCTATACGCCAATGCCCAAATGCGAAAATATTGATAGTAAGGGGTACTAAAATCCAATCAAAGTCATGTGTCAGTCATTTTTTACGTGTTTTTTCATATAAATGTCTATAACTCCGAAGCGAATTGAGATATTTTCACCAAAATTGACACACATATGTATGGGCTCACTCTGAGGACATGTAAAAAAAATGGTGGGACTGAGCCTCTTGGTGGCGCTATAACAGAACAAAACATGAAATTCCCATTGACTTCAATACAGTTTTGTGAAATAAAATGCTATACTAAACAAATGCATTGGTGTAATATTACGAAACTCAGAATGTGCCTTCAGCACCATCCCCTGAAGCTACCCAAAATATTTCGAGACAGTGCCACCTAGTGGTCAAAAGTTATAACAAGATTTCCAAAAAGGCTAATAACTTTTGAATAAATCGGCCTATCGAAATGCCACTGGTCTTAATAGATTCCTTGTGTCAAGCCGAGAACATAGATACCAAGTTTTCCTTATTTGGCCGAACTTCCTGTCCGCCATCTTGATTTTCATTCAAAACCTACTTTTTTGAACTCCTCCTAGACCGTTTGTCCGATTTTCACCAAAATCGAATCGTATCATCTCCAGACTGTGCTGTCTAAAAGTTATGGATTTCGTGTCAATAGACGAAACCGTTTTCGTGTAGAGCAGCAGCAAATTTGAGTCATGATGCCAAAAGCACTATTCAGGCTTTATCTCTGTAATGCCTTGACATATTGACACCAAACTTTGTATGTGTCATTGTCACTTCACTCTGACCACATCACATCAGTTTTGTAACTGCTCCACCTATTGGTCGAAAGTGATAACCCATTAAATCATATTTTGAATTACTTTTTATATGATTTTTCAGCCATTTCGCCTAAAATCCTCTTTATATGTCTTTAATTGCAAATTGTTGCAGTTGGTCTGACACCTTCAGCCATGTTGGCATATCCTGTCATCTGCTTGCGCTTGGCCCCGATAATTGCTGCTTGCAGCTATATTTAGGGGCCAAGCACCGAAGGTGCGGGCACCTATTGTATCTGTTCCCGTTCTTATTATTATTAGGGGCCAAGCACCGAAGGTGCGGGCACCTATTGTAATTGTTCCCGTTCTTATTATTATTATTATTATTCTTCCGCTCTTGGAGTCTATGGCAGCCCATAGAACCGATTGCGGGAAAGTTGTTTTGGTTTGACATTCTGATAGAGGACAGTCCCAACATTAAATACACCAATTTTGGTGTGTCTAAGTCATTCCCTCTAGCGCCACCACCTGTCCAAAATTTCACTTTTATTTTGCTAATAACTTTTGAACCGTAAGGCCAATCAACAAACTTATTTTTTCCTCTGATTCCTGAGCTCATGACGATTCGATTGCACCCTATGACGTCACTTTCCGTCATTAAAATATGGCCGCCATTTTGAATTATTCTCAAAACCTACTTTTTCAAACTCGTCCTAGACGGTTTGTCCGATTTGCACGAAAATTGAATCAGATCATCTTCAGGCAGTGGTGACAAAAAGTTATTAAAATCTAGTTGATTCGCTTAACCGTTGTCGATAAACCCACGAACAAATTTTACGTAGTGCTTGCAAAAACAGTCGTAAGGCTGTATATCCGCAACGCTTAATCGTATTCAAACCAAACTTGGTACAAGTCATCACAAGCATGTCCTGAGGCAACATGCTGCGTTTCAGCGCAGCGCCACCTACTGGTCCGGAGATATGAAAAATGGCTATTTTTGCTTATAACTTCTGAACAGTTTGTCCAAAAATCATAAAATTGGTCTCGTTAGATTCAGGACAACATGCCGAGTCGACTGATATCCAATTTTACCATATCGGCCATTTTGACTGTCGGCCATTTTGAATTTTGTGCTAAAATGCTGTATTTTAAGAACGCATGAACGGATTGTTACGAAACTTGGTATGGGTCATCAGCACGATGTCCTGAAGGAGCCTGAGAAGTTTCGAAACATCGCCACCTAGTGGTTAATCTTTTTATTCAAATGCTTATAACTTTGGGTGTGGTCGACTTATTTTCACGAGACTCATCTAATTAGACTCCTGAATCCTTGCCGAGTCCTACGATACCAAACATGCTAGGTTTCGCCTTACGGTTTGTGTAGCGTTGTGATTTAGCGCTTAAAAAACATTTGGCTATATCTGCGAAACCGCTAGTCTGATCGAGACGAAACCACCGTCAGAAGTTTGAAAACATAGGTCGATAGCTATACGCCAATGCCCAAATGCGAAAATATTGATAGTAAGGGGTAGTAAAATTCAATCAAAGTCATGTGTCAGTCATTTTTTACGTGTTTTTTCATATAAATGTCTATAACTCCGAATCGAATTGAGATATTTTCACCAAAATTGACACACATATGTATGGGCTCACTCTGAGGACACATAAAAAAAATGGTGTGGCTGAGCCTCTTGGTGGAGCTATAATAGAACAAAACATGAAATTCCCATTGACTTCAATACAGTTTTGTTTTATTTTCATTCAAAATCTACTTTTTCTAACTCCACCTACACCGTTAGTCCGATTTTCACCAAAAGCAAATCGTATCATCTCCAGACCGTGCCGACTAAAAGTTATCGATTTCGTGTCGATTGACGAAACCGTTTTCGTATAGGGCAGCAGCAAATTTGAAGTATGATGCTAAAAGCACTATTCAGGCTTTATCTCTGCAATGCCTTGACATATTGACACCAAACTATATATTTGTCATTGTCACTTCACTCTGACCACATCACATCAGTTTTGTAACTGCGCCACCTATTGGTCGAAAGTGATAATGCATTAAATCATATTTTTATTTACTGTTTCTATGAATTATCAGGCATTTTGCCTAAAATCATCTTTAATGTCTTTAATTGCTCATTATTGCAGTTGGTCTGACACTTTCAGCAATGTTGGCATGTCTTGTCATCTGATTGTGCTTGGCCCCGCTAAATGCTGCTTGCAGCTTTAATTATTATTATTATTATTATTCTTCTTCCACTCTGGGAGTCTATGGCAGCCCATAGAACCGATTGCGGGAAAGTTGTAATGGTTTGACATTCTGATAGAGGACAGTCCCAACATTAAATACACCAATTTTGGTGTGTCTAAGTCATTCCCTCTAGCGCCACCACCTGTCCAAAATTTCACTTTTGTTTTGCTAATAACTTTTGAACCGTAAGGCCAATCAACAAAATTATTTTTTCCTCTGATTCCTGAGCTCATGCCGATTCGATTGCACCCTATATCGTCATTTTCCGTCATAAAAACATGGCCGCCATTTTGAATTATTCTCAAAACCTACTTTTTCGAACTCGTCCTAGACAGTTTGTCCGATTTGCACGAAAATTGAACCAGATCATCTTCAGGCAGTGCTGACAAAAAGTTATTAAAATCTAGTTGATTTGTCAAACCGTTTTCAATAAACGCTCGAACAAATTTTACGTAGCGCTTGCGAAAACAGTCGTAAGGCTGTATCTTCGCAACGCTTTATCGTATTCAGACCAAACTTGGTACATGTCATCACAAGCATGACCTGAGGCTACATGCTGCGTTTCGGCGCAGCGCCACCTACTGGTCCAGAGATATGAAAAATGGCTATTTTTGCTTATAACTTCTGAACAGTTTGTCCAAAAATCATAAAATTGGTCTTGTTAGATTCAGGGCAAAATGCCGAGTCGACTGATATCCAATTTAACCATATCAGCCATTTTGACTGTCGGCCATTTTGAATTTTGTGCTAAAATGCTGTATTTTAAGAACGCATGAACGGATTGTTACGAAACTTGGTATTGGTCATCAGCACGATGTCCTGAAGGAGCCTGAGAAGTTTCGAAACAGCGCCACCTAGTGGTTAATCTTTTTATTCAAATGCTTATAACTTTGGGTGTGGTCGACTTATTTTCACGAGACTCATCTAATTAGACTCCTGAATCCTTGCCGAGTCCTACGATACCAAACATGCTAGGTTTCGCCTTACGGTTTGTGTAGCGTTGTGATTTAGCGCTTATAAAACATTTGGCTATATCTGCGAAACCGCTTGTCCGATCGAGACGAAACCACCGTCAGAAGTTTGGAAACATAGGTCGATAGCTATACGCCAATGCCCAAATGCGAAAATATTGATAGTAAGGGGTAGTAAAATTCAATCAAAGTCATGTGTCAGTCATTTTTTACGTGTTTTTTCATATAAATGTCTATAACTCCGAAGCGAATTGAGATATTTTCACCAAAATTGACACAGATATGTATGGGCTCACTCTGAGGACACGTAAAAAAAATGGTGTGACTGAGCCTCTTGGTGGTGCTATAATAGAACAAAACATGAAATTCCCATTGACTTCAATACAGTTTTGTGAAATAAAATGCTATACTAAACAAATGCATTGGTGTTATTTAATGAAACTCAGAAAGTGCCTTCAGCACCATTTCCTGAAAGTACCCAACATATTTCAAGACAGCGCCACCTAGTGGTCAAAAGTTATAACAAAACTTCTAAAAATGCTAATAACTTTTGAATAAATCTGCCTATTGAAATGCCACTGATATTAATAGATTCCTTGGGTCAAGCCGAGAACATAGAAACCAAGTTTTCCTTATTTGGCCTAATTTCCTGTCCGCCATCTTGATTTTCATTCAAAACATACATTTTCGAACTCCTCCTACACCGTTTGTCCGATTTTCACCAAAATCGAATCGTATCATCTCCAGACCGTGCCGACTTATAGTTATCGATTTCGTCTCGATTGACGAAACCATTTTTGTATAGCGCAGCAGCAAAGTTGAGGCATGATGCTAAAAGCACTATTCAGGCTTTATCTCTGCAATGCTTTGACATATTGACACCAAACTTTGTATGTGTCATTGTCACTTCACTCTGACCACATCACATCAGTTTTGTAACTGCGCCACCTATTGGTCGAAAGTGATAATGCATTAAATCATTTTTATTTACTGTTTCTATGAATTTTCAGGCATTTTGCCTAAAATCCTCTTTAATGTCTTTAATTGCTCATTGTTGCAGTTGGTATGACACTTTCAGCAATGTTGGCATGTCTTGTCATCTGATTGTGCTTGGCCCCACTAAATGCTGCTTGCAGCTTTAATTAGGGGCCAAGCACCGAAGGTGCGTAGGCACCTATTGTATCTGTTCCCGTTCCTATTATTATTATTCTTCCTTCTTCCGACTGGGTGTCTATGGCAGCCCATAGAACCGATTGCGGGAAAGTTGTAATGGTTTGACATTCTGATAGAGGACAGTCCCAACATTAAATACACCAATTTTGGTGTGTCTAAGTCATTCCCTCTAGCGCCACCACCTGTCCAAAGTTTCACTCATATTTTGCTAATAACTTTTGAACCGTAAGGCCAATCCACAAAATTCTTTTTCCCTCTGATTCCTGAGCTCATGACGATTCAATTGCACCCTATGTCGTCATTTTCCGTCATAAAAATATGGCCGCCATTTTGAATTTTCCAAAAATGCTACTTTTTCGAACTCGTCCTAGGCCGTTTCTCAGATTTTCACGAAAATTGAACCAGATCATCTCCAGACCATGCCGACAAAAAGTTATGGAATTCAAGTTGATTCGCTTAACCGTTTTCGATAAAGCCACAAACAAATTTTACGTAGCGCTTGCGAAAACAGACGTAAGGCTGTATCTCTGCAACGCTTTATCGGATTTACACCAAACTAGGTACATGTCATCCCAAGCATGACCTGAGGCTACGTGCTGCGTTTCGGCGCAGCGCCACCTACTGGTCCGGAGATATGAAAAATGGCTATTTTTGCTTATAACTTCTGAACAGTTTGTCCAAAAATCATAAAATTGGTCTCGTTAGATTCAGGGCAACATGCCGAGTCGACTGATATCAAATTTTACCATATCGGCCATTTTGACTGTCGGCCATTTTGAATTTTGTGCTAAAATGCTGTATTTTAGGAACGCATGAACGGATTGTTACGAAACTTGGTATGGGTCATCAGCACGATGTCCTGAAGGAGCGTGAGAAGTTTCGAAACAGCGCCACCTAGTGGTACATTTTTTTTTCCAAATGCTTATAACTTTGGGTGTGGTCGACTTATTTTCACGAGACTCATCTAATTAGACTCCTGAAAACTTGTCGAGTCCTACGATACCAAACATGCTAGGTTTCGCCTTACGGTTTGTGTAGCGTTGTGATTTAGCGGTTAAAAAACATTTGGCTATATCTTCGAAACCGCTTGTCTGATCGAGACGAAACCACCGTCAGAAGTTTGGAAACATAGGTCGATAGCTATACGCCAATGCCCAAATGCGAAAATATTGATAGTAAGGGGTAGTAAAATCCAATCAAAATCATGTGTCAGTCATTTTTTACGTGTTTTTTCATATAAATGTCTATAACTCCGAAGTGAATTGAGATATTTTCACCAAAATTGACACACATATGTATGGGCTCACTCTGAGGACACATCAAAAAAATTGTGGGACTGAGCCTCTTGTTGGCGCTATAACAGAACAAAACATGAAATTCCCATTGACTTCAATACAGTTTTGTGAAATAAAATGCTATACTAAACAAATGCATTGGTGTAATATTACGAAACTCAGAATGTGCCAACAACACCATCCCCTGAAGGTACTCAAAATATTTCGAAACAGCGCCACCTAGTGGTCAAAAGTTATAACAAAATTTCCAAAAAGGCTAATAACTTTTGAATAAATCTGGCTATTGAAATGCCACTGGTCTTAATAGATTCCTTGGGTCAAGCCGAGAACATAGATACCAAGTTTTCCTTATTTGGCCGAACTTCCTGTCCGCCATCTTGATTTTCAGTCAAAACCTACTTTTTCGAACTCCTCCTAGACCGTTTGTCCGAATTTCACCAAAATTGAATCGTATCATCTCCAGACTGTGCCGACTAAAAGTTATGGATTTCGTGTTGATTGACGAAACCGTTTTCGTATAGCACAGCAGCAAAGTTGAGGCATGATGCCAAAATCACTATTCAGTCTTTATATCTGCAATGCCTCGACATATTGACACCAAACTTTGTAGGTGTCATTGTCACTTCACTCTGACCACATCACATCAGTTTTGTAACTGCTCCACCTATTGGTCGAAAGTGATAATCCATTAAATCATATTTTGAATGACTTTTTATATGATTTTTCAGCCATTTCGCCTAAAATCCTCTTTAAATGTCTTTAATTGCTCATTGTTGCAGTTGGTCTGACACCTTCAGCCATGTTGGCATATCCTGTCATCTGCTTGCGCTTGGCCCCGATAATTGCTGCTTGCAGCTATATTTAGGGGCCAAGCACAGAATGTGCGTAGGCACCTATTGTATCTGTTAGCGCACCAAAAATAATTCTTCTTTTTCTTCCGCTCTGGGAGTCTATGGCAGCCCATAGAACCGCTTGCGGGAAAGTTGTGCAATTTGGCACACTGATAGAGGACAGACTGAACAGTCACCATAGCAAATTTGGAGTCTCCAACTCATTCCCTCTAGCGCCACCAGCTGCCCAAATTTGCACTCATGTTTATGCTAATAACTTTTGAACCACAAGGGCTAGAAACAAAATTCGTTTTTCCTCTGATTCCTGACCTCATGACGATTCGATTGCACCCAATGACGTCATTTTCCGTCATGAAAAGTTTTCCGCCATTTTGAATTTTCCGAAAAAGCTACTTTTTCGAACTCCTCCTAGGCCGTTGCTCCAATTTCCATGAAAATTGAATCAGATCATCTACAGACCATGGCGACAAAAAGTTATGGAATTCAAGTTGATTCGCTTAGCAATTTTCGAAAAAACCCACAAACAAATTTTACGTAGCGCTTGCGAAAACAGACGTAAGGCTGTATCTCCGCAACGCTTTATTGGATTCAGACCAAAGTTGGCACATGTCATCACAAGCATGACCTGAGGCTACATGCTGCGTTTCGGCGCAGCGCCACCTACTGGTCCGGAGATATGAAAAATGGCTATTTTTGCTTATAACTTCTGAACAGTTTGCCCAAAAATCATCAAATTGGTCTCGTTAGATTCAGGCCAGCATGCTGAGTCGACTGATATCCAATTTTACCATATCGGCCATTTTGGCTGTCGGCCATTTTGAATTTTGTGCTAAAATGCTGTATTTTAAGAACGCATGAATGGATTGTTACGAAACATGGTATGGGTCATCAGCACGATGCCCTGAAGGATCGTGAGAAGTTTCGAAACAGCGCCACCTTGTGGTCAAAAGTTATAACAACATTTCCAAAAAGGCTAATAACCTTTGAATCAATCTGCCTTTTGAAATGCCACTGGTCTTAATAGATTCCCTGGGTCACGCTGAGAACATAGATACCAAGTTTGCCATATTTGGCCGAACTTCCTGTCCGCCATCTTGATTTTTTGTCAAAACCTACTTTTTCGAACTCCTCCTAGACCGTTTGTCCGATTTTCACCAACATCGAATCGTATCATCTCCACACTGTACCGACAAAAAGTTATGGAATTCGTGTTGATTCGTCAAACCGTTCTCGAATACCGCGCAAACAAATTTTACGTTGTGCTACAGCTACAGATTTAGTGCAAAAGTACTAAATCGCCCATAACTCCTAGACTCCTTTTGTCCTAGACTCAAGTGTCTTACACCAATGTGATCCCTGGCTCAAGGCGGACAAAATGGCTATCTCCAATTTCGATTTAGGCCCGAAAATGTTTCTGCTATGTCGAATTTTGTCCGAAACCTACTTTTGCGAACTAGTCCTAGGTTTTTCGCCAGATCGGTACCAAACCAGTCTAGGACATTTCTCTGGACTCTCTAGATCAGTAATTATCGAAAAAAAGTTGAACTTTTGCATTTGGGTGGCTGTAACAGGGTCATTTAGAAAAGGGGCATGGCAAAATACACTAAAAAAGCCTATAAATCCCAAATGAAAACTCAGAACTTCACCAAAATTGATCAGCATATGTGTCAGAACATGGTGAGGAAGCATGCAGAGTTTCATGGAGATCGGACCATAGGTGGCGCTATAACTGGCAAAAAGCCTTCATTCTTATTAGGGGTTCAAGCATGAAATGCTGAAACCCTATTGTAATTGTAAGGATTCGTAAAACGCATCGTGCAGGCCAAACCGTAAGGCCTAGAGACGTGAAACCTGTCCAGATGGTAGGCCTCAATTTGGGGACAACCTATCAGAGTATGACCCCGAATGGCCCATAGGTGGCGCTACAGCGACCAAAAGTACAAAATCGCCCATAACTCTTAGACCGTTTGTCCCAGGATCAAGTGTCTTATGTCGTTGGAATCCTTGGCTCAAGGCGGGCAAAATGGCTATCTCCGATTTTGATTTAGGCAGGGAAAAATTTCTGCTATGTCGAATTTTGTCCGAAACCTACTTTTGCGAACTAGTCCTAGGTTTTTCGCCAGATCGGAACCAAACCAGTCTAGGACATTTCTCTGGACTCTCTCGATCAATAGTTATCGAAAAAAAGTAGAATTTTTGCATTTGGTTGGCTATAACAGGGTCATTTGGAAAATGGGCGGGGCAAAATACAGTCGAAAGCCTATAAATCCTAAACAAAAACTCAGAACATCACGAAAATCGCTGAGCATATGTGTCATGACATGGTGAACAAGCGTGCCGAGTTTCATGCAGATCGGACCATAGGTGGCGCTATAAATGGCAAAAAGGTTCCCTTATTATTAGGGGCCAAGCACAGAATGTGCGTAGGCACCTATTGTATCTGTTAGCGCACCAAAAATAATTCTTCTTTTTCTTCCGCTCTGGGAGTCTATGGCAGCCCATAGAACCGCTTGCGGGAAAGTTGTGCAATTTGGCACACTGATAGAGGACAGACTGAACAGTCACCATAGCAAATTTGGAGTCTCCAACTCATTCCCTCTAGCGCCACCAGCTGCCCAAATTTGCACTCATGTTTATGCTAATAACTTTTGAACCACAAGGGCTAGAAACAAAATTCGTTTTTCCTCTGATTCCTGACCTCATGACGATTCGATTGCACCCAATGACGTCATTTTCCGTCATGAAAAGTTTTCCGCCATTTTGAATTTTCCGAAAAAGCTACTTTTTCGAACTCCTCCTAGGCCGTTGCTCCAATTTCCATGAAAATTGAATCAGATCATCTACAGACCATGGCGACAAAAAGTTATGGAATTCAAGTTGATTCGCTTAGCAATTTTCGAAAAAACCCACAAACAAATTTTACGTAGCGCTTGCGAAAACAGACGTAAGGCTGTATCTCCGCAACGCTTTATTGGATTCAGACCAAAGTTGGCACATGTCATCACAAGCATGACCTGAGGCTACATGCTGCGTTTCGGCGCAGCGCCACCTACTGGTCCGGAGATATGAAAAATGGCTATTTTTGCTTATAACTTCTGAACAGTTTGCCCAAAAATCATCAAATTGGTCTCGTTAGATTCAGGCCAGCATGCTGAGTCGACTGATATCCAATTTTACCATATCGGCCATTTTGGCTGTCGGCCATTTTGAATTTTGTGCTAAAATGCTGTATTTTAAGAACGCATGAATGGATTGTTACGAAACATGGTATGGGTCATCAGCACGATGCCCTGAAGGATCGTGAGAAGTTTCGAAACAGCGCCACCTTGTGGTCAAAAGTTATAACAACATTTCCAAAAAGGCTAATAACCTTTGAATCAATCTGCCTTTTGAAATGCCACTGGTCTTAATAGATTCCCTGGGTCACGCTGAGAACATAGATACCAAGTTTGCCATATTTGGCCGAACTTCCTGTCCGCCATCTTGATTTTTTGTCAAAACCTACTTTTTCGAACTCCTCCTAGACCGTTTGTCCGATTTTCACCAACATCGAATCGTATCATCTCCACACTGTACCGACAAAAAGTTATGGAATTCGTGTTGATTCGTCAAACCGTTCTCGAATACCGCGCAAACAAATTTTACGTTGTGCTACAGCTACAGATTTAGTGCAAAAGTACTAAATCGCCCATAACTCCTAGACTCCTTTTGTCCTAGACTCAAGTGTCTTACACCAATGTGATCCCTGGCTCAAGGCGGACAAAATGGCTATCTCCAATTTCGATTTAGGCCCGAAAATGTTTCTGCTATGTCGAATTTTGTCCGAAACCTACTTTTGCGAACTAGTCCTAGGTTTTTCGCCAGATCGGTACCAAACCAGTCTAGGACATTTCTCTGGACTCTCTAGATCAGTAATTATCGAAAAAAAGTTGAACTTTTGCATTTGGGTGGCTGTAACAGGGTCATTTAGAAAAGGGGCATGGCAAAATACACTAAAAAAGCCTATAAATCCCAAATGAAAACTCAGAACTTCACCAAAATTGATCAGCATATGTGTCAGAACATGGTGAGGAAGCATGCAGAGTTTCATGGAGATCGGACCATAGGTGGCGCTATAACTGGCAAAAAGCCTTCATTCTTATTAGGGGTTCAAGCATGAAATGCTGAAACCCTATTGTAATTGTAAGGATTCGTAAAACGCATCGTGCAGGCCAAACCGTAAGGCCTAGAGACGTGAAACCTGTCCAGATGGTAGGCCTCAATTTGGGGACAACCTATCAGAGTATGACCCCGAATGGCCCATAGGTGGCGCTACAGCGACCAAAAGTACAAAATCGCCCATAACTCTTAGACCGTTTGTCCCAGGATCAAGTGTCTTATGTCGTTGGAATCCTTGGCTCAAGGCGGGCAAAATGGCTATCTCCGATTTGCTCGCCCTTCAGGCGCCAATTTCGAGTAAATTGCATTTTTTTGAAAAACCTATTTTTGCAAACTTCTCCTTGGTTTTTCGCCCGATCGGAACCAAACCACTACAAGAATATTCCCTGGAGTCTGACAATCAATAATCATCCAAAAAATTCTAAATTTCAATTAATGGTCGATAAGGGGAACCAAAATCTTTGATGGCACCATGGCCACTTTTACTAAAATGTTTATAAATTGTGAACGGAAAGAGATTTTTTTGCTAAACTTGGGACACATCTTCCTGAGCACAATCTGAGATCACTTGAAAAAAATCGCAACAATTGGCCACTAGGTGGCACTATAAAACGGTTATAACTTGTGAACAGAAAGAGATATTTTCGCAAAACTTGGGACACATGTTCATGAGCTCATTCTGAGGTCACGTGAAAAGAAATCATGACAATTGGCCACTTGGTGGCGCTATAAAATGGTTATAACTTGTGAACGGAATGAGATATTTTCACTAAACTTGGGACACATGTTCATAAGCTCAATCTCAGTTGACATGAAAAAAATAGTGACAATTGGCCACTTGGTGGCGCTATAACAGTGAAAAAAATCATGAAAATAGCTATAAGCGCACCCAACCGTTAGTCTACTGAAAATTGGCACACAGTGTCTTTGTCCAGTGTGCCATGATAGTCTATGACAGGGGTGTCAAACTCATTTTCACTGAGGGCCACTTCAGCATTATGGCTGCCCTCAAAGGGCCGGTTGTAACTATAAGACTTTTAAAATGTTAATATATTGTCTCTTTATTTGATTATTACTTATTTAAGTTACAAATATTGTATATGCATTTGCAGGGGTGTTTCTAGGTTTTAAAAACATCAGGGGATGAGCCCGAAACATCAGGAGCTGGGTAATAATGATTTGATACAGATAATATTGTATTATTGTATATATGCAAGGGCAAACTGGCTCAAAATTCAGCTCTGGCACCGTACTAGCCACACCAGCACACATTACCACACAGTCATGCGTATTCAAATGTGAGGTAGTTAGGGGGGTTCGGGGGCATGCTCCCCTGATAAAATTTGGATTTCTCTGACCTACATATGTGCATTTTAAGGCGTTTAAAGGCCAAATTTTTTTTGGGATAACAATAGCTTGTTTAAAAGCATGTCAGTGGGCAGTAGCATAAATTATTTGTCAAGATAACAGATTCTTAAAAATGAGAATGAGGATAAATGTTGCAATGAATGATCCACACTACAAAATGGACTGCAGAATGTTTCTGCTTATTGTTGACAATACACATATTCCAAACGGGAATGGCCTTAAATGAGAAATCTTTCAAGGATTATTTTGCATAGATGTTACATTTCAATCAAAAACCAGTGCAATCTTTTTAAAACTAATCAGTTTAAAGTTCAATTGTTCACTCCTAAAGACAGTCACTTGTCGCCACCTACTGGCTTAATGATGCAAGTGGTGCAAACACAGACAAGCGGGGTGATACAAATGGTGAAAAGGCTAATACTGGTACCTATTTTAAAATAATATAAAATATCAATATATTATTCTTTAATCAGTTCTATGCAGCAGAATCAGATTTAACAGATTTTTTTTTTACCAATTGTCGAAATAAAGTAGGCCTATAGAACTACAAAGCTATTTTTGTCAGAGCAGGAGCAGATCAGGGAGAGGGCCAGTGAACGAGAGGATCGTGATTCGTGTAATTTTACCAGTGTTGCCCAGCACGCCTATACACCATGTTACAGCAGAGTAGTAGGCCTACTATTGCAAAAAGAAACAAGTCCAGAGAAATTTCATGTCGGCACGTTTTTTAAGCGGACTTTGCCTTTCCAATGAGCGTGAGCAGAACTCGCAACACTCACTCACACACACACACACACACACACACACACACGGAGGTTGCTTGCGGAACATTGAGCAGAACGCGCTGTGGACACGGAGCAGAGAGCACAGCGCAGTGAGCGCACACACACAGCGGAACCGAGGGGAACGGAACGAAGTTATGCATCTTCGGAAGCGGACTCGCACGCAAAGTCATAAAACACGCTGAGCCAGAGTCAAACCATCGCCGAACACGGAGGGGCGCGGCAACTTTTTAGTATATTTCGGCCAAAAAACGAAAATGTTATTTTCGGCCGAAAATTTTCGGCAGCCTAAATTTTATTGCATTCCTAATTTTAAGACACCCATATGCTCTCGCGGGCCACATAAAATAATGTGGCGGGCCGGATTTGGCCCGCGGGCCTTGAGTTTGACACATGTGGTCTATGAGAACATTGGTGTATCTCAAAAAACTCAGTATAGGTCATTGGCACAAAGCCTTGAAGGACCCTTAGAAGTTTCAAGAAAGCCCGTGTTTTTTTCACAGGAGTGACCTCCTAAGAATCCTTGCCAAGTCCAACAATACCAAACATGCCAGGTTTCGCCTTATGGTTTTTGTAAGTGTCATTTAGAGCTTTAAAATTTTTTGGTTATCTTCAAAGCCGTTAGTCTGATCTAGACAACAACAAAAAAACAAAGGAAATTTGAAAACATAGGTAAATAGCTAAACAATAATGCCAAATGTTAAAAATATGATAGGAACAAAAAAAAAAAAAAAAAAAAATCCAATCAATTTCACCCATGGATTATTTTGATGCTCACATGTTTGAAACGAACAATGAGGGATTGTGATGGACAGGCGAACAAATTTGTTTTGTATCGGGACTGGCGAATCCCCGTCCATACTGTCAATAACCGTTCGCAAAGAACCGCCCACTTTAGTTACTGTTGCTATGTCTGACAAGCGACGCCACTCTCACACCACACCAAGTTCTCAAGCAGTGAAAAATACATTGCGGATCAGAAAAAAGACTGCGCGCTGACAGACAAGTACTTTTGATATGAAACAGGGTCTCCGCGGATCCTTAAACAGTATTAAAATGTCTTAAATAAAATATAAGTTTTTTAAGGTCTTAAAATGTAATAAATTTCGCTAATTTTCGAAGAGTGGCATTAAATTTCATATGGGCGGCATTAAATTTCATCTGGGCAAAATGAAAGAAAGATATGTCTGGAGAAACTATTTTCCATGCTAACGTTATTTCACCAGCGCACGTCACTGTCTAATAGGCATGTCGCTTAAATAACGTTCGGAACGCGTCGCTGGGTAACACTGTTTGAGAGGGTCCTTTTTCACGCGGCACGGGTGTTTTTATATGAATGTATCTGAAGTGAACTGACGATCTTTAGAAAAGTTTCATTGTTATTACGATTGAATCTTTCTTTATCTTTCCTGATAAAGCAGCGTTTATGAGCTTTGCTTTGTGTACAGCCGTTACCGGGGAAACCGCTATTTCTGCCGCTCCTAAAGCGCCTCCTGCTGGCACCTCTTTGTAAACAGCCTTGCAAACCTGTATTAATACTAGTGTGGAGGTTTTCTATAATATTCACTCATTACAGTAAATTAGGGCATTCTAAGTCAATCTACTGCAGTATTTCCTCTCTCACTCAGTAGAAAATGTGGTTAACACCCAGTCATGCTTAAAAAAAAAAAAAAAAAATAAAAATAAAAAGTAATTTACCGTGAAACCGGTAGACTATAATTTAGCAAAATACTGTGATATGTATTTTTGGTCATACCGCCCAGCACTAGCATTAGGCAATTTTTCTGGATGTTTATGTTTGCACACCTTATCTTATGGTAAACTAAACTTACTTTATTTAAATATTTGACAGACATAGGCTATCTTAATAAAATTCTCTTGGTATCATTGCTTTAGTAATAAGTTGGCAGTTTTTATGTTTGTATAAGGGTTAGGGTTAGGGGTTGTGTTTTTCATATTTTTAGGAATGTACAAAGGAACTAAATCTCAGGAATATGCTCTCCATGTCAATGGATGGACCCTCTGTTAATTGGAAATTTATGAATCTCCTGCAAAAAGAGCATGCTGAGCAATTTGCTGGGACACAAATTCAAATTGTCAATTTGAATTGACAATTTCAAATTCTTTGCTGTTGTTTGGAAACTAATTCCCTTTTTTACTCCATCCATTTTTTGGACTGTGTTTAACTTGTCATTTACAATTTGATTTGTTATGTGCTGTTTGTACGTTATTTACAGCAGTATTGTTGTTGTATTGAGAAGGCAGTTGCCTGACATGCACTTTATGTTGCTAAATATACACTGACTATTTGCACTGTTGCTCAAATACAAATGTGCTTTGTTAACCTGAACAGCATAGAGTGTAGTTTTTATATATATGTTTGCCGTGGTAATGGTCTTAATTTTTATTCTTGAAGGTCTTAAAAGTCATTCAATTTGTTGAGCAAAAATGTGCAGATACTCTGTGAAACAAAGTCTCACCTTTCAAATGTAGTCATTTTTTAGAGACATTTAAACAATAAATACCGTTTTGTGACTCCTTAATGTGTCTGACAGATCGCTGTAGACCCGAGGCTCAGTTAAAGCTGCTTGTGAACCGATCATCTCTTCCTTCTAGTTAATTTATAGCATTAAAATAAACATGAATGAACATAAAAGGAATGTTGTTTTAAAGTGCTAAGACGTCAGAACACTTTGTTTTTCAAATTTAATTCCTCCTATGTTAATCTACTAACTCTCCTGACTGCTTTGTTGGACAAAATGGCGGATTATGATTAGTCAGATCGCCTGTCAATCAAACTCCCTGCGAAGGGTCAATTGAGAATGCCTGTGCGCACAATCCTGATCTAATCGACAACTTTGCAGTTGCACATAGGAAAGCCCGGAAAATCCCACTATAATGTAAGAGAGCATCTTTTTCATGTATTTGGACCTAGGCCTAACAATGTTTTATAATGCGCTGTCCCCATTGTTTTTGTGTTGTTTTTTTGTTTTGTTTTTGGTGAGCGTAGGCTACTCCTGATTTTGTTAGTCATCTCATCTCTTATATGCTGTGTATGATCATATCCTGCCCTATTCATGGTAGCCTACTCGCGGACATTGCGTCATCAATGTCATCAATTGCGTCATCAAGGGGCCCGCCTTGATAATCCTACTTAAGAGCCCAGTGTTGGCTCGTTACGCCACTGAATATAATTGTCTAAACTCCTTATCAAAATTAAATATTTACAACAAATCTGACACATATATATGGGCACACTTTGAGTACTACTAATAAAAGTGGTGGAGATCAGGCAAGACTATAAGAAAACTAGGCAAAAGGTGCTATAACTGTAAAAACGCTTTAAAACCATATATTTCCTATGGCAAACAGCCTGTATTGGCTGTAAATGGACTTTTTCATCTATGATGGCAGTTGTTAAATGCTTGCTAAATAAAACTTAATGTCTTTTGATGCTTGTGTGCTTAAAGGCCTTAAAGGCCTTAACTGCTTGAACCCCAATAAATGCTGCTTGCAGCTTTAATTAGGGGCCAAGCACCGAAGGTGCGAGGCACCTGTTGTATCTGTTCCCGTTCTTATTATTCTTCTTCCGCCATGGGAGTCTATGGCAGCCCATAGAACCGATTGCAAGAAAGTTGTTTTGGTTTGACATTCTGATAGAGGACAGTCCCAACATTAAATACACCAATTTTGGTGTTTCTAAGTCATTCCCACTAGCGCCACCACCTGTCCAAAGTTTCACTTTTATTTTGCTAAAAACTTTTGAACCTTGTGGCCAATCAACAAAATCGGCCATTTTGGCTGTCGGCCATTTAGAATTTTGTGCTAAAATGCTTTATTTTAAGAATGCATGAACGAATTGTTACGAAACTTAGCATTGGTCATCAACACGATGTCCTGAAGGAGCGTGAGAAGTTTCGAAACAGCGCCACCTATGGTGAATTTGTTTATTCAAATGCTTATAACTTTGGATGTGATCGACTTATTTTCACAAAACTCATTTCTTTAGACTCCTGAATCGTTGCCAAGTCCCACGATACTAAACATGCTAGGTTTCGCCTTACGGTTTGTGTAGCGTTGTGATTTAGCGCTTAAAAAAACATTTGGCTTTATCTTCGAAACCGCTTGTCCGATTGAGACGAAACCACCGTCAGAAGTTTGGAAACATAGGTCGATAGCTAACACTAATGTCCAAATGCGAAAATATTGATGTTTAGGGGTAGTAAATTCCAATCAAAGTCATGAGTCAGTCATTTTTTACGTGTTTTTTCATATAAATGTCTATAACTCTGAAGTGAATCGAGATATTTTCACCAAAATTGATACACATATGTATGGGCTCACTCTGAGGACACGTAAAAAAAAATTGTGGGACTGAGCCTCTTGGTGGCGCTATAATAGAACAAAACATGAAATTCCCACTGACTTCAATACAGTTTTGTGAAATAAAATGCTATACTAAACAAATGCATTGGTGTAATATTACGAAACTCAGAATGTGCCATCAGCACCATCCCCTGAAGGTACTCAAAATATTTCGAAACAGCGTTATAACAAAGTTATAACAAAATAACTAAAACAAAATATTAAAAGTTATAACAAAGTTTTCCAAAAAGGCTAATAACTTTTGAATACATTGGCCTATTGTACTGCAACTGGTCTTAATAGATTCCTTGGGTCAAGCCGAGAACATAGATAGAATAAGTTTTCTTTACTTGGCCTAACTTCCTGTCCGCCATCTTGATTTTCATTCAAAACCTACTTTTTTTAACTCCTCCTAGACCGTTTGTCCGATTTTCAACAAAATCGAATCGTATCATCTCAAGACCATGCCGATTAAAAGTTATGGATTTCGTGTCGATAGACATAACCGTTTTCGTATAGCGCAGCAGCAAAGTTGAGGCATGATGCCAAAAGCACTATTCAGGCTTTATTTCTGCATTGCCTTGACATATTGACACAAAACTTTGTATGTGTCACTGTCACTTCACTCTGACCACATCACATCAGTTTTGTAACTGCGCCACCTATTGGTCGAAAGTGATAATCCATTAAATCATATTTTGAATGACTTTTTATATTATTTTTCAGCCATTTCACCTAAAATCCTCTTTAACCCTCTGAGGTCTGAGCTGTTTTCTGGGCCATGGAGGTGTTCTGACATGCTCTGACATTTGTGTTTTTTTCTGTTACTAGTGACATTTTCATGGCTAAAGTCTGATTACACTGTATTCAGCACAAACTCTGCTACAATAATTTATCAGCAGCATGTATGTAAAAGTTTGTAGTTTTGAGATAATGACATTTATGCGTGGTTTGTGAAAATACAAAAAAAAATTCTCACTGAAATAAGGCCATGAAACCCATACTGATTATTTCTTCACAAGACTTTTGAAAATTGTATGACATAGCCTAGAATATTTGCTCCAAAACTATGTGAAAATCACCCTGACTGCTCATTCAGATAAGACAATATATTGATTTAAAATTTCTAAGGCGTGTTTTGTGTGACAAAGCCATATGCGAAGAGGCGTGATCATCTCATAAATATGTAAGCTTTTAACACCCTATTAGGAGCAATCAGGCCCTGTCATTCAGAGCAACCTTGCACAAAGAATGAGGAGATTTAAAAAAGAATGGCTTTTAGATTGTTTGGATTTATTTACACAATCCAAAAATACAAATGACAAAAGAGCACATTGAAAACAATGATCCAAAGACAGAGACCTTTGTGCCATTCCTAAAAACATTGTACATACCTTTAATTTCCAAGGTGTTTGATTTTCACTTTACCATGTTCATGTACAGAGACTCATGTGAATGTTGAAGTCAGCAGGACTCAGTTGCATCTGGTCCCTGAAAGAAAAAAAAAAAAGAAAAAACTGTGAACATAATGATATCAAGAGAAACTATAGGGCTGCACGATTTTAGATTTTTCTGGTTAAAATTTATTTTTAAAATTCACAGAATACACACACACACACACACACACACACACACACGTTTCCAACAACATATAATGAACACCAGGTTTGTTGTGCCTTGTAGGCATAGGCTACACAGTGCTGCATAAAATAATAATAACAATAAATTAAATCTTCCAAAAGATTTCAAGAACAACTACGCTAGAGAAAAATATATTGATTATCATATGTTACTTCAAATGTTTCCATTCGTTATGATGATATGAAATGAGATAATTGTAAAAACATAAAGCCTAATGTTTGGTGCATTTTTCCTTTCAAACGCAATCGCGCTCCAAAATATGATACATTAAAACCCACAGCGCGCTCCAAAATATGATACATTCAAACGCCATCGCGCTCCAAAATATTAAACATTATGGTTATACATATCTATGTTTGAGCAGATATCCACAAACAGTATTTATCAGGAAACACGGGTCTAAATAGTATAATATTCACCATATACAGTATCTAGCAACAGTTCAACTGCAATGTGAAGTTTATGCAACAATACCATAAACTAATAAGTAAGAATTTCTTACCTTACATCTTTCTTGTCTTCAAATCGCGTTCTTCTTCTTCTAGGGGTAAATCCAATGTAAGCTCAGACGTGTCTTCCAAACTCGACGAAAAGCAGAGACTTGTGAAGTTTTTTGGTGTTTTGTGTTTGAGGTAACAAGGGCGTTCGCGTCCCATGTGGAGATTTGCATGTGAATCTCTTTTGCGCGAGTGGGCGTGTCAAATTAAAAAGTAATTAGCAAGCGTTTGAGATACTGGACATCCTGTTGGTTTTATACAAATTACTTAAACAGAGAATATTTGTTTGCAGTTTGAATCCGATCATTTAAAAGTACACACTTAAATGTGTATAAAGGTGTATGGCTCATAAATGTGTGAGAAGTATTCGCTGAGTTTTGTTTCAGTTTATAGACGTGCTCAAGAAAAAAAAGTTCACCGCGACGGAGAGGCAGAACGCACACCCTGTTTATTTTCTTTATTTTACAAAAGCACAATGTTTTGATTTGATTGTAAGTGGACACATACAAAAGTAGAAATGTCACAGATTATTTTTTTATATTTCTTTTTTCTGTATAACCATAAATGACGGAGTAATTTAAGTTTATGTTGCTGCTATGTGAAAAAAATCCAGCAAAACGCGTCGGCGCGTTTCTCGACCTCAGAGGGTTAAATGTCTTTAATTGCTCATTGTTGCAGTTGGTCTGACACTTTCAGACATGTCGAAATGTCTTGTCGTCTTATTCTGCTTGGCCCCGGTAATTGCTGCTTGCAGCTATATTTATTATTATTCTTCATTTTTCCGACTGGGAGTCTATGGCAGCCCATAGAACCACTTGCGGGAAAGTTTTCAAATTTGGCACTCTGATAGAGGAGAGTCTGAACTATCAGCATAGCAAATTTGGAGTCTCCAATTCATTCCCTCTAGCGCCACCAGCTGTCCAAAGTTGCACTCATGTTTATGCTAATAACATTTGAACCACAAGGGCTAGAAACAAAATTCTTTTTTCCTCTGATTCCTTAGTTCAAGACGATTCGAATGCACCATATGACGTCATTTTCCGCCATAATAATTTTTCCGCCATTTTGAATTTTCCGAAAAACCTACTTTTTCGAACTCCTCCTAGGCCGTTGCTCCAATTTCCACAAAAATTGAATCAGATCATCTTCAGACCACGACGACAAAAAGTTATGGAATTCGTATTGATTCGTCAAACCGTTCTCGAATACAGCGCAAACAAATTATACGTAGCGCTTGCGAAAACAGACACAAGCCTCTATCTGCTCAACACTTTATCATATTCAGACCAAACTTGGTACATATCATCACAAGCATGACCTGAGGCTACATGCTGCGTTTCGGCGCAGTGCCACCTACTGGTCCGGAGATATTAAAAATGGCTGTTTTTGCTTATAACTTCTGAATGGTTTGTCCAAAAATCATAAAAGTGGTCTCGTTAGTTTCAGGGCATCATGCCGAGTCGACTGATATCCAATCTTCCCAGATCAGTCATTTTGGCTGTCGGCCATTTTTAATTATGTGCTAAAATGCTGTATTTTATGAACGCATGTACGGATTGTTATGAAACTCGGTATGGGTCATCAGCACGATGTCCTGAAAGAGCCTGAGAAGTTTCGAAACAGCGCCACCTAGTGGTAATTTTTTTCCCCCAAATGCTTATAACTTTGGGTGTGTTCAACTTATTTTCACAAAAGTCATCTCTTTAGACTCCTGAGTCGTTGCCGAGTCCAACGATACCAAACATGCTAGGTTTTGCCTTACGGTTTGTGTAGCGTTGAGATTTAGCGCTTAAAAAGCATTTGGCTATATCTTCGAAACCGCTAGTCCGATCGAGACGAAACCACCGTCACAAGTTTGGAAACATAGGTCGATAGCTATACGCCAATGCCCAAATGCGAAAATATTGATAGTAAGGGGTAGTAAAATCCAATCAAAGTCATGTGTCAGTCATTTTTTTACGTGTTGTTTCATATAAATGTCTATAACTCCGAAGCAAATTGAGATATTTTCACCAAAATTTACACACATATGTATGGGCTCACTCTGAGGACACACAAAAAAAATGGTGGGACTGAGCCTCTTGGTGGCGCTATAATAGAACAAAACATGAAATTCCCATTGACTTCAATACAGTTTTGTGAAATAAAATGCTTTACTAAACAAATGCATTGGTGTGATATTACGAAACTCAGAATGTGCCATCAACACCATCCCCTGAAGGTACCCAAAATATTTCGAGACAGCGCCACCTAGTGGTCAAAAGTTATAAAAACATTTCCAAAAAGGATAATAACATTTGATTAAATCTGGCTATTGAAATGCCACTGGTCTTAATAGATTCCTTGGGTCAAGCCGAGAACAAAGATACCAAGTTTTTCTTATTTGGCCGAACTTCCTGTCCACAATCTTGATTTTCATTCAAAACCTACTTTTTCGAACTCCTCCTAGGCTGTTGCTCCAATCTTCCCCAAAATTGAATCGTATCATCTCCAGACTGTGCTGACTAAAAGTAATGGATTTCGTGTCGATAGACGAAACCGTTTTCGTATAGCGCAGCAGCAAAGTTGAGGCATGATGGTAAAAGCACTATTCAGGCTTTATCTCTGCAATGCCTTGAGAACAAACTTTGTATGTGTCATTGTCACTTCATTCTGACCTCATCACATCAGTTTTGTAACTGCTCCACCTATTGGTCGAAAGTGATAATCCATTAAATCATATTCTGAATGACTTTTTAATGATTTTTCAGCCATTTCGCCTAAAATCCTCTTTAAATGTCTTTAATTGCTCATTGTTGCAGTTGGTCTGACACCTTCAGCCATGTTGGCATATCCTGTCATCTGCTTGCGCTTGGCCCCGATAATTGCTGCTTGCAGCTATATTTATTATTATTATTCTTCTTTTTCTTCCGACTTGGTGTCTATGGCAGCCCATAGAACCACTTGCGGGAAAGTTATGAAATTTGGCACCGTGATAGAGGACAGGCCAATCTGTCACCATAGCAAATTTGGTGTCTTAAAACCAATCCCTCTAGCGCCACCAACTGTCCAAAGTTGCACTCATGTTTATGCTAATAACTTTTGAACCACAAGGGCTAGAAACAAAATTCTTTTTTCCTCTGATTCCTGAGCTCATGACAATTCGAAAGCACCCTATGACGTCATTTTCCGTCATAATATTTTTCCGCCATTTTGAATTTTCCGAAAAACCTACTTTTCCGAACTCCTCCTAGGCCGTTGCTCCAATTTCCACGAAAATTGAATCAGATCATCTTCAGACCATGCCGACAAAAAGTTATGGAATTGGTGTTGATTTGTCAAACCGTTCTCGAATACCACGCAAACAAATTTTACGTAGCGCTTGCGAAAACAGACACAAGCCTGTATCTCCGCAACGCTTTATCGTATTCAGACCAAACTTGGTACATATCACCACAAGCATGACCTGAGGCTAAATGCTGCGTTTCGGTGTAGTGCCACCTACTGGTCCGGAGATATGAAAAATGGCTGTTTTTGCTTATAACTTCTGAATGGTTTGTTCAAAAATCATAAAAGTGGTCTCGTTAGATTCAGGGTGACATGCTGAGTCGACTGATATCCAATTTTCCCTGATCAGCCATTTTGGCTGTCGGCCATTTTGAATTATGTGCTAAAATGCTATATTTTATGAACGCATGAACGGATTGTTACGAAACTCAGTATGGGTCATCAGCACGATGTCCTGAAGGAGACTGAGAAGTTTCGAAACAGCGCCACCTAGTGGTGAATGTTTTTTCCCAAATGCTTATAACTTTGGGTGTGGTCGACTTATTTTCACAAGAGTCATCTCTTTAGACTCCTGAATCGTTGCCGAGTCCAACGATACCAAGCATGCTAGGTTTTGCCTTACAGTTTGTGTAGCGTTGTGATTTAGTGCTTAAAAAACATTTGGCTATATCTTCGAAACCGCTTGTCCGATCGAGACGAAACCACCGTCAGAAGTTTGGAAACATAGGTCGATAGCTATACGCCAATGCCCAAATGCGAAAATATTGATAGTAAGGGGTAGTAAAATCCAATCAAAGTCATGTGTCAGTCATTTTTTACATGTTTTTTCATATAAATGTCTATAACTCCGAAGTGAATTGAGATATTTTCACCAAAATTGACACACATATGCATGGGCTCACTCTGAGGACACATAAAAAAAATGGTGGGACTGAGCCTCTTGGTGGCGCTATAATAGAACAAAACATGAAATTCCCATTGACTTCAATACAGTTTTGTGAATTAAAATGATATACTAAACAAATGCATTGGTGTAATATTATGAAACTCAATTTGTGCCATCAGCACCATCCCCTGAAGGTACCCAAAATATTTCGAGACAGCGCCACCTAATGATCAAATATTATGACAAAATTTCCAAAAAGGCTAATAACTTTTGAATAAATATGGCTTTTGAAATGCCACTGATCTTAATAGATTCCTTGGGTCAAGCCGAGAACATAGATAGCAAGTTGTCCTTATTTGGCCGAACTTCCTGTCCGCATCTTGATTTTCAGTCAAAACCTACTTTTTCGAACTCCTCCAAGACCGTTTGTCCGATTTTCACCAAAATCGAATCGTATCATCTCCAGACTTTGCCAACTAAAAGTAATGGATTTCGTGTCAACAGACGGAACCGTTTTCGTATAGCGCAGCAGCAAAGTTGAGGCATGATGCCAAAAGGACTATTCAGGCTTTATCTCTGCAATGCCTTGACATATTGACACCAAACTTTGTATGTTTCATTGTCACTTCACTCTGAACACATTACATCAGTTTCGTAACTGCGCCACCTATTGGTCGAAAGTGATAATCAATCAAATCATATTTTTTATCACTGTTTATATGATTTTACAGGCATTTTGCCTAAAATCCTCTTTAAATGTCTTTAATTGCTCATTGTTGCAGTTGGTCTGACACCTTCAGCCATGTTGGCACATCCTGTCATATGCTTGCGCTTGGCCCCGATAATTGCTGCTTGCAGCTATTTGCATTTTGTGTCTGTTAAGAGACACAAAGACACTCTTTATGTATATGCCCCCATAACTGCCGTTTTAGCAGAGTGGGAGCTCTGGGCATTAGCTGTAGCAGCTCCGTGTTGCAAGCACCAATCCGGTTCGTTTTTTTATTTTTTTTATAGACAGTACTCACAAAGGTATAACGATCAAGATCAACTTAAAAATTGCCCGGAGTTCTCCTTTAACATGTTATATAAAAATATCTGTGGGGTATTTTGAGCTAAAACTTCACATACACACTCTGGGACATCAAAGACTTATTTTACATCTTGTGAAAAGGGCATTATACCACCCCTTTGATCATTTCAGTGTGTCATTTTTTCCATAATTAATTACACCACCACCAAATTAACACATTAAATTGACAGCCCTAGTAAAAACATATCAGAATGTGGCATAAACTACGCAAATGTCCTCCCTTGTCATGTGCCATGTCCACCCTGTCATGGAAGGCTTGGTGACAGTGTGGACAATTTTTGGCTGAAGTTAGCCTAGTAGGGTGTGGGACATGCCAAAATCACATCCAATCAAATAAAATCTTATAAAATGAGAGAAACTAATTTCAAGAGATTTATCATTGTACTTATGTGTGTGTAAATGTTTGGTCATTTGTCATAAAACCTCAGAATTTCATTATTTTGCATTATGGTCATGATGACTGAGTGATTCTGATGAGGACACCAAAGGCACTTTATATTGATTTTGCAGGCAGTTGAATATAACTTTTTAAAAGTCCAGTACAAAAGTTACTGCTGCTTGTCAACGGAAGCTGTCACATTTGCTAGGTAATAAGAACAATCCTCCTAAACTATACCGTCCCATTTAACAACGCTCAGTTCGACCTTTGTGGCCTTCGAAGGCATGGCCTTTGTAGCCTCTGAATTGGGGCACAGCTGAAAGCAAGTCTGCAACCTTAGCGAGCACCTGTTTCGCACGTATGATCACACCGGTGTGATCAGTCTAATGGCCGGTTCAGATTACACGTTTTTTTTTATCTTATGCGATAGTCACTGTGTCAGATTACACGATTTTGACTCCTAAAATCGTGTCGTGTCGTGGACAAGAACCATGTCAGACTACACGTTTCTTCCAGACCAGTCATCGCGTGTCGTCTTTGAAGACGCGCGTGAAGGCGAAACTAGTAGCGCGTGAAGGCGAAACTAGTAGCGCCTGACTTCCGGAAACGAACGTAAACAAACAATGGATGAAGCGGCGATTTTCCTATTGGCTGTCTTGTGTTCAGAAAAAGATAAAAAAAGAAAGAAAACCCGACAATGGACACGTTCTTGGATTGCACGAAGAGGACAGTATGGACTGTCAATCCTTCAAAGAGAACTTGAGGTAAAATATGTTTTTTTATATAACGTTAGGCCTATATTTGTACTTTTAGCCAGTAGTAAAAGTAATATAAATGTTGCTAGCTTGCCACAACAATAAGATATTTCAAAAACAGACTGTTAAAACAATTATTTTTTCACCAATTTAATTAAATACTTCTAATGCTCATTCACACACACTCTCTCACTCATTCACACACACTCTCGCTCGCTCGCTCATTCACACACACTCACGCATTCTCACTCGTAACACACATACATAATCACACTCACACAAACAAGTTTCTCTATAGCGAAGTACAATTTAATGAATGATTAGTTAGCTTAATGCTAATTCCAGTCAGTTACTCACCGGGTTGCTGAAGTACTTCTGCTATTTTTCGCCAGCATTTTTCTTTTTTAATTCTGTCATGGTACTCTCTCGATGAAACATCATACAGGCAAGAGTACTGTTGCCACAGCTCCACGAACCTTTCCTCCATTTCATAATTGCACTTAGCAACACCATCGTCTCTATTTCGTTTCGGCATTTTTGAAAGCTGTGTATGGAAATGCGTCTGTGCTCCTATTGGTCAATGTCACACGTGATAGAACCCGTCGTGGAGGACCGAAAAAAAAAATTAAACATATGCTAGTCTTTTTGTCGTGGTGTCGTGAAGCATCGCACACGCAACGTAGGCTGTCGCCCGCTATGACACACTATACGAGATGAAACGATCGAATCTTGCGTCCCGACGCCCGTTGTCGTATACGAATTCCCACGAATCCGATAACATCAGCAATTTTCTGATTTCTGTAAATAAATATAAAACTAAATGTATATTGCAGCACAGGGTGAGGTCCGTATATATATTAACTACGATTTGAGACACATACATGTAAATTTAATATAAAACTATGTAAATGGCGCTCTGTGGCGCGGCAGGATTTTGAACACGGTCCTGAGCCGCCGCGGACAGACGCCGAAAGGCGCCGCCGGTGTGTGTACTCTCATAGAGAATAGTGTGTTCGAATTTAAAAGACGTGGCGCTGCGCGGCGCGCCGCTGAGCTGCGCGTCCGGTGTGCGACCCCCTTAAGTCAAACGGATCGTGGCAAAATCGGGCTAAAAACGTGTAATCTGAACCGGCCATAAGCTGGTCCCTGGAGCATACGATCACTCCGGTGTGATTAGAACGGTCAGTGCATCACGTGATCAACTGCTAAATTCAAATGTGCTTTCGCGCGTTGGCTGGCGCTGAGCCAGAGGCAGGCGCACTCAGAGCTGTCATATCACAACTTTTCAGTGTTTTCAACCACATAATGTTTATTTTAGGTTTCAGACATATAAGTACTTAAAAAACAATACATTTAGAGTTTGTAAAATACACACTGATGTCAAAGGAAGAGGCAATAATAATCATTTCCATTAAAATTAGTTTTATTCATATCAGATACACATTGTGTAAGTAACTTTAAAGTCGTTATAAAGGTGTTTAAACAACAAAACACTTCCACTTGCATATATTTGACAATCGGAATATCAGATATTTCATGCCATATCAAACAAATTTGTGAATATTTTGAATAAAAAAGGAAAAATGACATAAAAGCAGATCATCATTCATTCAGCTCTGTTGTTGCTGCGGTGTGTCACGTGACAAGCAATGACGCGTCACCATGGAAACCATAAAGTGACGCATTCTAAATAACGGTTGCCTTGAAAAACTCGCTGGGGGGCAAGCGGCAACATTCTAATCTGAAAAATTAAGCCTACCCGGAAGTGCGAAAAACTGCAATACATCGAAAAGGGGAAGGTCCCAAAAGGGAGCAAATGTCCATACACCCCCATGTTAAAATGTCCGTTTTCACAGCATAAATTCATGTTTTTACAGTTTGGTCCCATGGCCTTTTATTGTATTTTTCGATAGGTTCCGAGTGCCTGACAACTGTGAGGGGGGTGAATTTTTTTCTAACTCGTTAGTTTAGATCGTATTTAGATATAAAATGTATGACAAATAAGGGCGCGATTGACAGCTTGATTGACAGCTGACAACGAGCATAGGCTGCGCCGAGTGGAATTCCTGAAATTTGACGTCTCGGCCATGATCTGACACAACACATCATACCTGTAAGTTATCCTTTCTGAACATTTGTATTGAAATATGGCGCCGCCCATACCCCCCATAAACGGCCTCAAAACCGTTCTTCAGAAGTCTATGGGTGACGTCACAGACGCTTTGTCCATATTTTTTACAGTCTATGCTGGGGGGTCAGCCAGAATATTTTAAACTTACGTGTGAAAGGGTTCACGCAGTACGCAGAGAAGGAGACAATAGGCCTTTTTTTTTTTTTTTAATGGATGTCAATGGAGGAGAGGCTTCACTACGCTGAATAAAAAGGTTTTGTGATGAAATGGCTTATCATTTGATTAATGAATCGACAGCCCATTGCTAATCTTCAACACGTTTGCTCTCAAACATTCATTTTGGATTGATCTATTTTTAGAGTTTACACCGAAAAATGCTGTTTTATAAGAGAAGTCACGGACAATTGCGTGACAGGTATGATTCAGTTAACAGCACTTGATTGACTGTCGCACAAATTCAATGACGTCAAGGCTGTAAAGTGATTGGTACACGTGATCCAAGTTAGCCGTTACACATTCTCCAATGGTAGAGCCACGGACCCTCCAATCTCCCAATAATAAGACCATCTCTTATGGCATGCTTCTTCTTACTGTCTGTTTTCACAGTGACTCCTGGATGTCTTTGTGTTGTCACCGTTAACTGAATTTCATTTAATTCACACACACACACACACACACACACACACACACACACACACACACACACACACACACACACACACACACACACACACTCTCTTTCTCTCTGCTGGGGTGAACTGGCAATGAGAACAGTAAAATGTACAGTTTTATACAAGCTTGGTTTACCGCTGCCATTTCTGTAAGCCCAATTGCCACGTGCAGAGAAATGAAGTCACTAGTTGAGTTTACAGATGATGAGAGCTTTATAGCATCAGGCTTTTCTCTGCTCTTTAATGTAGAATAAAACAAATGAACCAAAATCTGTCATCAATCAGTCTCTCAGAAATTTGCCTTAAACCTTCCTTAAATTATTATTTTTTTTAATTCCCTCATCATTCTGTGGACTGACTTCAGACATTTGGATTATTTGTCTGTTCTGTCATTAAATCAGAGCTCCTTTGAAACTTTTGCCCACTAAACTTTATTCTGTATCATACAGTATTATCTGTACTTTTTTTTTTTCTTTTACTAATTGCTAATTGTGTTCACTCATTTTGAATTGTTCACTCAAAAATGTAAAATCCTGTGGAACACGAAAGGTACTGTGGTGGTACATTACAACGAATGGGGACTGAAGTTTTTAACCTTAAAAAAGGATGCTAAAATTTGATTTATTACAGGTCCGGTTGGGTGGAGTTGGGGTTGGGGTTAGAGGTGGGAGTTTGATTGCAAGCAGCGATGCTATGGAGGAAATGCTGAAGGAATCGGAATTTAAATGGGCTGCTGTGATAGATGTCGAAACTAGAGCCCGACGATATATCGAAGTCTCATTCACTGCAGAAGTGTGAAAGTTTCGTTCTGTAGTGAGAACAACAGGACATGAATGGAGCAGTTCAGCTCAGACAATAGACTGAAAGTAGGCAATCAAATATTTTTATTAGCATCTTATCAGCCTTCTCTAAAAACTCACATGACATGGTCTTGGAAAATGCTTCATAAAATTAATAGTTTTAGAGATAACATCCTCATATTTTAAATGAAGCATGAGCAGACTTGTGGCTTCACTTTAATTTTGGTTATACCACAGTAAGGGGTTAACAGGAAAACCACAGGCTTTGCAACCCTAATTCCAAATCTTCTGAAATCATACCATAGCTTTGTGAGACAAACAGACCACATTTTTTTGTTGCTATTCACCAGTATCCTTTTTTTTTTTTTTTTGATCAGAGCAGTGAGTCAGTGAACTCGATGACTGGATCAGTCTGGTTCATAAATAAATCAGTCAGACCGGTGAATCAAAGGGATGAACTCAAACTCAAAAGAATGGTTTGACTTCACTATTTCTCCCATAAACTACAGTGTTTTGTGTCCTTTCTTTGTTATACAGACAAATGAATATTAAAATATAAGCAGAAGAAAAAAAAGAACAGAATTGGGAGCAACTATTTTAAACTATTTTTCCAAGATTCTTATTATTAGATCCAAATATTATTAGACACTGATATGAAATTGACACCCAAATAAACACCCTACCCAATTGCTTCATTGCTACTGACCCGGAAAATCTTAGGTTGAAAAGGAAGTCAAACCGCGTGATTTGCAATGGATGCTGATGAAATGATCATTTAAAAAAAAAAAATTAATAAAAAAAAAAAAAAGGTACAAAACATTTTAAAAAATCATCCACTTTTGACGCACATCTTGGTCCTCCGCTCGACCAGGAACTCTGTGTAATCCGTATGGCCGTAAACATGGGCAGTCAATGTGCAACAAAGGTTCGTGAATTTCACAAACGGTTTTATTCCAGGCCTGTAGTTCCCTTTCAAGGGAACTCGCGTTGCGTCGAAATTGACGCTATGGGGAACGCTTTGCGTCTTGAAGCACATGTAAAATCAGTCCAATGGTGTGGCGGAACGTCAGAGGCGGGTGACGTCACGTACCAGGAAGCTATAAAAGCCAGCCCGAAACAGAAAACGAAAGCTTTCTGAGTCTTCAGTTGCGCTCTGTGTGAAATCTGTCCTTGTTATTTGGTGTTGTCTGTCTATATTGTATTATATATTCAGAACTATGGCGAGTAAGCAGCAGCAGTTTAGAGTGTGTGTTCACCCCTGCCCGCGTTATTTAACGAGTGGGGACACTCACACTCTTTGTGTCGTCTGTTTGGGTGAAGAGCATGCCCAGTCAGCACTCGAGGGTGCTGGCTGTGAGCATTGCGATGCGCTTCCTATGCGTACGCTCAGATCCCGCCTGGCTTTATTTAACCAGGATCGCGTTCCCCAGGGCTCTGGTCCCGCCGCTGCCGAGGCACGGCGTCGATCACAGACCTGGGGTTCGCAAATGGATCTATCAGTGGATGTTGAGACGGGCTCTGCCTTATCTCAGCCTCTTTCTGATAGATCCAGTGCCTTTCATCAGGGTGTGGAAGCACGCGTTGCGGTTTCTTCCCCCCCGATGGAGGCACCAATACTGCAATTGTCCAGCTCTGAGGAGTTGGACGTTGTTAGTATTGACGCTGAGTCTGAGGATTCGCCACCTCAGTCTCATGCGTTTGAGGAATTGCTTGATGTTGTTACAAGAGCTGTCGAGCGATTATCTGTTGAGTGGCCAGAAGATAGGCAGGGCGTTCGTTCGAAAAGCAAGCTCGACGAACGTTTCCTGCCATCTCGTGCACAGCCTCAGTGCAGAAGCCTTCCGTTTTTCCCCGATCTCCACACCGAGGTGTCGAGATCGTGGGGGAAACCAGTGTCATACAGAGTATATACTGCACAAACATCCCACTACTCTTCTATACACAATTATAAAGAGCATGGTTATGGGGAGATGCCGAAGGTGGAAGAGACGCTTGTGAGCTATCTCTCTCCAGCAACAGCATATTCTCTGAAGGCTCCTGCATTACCATCCAAACCAGTAAAATTCACTTTTACCCCAGCAGTCTTCGAGGGGTAAAGTGGGTCTGCGGACCGTTATTACCGCCAAGAAGGCTGCTGGGAAAAAGTCGTGATGTCCGAGGGCTCAGGACAAATGAGGGTAGTCCCCCCCGAAGCAGAGCGGTCAACACCTCTTTTTACGGTGCCCGTCTCTCTTCGGTACCCTCAGGGGACCGGTCTGCCAACCCTGCCGCCTCCGGTGTTTCAGGGCGCAGCGGTCTCCGGCAAGCACATATCTCAAGGTCCACCCGGAAACGTAGTGGCCTCGGGATGCCCGACCCCTCTGAGGAGGGTATTAGAGCAGTCTGTTCAGTCGTTCCCTGCCGGTGCGCCGTTACAGGGCGACGAACCGACTACTCAACAGCAGGAGAAAAATACGGTGCCCGTCTCTCTTCGGTGCCCTTTAGGGGACCGGTCTGCCAACCCTGCCGCCTCCGGTGTTTCAGGGCGCAGCGGTCTCCGGCGAGCACATATCTCAAGGAGCACCCGGAAACGTAGTGGCCTCGGTATGCCCGCCTCCTCTGAGGAGGGTGTTAGAGCAGTCTGTTCAGTCGTTCCCTGCCGGTGCGCCGTTACAGGGCGACGAACCGACTACTCAACAGCAACACAATCCAGAAACCAGTCTCGAGAGGCTGGTACCTCTAGTAGGATCTTTGACAGCGTGGAAGCTACTGTCAAATGTTTCTCGTTGGGTCCTGCAGACCGTGGCAAAAGGGTATCAGATACAATTCTAGAAACGCCCACCTCGGTTTATGGGGGTCCTGCCCACAGTGGTGGGCCCCGAGCAGGTTCTGGTTATGGAACAGGAAGTAAACACTCTGTTAGAGAAAGGGGCCATAGAGTACCTCCCTCCAACAGGGAAACCGGGTTTTAGAGCCGGTACTTCATAGTTCCAAAGAAGGACGGGGGATTGCGTCCCATTTAGATCTTCGAGTTCTGAATGAGTCAGTCATGCAGCTCAAGTTCAAAATGTTAACTTTGAGACAATCGTGCCACAGATCAGGTCCGAGGACTGGTTTGTCACGATAGACCTCAAGGACGCATATTTCCATCCGTCCGTGTCATTGGAAGTTCCTGAGGTTTGCTTTCGGGGGCAAAGCATGCCAATATCGAGTTCTTCCATTCGGCCTGGCTTTATCACCCCGCACTTTCACCAAATGCGTGGATGCAGCTCTGGCGCCTCTGCGCCTCCAGGGTATTCGCATCACGAACTACATCGACGATTGGTTGATTTTAGCTCAGTCGCATCAGATGGCGGTTCAACATCGAGATGTTGTTCTCGCCCATATGAAAGAGTTGGGGTTACGGCTGAACGCCAAGAAGAGTGTGCTTTCTCCATTTTAGAGGACCACTTTTTTAGGCGTGGTTTGGGATTCAGTGTCGATGCAGGCGCGCCTGTCACCGCCACGTATAGATTCCATCCTGGCAGCTGTGAAAAGTGTAAAGCTAGGCCAGCTACTCACTGTCAAACAGTTCCAGAGACTGTTGGTTCTCATGGCAGCAGCTTCCAACGTGATACCTTTTGGACTACTGCACATGAGGCCCCTGCAGTGGTGGCTCAGGACCAGAGGGTTTTCCCCGAGGGGCAACCCATTTCGCACAATCAAGGTCACGCGGCGATGCCTACGTGCCTTGGTTATGTGAAAGAAACCTTGGTTCCTGTCCCAGGGCCCAGTGCTGGGAGCTCCTTGTCGTCGCAAACTGCTAACGACGGATGCTTCCCTCACGGGTTGGGGAGCGATCCTAGAGGGTCGCTCATCTCAAGGTCTGTGGGAAGACCATCATCGTTCCTGGCATATCTATCGCCTAGAGATGTTAGCTGTCTTCCGGGCTCTGAGGAGCTTTATCACAGGTCTCAGGGGACACCATGTGTTAGTGCATATGGACAACACGTCGGTAGTCGCCTATATCAACAACCAAGGCGGTTTGCGCTCGCGCCCATTATCCAATCTGGCACGCCATATCCTCTTGTGGTCCCAGGGGAAGTTGCTGTCACTCAGAGCAGCCTACATCCCCGGGGTCCAGAATATAGGAGCAGACACTCTGTCGAGACAGGGGCCGAGGCCCGGGGAATGGAGGCTCCACCCCCGAGGTGGTGGAGCTGATATGGAGGGAGTTTGGCCAAGCATAAGTGGATCTGTCTGCGTCTCGAGAGACGTCTCACTGTCCACTTTGGTTCTCCCTCACGCATCCAGCTCCTCTGGGACTGGATGCTATGGTACAGACGTGGCCAAAATCTGATAAAACAAGCATGTTGTATAATCGCGGAACTATTGCTAAAACGTCTCAGGTTACGACTGTAACCTATGTTCCCTGAGAACAGGGAACGAGACACTGCGTCGATGACGCTTTGGGGAACGCCTCAGGCGTGACAGGTGTCTGAAATCACAATCAAATCACGGCAATCATATTGACTGGCGACAGCCCGTGAATCATTAATGTGAATGATTAACGTGCGACCTGGAAGTATATAAGGGCGCCTTGCAAACATGACAATCATCCTTTCGTCTGAAAGGACTGTTTGGCAGGCAGGCCCCGAGGCATGGCACGGAGACGCAGTGTCTCGTTCCCTGTTCTCAGGGAACATAGGTTACAGTCGTAACCTGAGACGTTCCCTTTCGAAAGGGAACTCGCACTGCGTCGATGACACTTTGGGGAACGATATACCAACGCCACCATGCTAAGGGGAGTGCATGCCAGGTGGCAGTGACAACTGTCAGAACCAGCAAATTCAAAATGAAACGCTAGAACCACTCACCCTCAGGTCACACTGGGCTGTCAGTGACAGCATTCCCTACGGTCATAGCCCAAGCTAAGCCTCACAGGAAAACCTCCATAGACAGAGTTAAATGAAAGGCCTACCCGGGCCTGCTTAGGGCCTGGAACCACAGCTTCCAATAGAAGGGGTCCCTTCTAGGGAATGTGGCTAGGGAACCCGAAGGAACCCCAGCCAGTCACTATTCAGGGGAACGTACTCACCCCGAAATACCACCAGGACGGCCTGACCTAGCGTCCGCTACATAGACACTTAGCCTGGCCACTTCCTGTCTGTCTGAACACAGAGCCTCTGGACACTTGCCCTAGGTAAGGCATCCAAACCGAGGGACTGCGAAGCTGGCAGTGAACCACTCGGCCCGGATCTTAGAGACGGGATATCCCGGAGAGTATGACTCAGCATAGTGCTTTCCAACCCTTGCCAGCGAGGGGAGTTTCTCTACTCGATCCATGGATCTACCCAGTGTTTGTGTTTCAAAACACTGAGGAGGCCTGTGAAGGCCTAAGGGCTGATCTAACTGGGAGGCCTCACGAAAGGCCTACGACCGTCTAACCAGACTCCAAACACTCAAAGTGACCCTCAGTGAGGGGAGCAATGGTCCACCTGGTAGGCAAACCAGGCTGTAGGCAGAAAAGAGGTTCCGGGAGGGAACCAGTAGCAGAGGGTGAACGCTTTAGTTGAGCCAGGGCACAAGCCCGCTTTCAGCAGCTGCCTAATAAGGCCAGCTGGACTGATAGCAAGCGGCCACTAGCTCCCAGAACCCAGCATCATTGGGAGACCACTCACAGGGAGGCCTGGTGAGGCCTACTACATGATAACCACAGTATGTGGGGAACTCACCTTCAGGGAGGCCTGGTGAGGCCTACTACCTGACAGCCACTGCATGTGGGGAACTCACCTTCAGGGAGGCCTGGTGAGGCCTACTACCTGATAACCACTGCATGTGGGGAGCTCACCTTTAGGGAGGCCTGGAGAGGCCTACTACCTGATAACCACTGCATGTGGGGAACTCACCTTCAGGGAGGCCTGGTGAGGCCTACTACCTGATAACCACTGCATGTGGGGAACTCACCTTCAGGGAGAACTGGTGAGGCCTACTACCTGAGAGCTCACACTCAGGGAGGCCCGGTGAGGCCTGCTACCTGAGAGTCACAGTCTGAGTGAACTCACCTTCAGGGAGGCCCGGTGAGGCCTACTACCCGATAGTAAGTCAGGCCAGCTGTCCAGTTGCCTGTCCTTGGGGCTTATCTCCAGGGAGGCCTGGTGAGGCCTACTACCTGATAGCCAACATAAGTGGGAATTCGCCTTCAGGGAGGCCGGGTGAGGCCTATTACCTGATAACCATCTTAAGTGGGAATTCACATTCAGGGAGGCCTGAGAAGCCTACTACCTGACAGCAACTGGTAGTTATGAGCCCTGAGTCCGGGTTATAGTTCCAAGGCGGCCTGCTAAGGCCAGCCAGCTGGGGACTCGCCTATCAGGGAGGCCCGGTTGGGCCTACTAGCTGATAGCAAGTCAATTCTGCTACAAAGGTACACTGTTGGGTCCAGCCACAGGAGGCCTAGTTACGGCTAGCTACCTGGTAGTGGCTATAAAGTATGTCCCACAATGTTAGGACTCACCTCCGAGGAGGCCCGTTTAAGGCCTACTACACATCAGTGAGTCAACTGCCCGAACCACCAAGGCCAACCACGTGAAGTAGGCTGGCCTACAGCGCCCTCTTGGGGGGTTGACCATTCAAGGAGGCCTGCTGAGGCCTACTACCTAATGGTGCAGCCTTCGTTGGCAGATAAGCTGTTTACACAGCGCCTACAGCATTCTGCTACCTAATTACATTGCCCATGGCAGTGTACTCAGCAATAGTGCTAGCACCCCTTAAACAAGGGGAGTACAACATACGCCCCTCTGCGTCAATGGAGGCCCCAGAGTCAGGGGCCTACCATCTGTAAGCATGGGCATCAGCTCATGGCAATGCTCTGGCTTCAGGGGAGCGTACTTCGCTTAGAACTTTCCGCTCGACCCGAGCCATAGTGGCGCGAGGTAGGATAATACAGAACTAAAGTGAGGAACTCAGGGGAAAACTCTCACCTCACCCTGAGTTTTAACAGGGTGTAGGCCTGCCAGCGGCTCTAAGGGTGACAGAATGTATCTGTACCCAACCTAGGGGAGTGAGGCTTGCTTGTGAGCCAACACCGACAACCCGACGCTCGAGCAGTAGCTCAGCGAGGTGAGTGTAGCCTATACTGGCGGCCCTGATCCGTATGCTAGTTCTGCACGGCAGGGTCGGGCAGACAGACCCAGTCTCTTCGTGAGGCGAAGGACGGCCTAACCCTGCTCAATACCTCTGCACCACGCTGCATTACTCTTGTCACCCCAGAATGCAGAGAAGGGGGCGGGCCTTGGCCTAATGACTCCCATGGGAGGAGGCTGTCAACAGGGATGCTAAACATCTACATTCATTTTCAGAGTGAAGGGTCAGAGGCAGAAATGCACTAGCAGAGCGCCTCCACTATCCCTGGCATAGCCTAGGCCAGCTAAGGAGGCAGCCCTGGTGAGGGCCAGCCTGCAAGCATAGATCTACCTGAGGGCTCGGAGGAGCCACAGCCTACCAGAGAAATAGTCATAATTATTTGATACAGGGGCTGCAGAATCGCTCAGCCCTACTGAAAAACCCAAACAGAGCTCAAGGTGGCGATGTACTCAGGAAGAAGTAAACGGTCCCGTGGGCCGGACGTAAGATCTATCTGAAGCTCAAGCGTCAGTCTAACTCCCAATAAAAAAACACTATGAGACATAGACCAACCACTCTACCCTGAGGTTGCTAAAAGCCCGAGGGCTAACATAGTTATCGTTCTAGCCACCTAAAGGGGAACTTCAGGGCCCTAATAATCCAAAACAATTTTTTTTTTTTTTTACCTTACCTTATGACATTGACATGACCCCATAACTCTATACAGGGAACGAGGTCTGTAGAGAGATACATTAGTGTTGGTTACACACACAAAAATTACTCTTATAGACGACAACTCAGCTCACCTGCGGCGTGCGAAGTGGGGACTCACCAAACAGTTCGTTATAAACCTGGGGTCTACCTCCTTTCACATACCTGAAAGAGGCGCTCTCACTGCCCGATCGCGGTAGCAGTTTGCTTAGTGGCCCGGAGAGCGAGATCAGTGATGCGGCGCAGCTCAGCAACCGCCTCAGGGGACATCCCTGCCCCCTGGACGAGCTCCTTCAGCAGATCAGCCTGGTATGCCTGCAGCACCGCCATGGTGTGCAGGGCAGCACCGGCCTGACCCGCTGTTGTGTATGCTCTGCCATTCAAACGAGATGTTGCTTTAAGCGGTTTGGATGGCAGGGTGGAGCTCTCAGTGTCGATGCCCGCCCAGTCGCGAGATAGTTCGCAAACGTCTCATCGATAGGCGGCATCAACACATACCCGTGTTCTTGTATCCCCTCAACATCAGCGAAACTAGACCGCTGATGTTGGTGGATACGGGCAGAATATGGGTTCTTCCATGCCCTCTCGATCTCAGTATGAAGATCAGGAAGGAATGGAAGGCTCACCTGAGCTGGTGGTTTATGGCCAGGGAAAAAACGATCGTCAAGCCTTCCGCGAGCGATCTCTCCCCTCTCGCGCTGCCAAGGCAATCGCAGTGTGCCCGCAGCGCGATCCATAATATCCACCAGCTCTGCATACACAGGGCAGAGTGGCTGAGAGGTTTCAGGAATATCACCAACCTCATCAGCCATCTCTTGCCCATCCTGAAGAGCACTCTCTGCTGGGCTAGAAGGAGGAGAGAAATCCTCCACTTACAGCTCACCCTCGTCAGCCGCCGAATTGTATGAGAGATTTCTTTTCTCAAGGTGATCGGCGAGCCCCATCTGAGAACCCCGTGATGCGCGTCGCCGCTCTGCCTCAGCACGAGCGGGACCTGAACCACGAGGTCCAGATGCTGAGCCCTCTTCGCTCGAGAAGAGGGCTAGACGAGAGCGGAGCGTTCTCAAGGGAAAACGCTCACAGTTTGTACAGGCAGCTCCCTCGAGAACTGTCTGCGCGTGCTCTTCACCCAGACAAAAAACACACAGCTCGTGTGTGTCACCCGGCGTCAGATATCATTTTGGCACGGGTCCGCACACTACTGAAAGCTTCTTCTCTGTGCATTTCATTTTTTTTCGTAATTTCCCTTGCGCTTTGCAGACAAAACAGTCCCTGAAGACGAAAAGATGATTGTCATGTTTGCAAGGCGCCCTTATATACTTCCATGTCGCACGTTAATCATTCACATTAATGATTCACGGGCTGTCGCCGGTCAATATGATTGCCGTGATTTGATTGTGATTTCAGACACCTGTCACGCCTGAGGCGTTCCCCAAAGCGTCATTGACGCAGTGCGAGTTCCCTTTCGAAAGGGAACTAGTGTAGTTTGGCAGGAGAAGCATACACCCTACAGCAATAGCTGCGACTAGCGGCAACAAACTGATACAACAAGCATGTTGTATAAATCACATAACTTATTGCTAAAACTAGTGTACTGTAGTTTGGCAGGGGAACCATACTTTTTTTTTTACACAGGGAACTAGTGTAGTTTGGCAGGAGAAGCATACACCCTACAGCAATAGCTCTGACTAGTGGCAACAAACTGATACAACTAGCATGTTTGTATAACCATGGGACTAGTATTAAAACTAGTGTAGTCTGGTCGGAGAAGCATACACCCTCTAGCTCTGAGTCAGATGAAGTGCGCAGCTAAGCTATGAATACTGTCACGAACTGCACCGGG
This sequence comes from Leuciscus leuciscus, assembly GCF_965113295.1. Taxonomy (NCBI): domain Eukaryota; kingdom Metazoa; phylum Chordata; class Actinopteri; order Cypriniformes; family Leuciscidae; genus Leuciscus; species Leuciscus leuciscus. The sequence goes on along the minus strand of NC_138736.1, from coordinate 17,968,072 downwards.
AAACAGACAGGTGATCCAAATGCAGGCTTTTATTGAAGGATAATCCAAAGAGCACAAACGGGGAAACAGGCAGTAATCAGAGTCCAGATAAGCAGTCCAAATCAGCAGCAGTACAAACAGGGAACAGGCAGTCGGGTAATCAAAGCAGGCAGGCAAGAGGTCAGAAACACGGAGACTAAAATACTTGGAAACTAGAAACAAAGCTAGATCATGCAGTGTGACACGTACAATCCTGAGCACTGAACAAAGGAAACATACAGGTTTAAATAAGGATACTAACAAGCATAATCATCAAACAGGTGCAAGACATAAACAGGTGCATGACATAAAGCATAATGAGTCCAGGATAACAATATAAAAAGAAACCATAAACTAGGAAGGGGCGCCCTCCCGTGGCTCACTCGGGCACTCTAGGCGCTGAATGTCACATAACCCCCCCTCTAAGGAGCGGCTTCCAGACGCTTCTAAGAGCTCTGGAGGGAGGACAACGGGGGATGGGATGGAGGGCCAGGCCCGTGGAGAGGCAGTAGGCCAGGTGCATGGAGAGACCTGGGGCCTGGAGACCAGAGCAGAACATGAGTCCACATGAAAGCACGCTCCGCAGGCAGCCAGGGCAGAGCATGCTTGGCACAAGACCAGGGCAGAGTACATTTAGCAAAGCTGGAAGGGACCAGTAACATGGGAATCTCAGGCATAATCAACAGTGGGATAAAGGTCCATGTAGGAGCCATCTCCATGGCCCTCTCAGGTCTAGGAGGTTGTGTCAATGTCCATGTAGCTGCCACCTCCATTACCCCCTCAGGAGTAGGCAGTGGTGTAGTGGTCCATGTCGCCCTCGCCTCCATGGCCCCTTTCGGGCCCCTACTGCCCCCCCCCAAAAAGTACTTGGGAAATTTTAAGGTTCCAGCCTCCGGGCTGGAAACAAGCTCTAAAACAACCTCACGGAGCTTAAGAGGCGGAGCCGGCAGCGCGAGGAGAAGAGGCGGGGCCGGCAGGGCGAGGAATAGAGGCGGAGCCGGCAGGGCGAGGAGAAGAGGCGGGGCCGGCAGGGCGAGGAGAAGAGGCGGGGCCGGCAGGGCGAGGAGAAGAGGCGGGGCCGGCAGGGCGAGGAGAAGAGGCGGGGCCGGCAGCGCGAGGCGCAGAGGCGGGGCCGGCAGTGCGAGAAGCCTGGGAACGCTCTCTGGAATCTGGCGAGCCGTGCGAGTCCTCCTCTTCCTCTTGCGTCGGCGAGGGGTAGCTGCAGGGCATGGTGGCTTTGACTCACTCGGTTCGATGCCAGACTCACTTGACTCAGTAGACTCACTTGACTCCTTAGATTCGACCGTGGGACTTGACTTTGTAGATTCGGCCGCGGGACTTGACTCACTTGACTTGGCGGGACTCGACTCACTTAACTCGGCAGGACTCGACTCACTGCTTTCTGGAAGCGCAGACTCGGCGAGACCCCCCTGAAGCGGTGTCTTAACGGAATTCATCTGGGGTGCTGGCGCGGCGGAGCGCATGTGAGACGTCAGAGCAATAAAGCCCACGTGAAGCACTCGTGGTGGAGGTTTGACGGACCTTTCACAAAACGCCGGTTCAACGGGGCTGTTGAGTGGCGTGAACTTGGCGGAGCTCGAGTGAAGCGCTGGTTCTATAAAGCTTTCCTGATGCGCTTGTTCCTCTCTCGCAGAGCCCACCGAAAACTTAGAACCGCTCATGGAAAGAGCGCACTCAATATACTGGACTAACTTGCTGTACGAACCATGAGTGGGCATATATGAATACAGTGGTTCCGACAGACCTCCACGGAAGAATATCATTAGACATTCCTCGTCCAGGGGAGTTTGGGGAGCCAGTTCCAGAAAGTCCACTACGTACTCTTCAATGGAACGATCTCCCTGACGGAGACACATTATCTTTGCCACAGGATGCATCTCGAGGACCGGGACCCTCTCAGCCGCTGGATCTGTATTGGCTCAGGATTCTGTCACGAACTGCACCGGGAAACAGACAGGTGATCCAAATGCAGGCTTTTATTGAAGGATAATCCAAAGAGCACAAACGGGGAAACAGGCAGTAATCAGAGTCCAGATAAGCAGTCCAAATCAGCAGCAGTACAAACAGGGAACAGGCAGTCGGGTAATCAAAGCAGGCAGGCAAGAGGTCAGAAACACGGAGACTAAAATACTAGGAAACTAGAAACAAAGCTAGATCATGCAGTGTGACACGTACAATCCTGAGCACTGAACAAAGGAAACATACAGGTTTAAATAAGGATACTAACAAGCATAATCATCAAACAGGTGCAAGACATAAACAGGTGCATGACATAAAGCATAATGAGTCCAGGATAACAATATAAAAAGAAACCATAAACTAGGAAGGGGCGCCCTCCCGTGGCTCACTCGGGCACTCTAGGCGCTGAATGTCACAAATACAGTGTGCTTCCTCATTCATGAACATGATTTCTGCTCCCGTCCTACGGATTCCATCGGCTGTGGAGGTGAAGATGACGACTCCCATGATTCCACTCCTTCACAGGACCATCAAGCTACGATGTTGTTAGTGTTGAATACCAGACCTCTGCGGTGAATGTACTGTGTATTTTGCACAAGTATGTTACTGATATCTAGATAGCTTTAGCCACAAGCATGTCACTGGGGTGTCGTTGCCAAACCGATCACCGAACCGATGCTCTCGAGCCAAATGGTTTGTTCAGTGAGTATGGCCCGACGGAAGGAAAAAAAATAAACCAAACCATTTTTAAACTTTTCTTTTCAATAATCAAGGGTATGTGTCGATTCAATTAATAATCCACATATTACATATTTTAAAATATTACATAATTCACTGATGTCTGTTTGTAAATTGTTTGCAAATTACATGGACAGGACATTTATGAAGCGATCTGAAATTCTAAATCTGCGTTGTTGAAACAATGGATGTTAATTGAGTACAAAACACTGCACAAAACCAGCACCAAGAGTAGAATTAATGGTAAGTATTCAAGTCACTTGTATTTAGTCTATATTGATACACTGTTTACCATTTGATCAAACTATCATAGTTGGTTAATGAAGCCCAAGCCTTCAAGCCTATTATGTGAAGTGTAGGCTGACAACAACACGCGAAATGGTGACATGAAAGGACTTGTATTTTAACATTTTTGATAATTATGCAGCGATAGTATATAGCCTTATAGTATGTACAGTAGCCTACCGGTCAAAACATTTGGTCATATTACAATTTTTTTTTAATGTTTTTGAAGAACATTCATACAGATTACACATTTCAATTTAAAATAATGGTTTTCTATTTTAATATACTTTAAAATATAATTTATTTCTGTGATGCAAAGTTGCTTTTTCAGCATCATTACTCCAGTCTTCAGTGTCGATCCTTCAGAAATCATTCTAATATGCTGATTTATTATCAATGTTGGAAACAGTTGCGCTGCTTAATGTTTTTTTGCAACCTGTGATACTTTTTTCAGGATTCATTTGATAAGTCTTTTACTTACTTTTTATCAATTTAACACATCCTTGCTGAATAAAAGTATTTCATGGTTCCCACGCGTCCTGGAAAACCTGGAAAATGAAAGACCAATTTTCCAGTCCTGGAAAACACATGGAAAATGGGGAAAAAAGTAAAATGTCCTGGAAACGGGTTAAACATTTTACGCATGAATGTCTGTTTTCAGCTGCCTTCAACGGGTAATATTGGGCTGGAGCTCTTGTCTGCTTTAATTTCTGCATGTAGCCAGCACAGCGCCCCACGTGACATAAACCTGCCAATATGTACGCATTTTGCGTAGCAAGTACGCAATTTGACTGTGGTGGGCTGGGCGCAGCGGGAACAGCGAGGTGTTGAATCTGTTGGGTCAGCTCGGACACCTGTGTCACCAAGGCTTGTACTGCTCTTCCTGTAAGAGCCATATTCTCTTCCTAAGTTTTCATGTGGCGCAACAAAAGCAGCTTACCTTATATGTTTTGGCTTGGGTCCTTATTTCAAAGAGCAACGGATCAATGATATAAGAAAAGCACCATGCTATGTAGTTTCTTTTGATGAATGCCTGAATAAAGTGACACAGACAGAACAGTTGGATGTTGTAGTGAGGCACTGGAGTGAACGTGAAGGGAAGGTTGTGGTGCATTATTTTGATTCCGAGTTTTTGGGACACACGCAAGCAGAGAAACTTCTGGAAAGGATCAAGAGAGCCCTGTCACCACTTAATCCCAATAAGCTGTTACAGATTTCAATGGATGGCCCTGCTGTCAACTGGAAGCTCCTGAGGATATTCCAAGAGGACAAAAGCCAAGAGGACCCAGATGCACCAAAGATGATACATTGGGGAATTTGTGGTTTGCATGTTCTTCATGGAAGTTTTCAAGATGGAGAGAGAGAAACAGGTTGGAAGGTGGGAGATGTGCTCAGAGCACTTTGGCAGATGTTCCATGACTCACCAGCAAGACGAGCTGACTTCATTGAGGTGACCAAAACAACAACATTTCCTCTGAAGTTCTGTGCCCATCGATGGGTTGAAGACTTGGCAGTCGCAGAGCGGGCAGTGGAAGTGTGTCCAGCTGTGCAACAGTACATCAGCAGCCACCAGAAACTCCCAAAAAGCAAAGTACCATCATCTGCATCCTACTGTACAGTAAAAGAGGCCAGAGACTGAGCATGCAATAGCAATGTTTGAGAAACTCCTACAGGTTATCCTCAATGCAGGATGGTGCACTTGCTCAGAGTGTGACAAAATCCTTGCTCAGTATAAAATATTCTCAGTGCATGCAAGTGCAAACCTCAAGGCAGAATTCCAAGATTTATCATACAGTTGCAGGCTTGACGAATTTTTTGGGAGATTTATCAGTGGCAGATCAGAGTATGCAGCACTGTGGGACATGATGAAATGTCTCCTAGCTCTGTCTCATGGACATGCAGCAGTGGAGCGAGGGTACTCAGGGAACAAGGACATCCTAGTGGAAAACTTGAAGGAGAGGAGTCTGATAGCATTGCACCTGGTCCAGGATGCAATGGCTGAGCGTGCAGTTGATGAAGCCCTGCCAAAAGACCTAATCCAACACTGCAAAGGAGCAAGAATGAGGTATATGCAATACCTTGAGGATGAAAAAAAGAATAAAGAAGAAACTGCAAATGAGAAGAAAAGAAAGGAGCTCCACCAAGACATAGAAAATGTCAAAGCAAAACAGAGAAGAATAATGAAAAGCAGTGAGATGATGCAGAAAGAGGCAGACGAAATGGCAATGAAAGCAGAAAAAAAACAGGACTTCACATTACTGTCCAAATCCAATGCTTATCGCAAAAGTGTGGCCGAGAAAAAAGAAGAGCTGCAAGCCCTAGCAAAAACACTGGAAGACCTGCAGGAGAGTGTCAAGAGGCTACAATAACAGATTTATTTTAGAGGAACATTTTAATTGAAATGACATTGCTTTGTTTTATATTGAACTTTTTGCACTGCAGGATAGGATTTGAGTTTGATTTTTATATTTTTGATTTATTTTTGCAGTGATTTAAATTTTTACTTGAAGAATGCAGGTGTCAGATGCACTAAGTCAACTGTAAGTAAACAGTAAACAGATAAAGTAAAGGAAATTGTTTTGGTGATTTATTGAACATAAAATATTTTGTGGAGAAAGTACAAGAGAGAAAGATTGAGATGAATAAACATTTAAGCAATCTGGTTAAATGTACAAAATATAAGGTACAATTGTAGAAAATAGCAATTCTCCAAAGCCTGGGATATATGATATATACCGGTATTTTACCGTAGTTTGTCAGAATATTTGACTTCAGATCCATTTCATTGGGGGAAAGGACTCGCCTAGCCTTCTTCACCGAGACTGCTCCCCCGCCCGCCGCGGCGTCGCGCCGTAAAAAGCGCCGTGCCCAGCGGGCCCCGGAACCCTCCCTCAGCCGCCAAAGCTCGCCGGTTCGCCCGTTTGCTTCCCCGGCTTCATCAGCCTCGCTTCGTGACGGACAGCGGCCGCCGTCTGCCGCCACTTCCGTTGACATCGTGGATGAGGAAGCCCTGCTGGGAGAGGATGATTCCTGCTCTATCCTGGCGTCAGGCAGTGAGGATTGGGCGGGCGCTGAGGACCCCGCGCCCCCTGCCGGCATGTCGTCAGGCAAGAGAGCGTCCATCGAGACGGAGCTCATGCGAGTACTCGAACAGGCCGCGGCGAGCCTCGGCCTCGAGTGGTCTTCGCCTGAGCAGCCCGCTCACAACCGGCTGGATGGATTTTTCCTGCCTGGGGAGCGCGCTTCGCCTGCGTCCAGACCGGCGCCTTTTCTTCCTGAGTTACACGAAGAAGTCGCCAAGTCCTGGAACGCCCCCTATTCGGCTAGAGTGCGTCCTGCTGTTTCTTTGGCATTCTCCGCTGTTGACGATGCCAAGAACAAAGGATACCTTTCGCTGCCGCCGGTCGAAGAGGCGATAGCGGCCCACTTATGCCCGCCCTCTGCTGGACGGCGTGCTAAGTCGGCCCTACCCTCGAAAGCTTGCCGCACGACGTCAAGCCTGCTCCGCCGCGCTTTCTCCGCCGCCGGGCAAGCTACGTCAGCGCTGCACACCATGGCAACGCTTCAGATCTTCCAGGCCGATCTCCTCCGTAAGCTGGATGAGGAAGGACCTGACGCGATCTGCGTGCCGGACTTAAGGAGTGCCACGGACCTCGCTCTCCGTGCTACTAAGTCTGCAGCGCAAGCCATTGGACGGAATATGGCCTCTCTCACCGTGACTGAGAGACATCTTTGGCTGACGCTCTCGGAAATGGCCGAGTCTGAGCGCACCGCGTTCCTCGACGCCCCGCTTTCCGCTACAGGCCTCTTTGGATCCTCCGTCAAGGATTTTGCGGAGAGATTCGCAGAGGTACAGAAAGCGTCACAGGCTATGAAGCACTTCCTCCCGAAGCGCTCCAGCTCTGCAGCAGGCCGTGCGAAACCGTCTGCTCAGAGCTCACAGCCACAGCCACCGTCCACTGCCTCCACTTCACAGCGCCGTCAGGCCCGAAGCGCGAGACCGCGCTCCCGCTCATCCGGTCGCCGCCCCGCTGTACGTGGCTCGCGACCTAGGATTACGGTGAAGCCAGAGGCCCCGAAGTCGTCCTAGCACAGCTAGGAAAACGACGGTGTTTAAGTCCCGCTGCGGCCAGACTCACACCAAAGCTATTCGCTCGTCCAGTTCCAGCAAATGTGACTGTTCCAGTGTTTTCTGCAGCCAACAAGTCGGTTCTGTCACCCGCTTGCCTGCACACAAATGCCGTTTTCACGGCTACCCAGATAAATCCCCAAAAGAGTGTATTTTCTGGTGTCCCGGCCACGGCCGATGGTGTTTCATGTGTAGTAAGAATGCCCACTGCCCAGTGCCCATCCCTACACACAAGCACAGCCTGTCACACAGGGCTCGCGCACATAAAACCGACTCAGATCGGTTGCGCTTCAAACAT